>NC_089824.1:66159415-66470487 GCF_035046505.1 Tiliqua scincoides
ACCAAGATTAGCAGGTTTAGGGGGAAAAGAAATTAGTGAATCACTAGCCATTAGAATAACACTATGCACTATGGTTGGTTGGCAACCTTCAGTCTCAAAAGACTATGGTATAAACCTACAGCACCCGGTATTCCCAGGCGGTCTCTCATCCAAGTACTAACCAAGCCTGAACCTACTTAGCTTCCGAAATCAGACGAGATCGGACATGTGCAGGGTAACAGTTGCTGCCTACTTTGTACTATGTACTATAATCTCTTCCAATAATTGTGTAACTCACTAGAGATATCACAGCGATATAATCTTGCAGCTTTGGGGGTTTGTTAAAACAATCTCTTTCTGTTCATTCATTTATTTCTTTGATCTTCTGTCTTGTAAAGATATGTTAAGACTCAGTGTCCCAGAATATAAATTTCAGGAACTCAACTTTTAATTGACACATCTGAGCATAAACTGAAACACCTTTTTTTTTTTTTTTCCTGGTGGATCCTGGGAATTGTCATTTCAGAAAAATGTGCAATACTCTGGAGGAGAAGCTGTTCCATGGCAGGGAGATGAGGACCATCACAGCTAATGTCTGTATATCAAGCTGCTGTTAAAGATACAGAGACAGTGGTGAAGGCAAGCCCTGTGAATTACCTGACCCAAGGCACCTAGCCACTCTGCTTGTATGGTTGCTCCTTCTCTATGATCAGCTCAACAAAGCTGAAAATCAAGCTTCATATATAACCTCCATTCAATTCCCACCTCATGGCAGTTAACAGATACACACAAAACTGCTTGAAACTATTGTATCTCTCATGATTAATAAAGCCTCTTACTGTCCTTTAATGCAATGCTATAACTTGCCAGCTTTGAAATTTCTCTACATCACAAGCTAGAGTGAACATATTTGCCATTAATTTTAATATGACTATAAAAGCAGGAATGTTTTTACTGTTATAATGTATTAATTATGTGCACATTACATGTGTTCACTGTGATACAAAACAAAAATATAAATTATCTCCTCTGAGGAGGGTACAGTGTTTTCTCCGTAAGCAATGCAAATATACAAAATTTTATGCATGAGCAAGTATTATGGCACACTTTCTCCCCACACCATACAGAAATCTCTTGCTTAAATTCGATAGATGCCAAGGAATAAGCATCATCATTGTCTAGCCAATGGAGGACCAGCAAGCATCATCATAGTTAATTTTATTAATTCGCATCAAGGACTAACACAGTTGCAATGAAATGCATTAAGGAGCTTATCTTAATTGAATGGCCAGAATGTTGGTGTACAACCATCTTTCTCCTTGCAAATAATTGGCATCTTTACGGGTGACTCAAGCATGAGAGGACTTCATACTACTATTCTGATTTTTAATTGCAGTGACTTTGTGCTAGCTTGTTATAGTGTGCCTTTATTGTGTCTGCTCTGCAGGCACTAAAATAACAGTGCTCAGACTATATATGGGCAGAGTTAGTTCTATAGATTTTTCAGGTCCAGATTCTTTAAAGTCTAAGTTCAAGCATTTAGTTTTATTTTGTAACACAAAGCAGAGTTCATTTTCCCTGTGCTTTAGTATTGAAGGCCTACTGTATGCAATGCAGAAATCATTTCTATATAAATCACAAGGTAATATATAGATATATCTTGGTTAGATTCCGAATTGTAGCATATACCCAGCTCAGCATAGGCTGCAATTGTAGTATAATAATATTAATAATATATAGTTAATAATTATAAATGATGATGATGATAAACGTTTATGGAGTACTTTATACAAATTCCTCACACACATTAGCAAACTAGTATTTCAAATTAGGACTGTAAGAAACCACTCCTATTCTGTAATCAATCCTACCCCCATATGCAGTGGTTCCCAAACTGGGGTATCGTGATGCCCCAGCCTGAGACGCTCTGCCTTCCCCTTTGCATAAGAACATTGACGAAATGTGATCAAGAACCACTTCCAGTTTTGTGATCACGACTCGGGAGTGGGTCTTGATCACAAGTCTTCAACGTTTTGAGGCATGGGGCATTTGAGGCATGGGGAGTCCCCTTCAGACACTACAGCAAACAGGGGTGAGTAGAAATCAAGTTCCTGGGTCCCCACTGGCAGCACGATCTTTCCGATTGCATCACGACCATCTTGCCTTTGTGACAGTGCACACCGGCAGTGAGCCAGCATGCACTTATCAGGATTGGGCTCTCAGTAGGCAGGGTCAGCCCATCTATGAGGCCAAACGAAGCAATTGCTTTAGGCATATGCTTTAGGCGGGGACGGGGATCTCTGTCTGCTTACTTGCCTCCTCTGCTTCTCCCTTCATTACCGAGATTGGAAAAGAAAGAGGGGGGTGGAGTGGAAAAAGAAATGAGGAAAGTGCTGAGCTAGACCATTGGCAAGTGAGGAACAGAGGCTGGCCCATCATCGGGTAAGGGGACAGCATTTAACATGGCACCTCAGACAACAGGATGTCTTAGTTCATCCCTGGCAATGGGCAGAACCAAAACTTCCCTACAGTTCAAATAATACCACCCAACTCCATGAGACAATAAAAAAGATCAATAAACATATTACTGTATCTTAGTTATGACTCCCAACAAACATCAGAACTGAATCCAGTAGACCTGGCTAAATGTGTCGACAGCAAATAACATGAAGGAATGAGCTATGCACCTTGAACAGAGATGCTTCTTAATACAGGTGTGACCTTTATGCTCAGCAGTTAGCCTGTCAGCACTGGTCAGGATGCTTTAAAAGACTGGTCTGGTTTCTCAGGCAGCCAAGGCCTTTCAATGTGCATCTACTGCATTGCTTAATTCTGTTCCATTACTTTAGCTCTTCTAGGAAATGATTGCAGTAATCCCTGCTGCAGCATTGGTACAGGGCCTTTGAAGCCACCTACCTTTCTTTGTGGTCAATGCTGGAAGATTCCATGAAAGACCACTGACCCAAGAAGAGAAAAGGAGACAGAAAACATTCAGTGGTTCTCATTAGCACAGAAGGGCAAGTGTTTCTGTGTGGTTTTCAGACAACTTGGCTGTGTGGCTTCACATTGGAGTGTGTGTGCTTTCCTCCGAGGCACCAGAATGTGGCAGCCTGCCTGGTATTTTTATCTGTCAAACGCTGCCATGCTCGAATGAATATTATCTTCATTTAAGTACCATAATGGTTGATTTGCCACCCTCATTTTACTCAAGGGAGGAGATAGTCTTTTTTTGGTCCCTTTAGCCCCCAGGAGGTTATTTTCCTTTAAATGCAGAATCTCATTAGGACAGAAAACATTTGGCTTTCATGCACTGCTTTGTGAATCTCAGGGAAACTAGAGCAGCTTGAAAATAAATGAAGCATGCCTCAGTAAACAAAAGGCACAAAGCTCAGTGTAGATCCAAAGTCTTAATAGGCCGTGGTTCTGCAAGATGCTTTGTCACTGGCTCACTAAATGTGTCTTACTGAACCTTTTTTTTTTTTTAATTTCCCTGACTCACCAACCTCCAGGTCAGAGTCTATTAATTGCTGCTGCCTGTCTCCAATTCTCTGTACCATGCAGAAATCAGCAGATGTATGTATCATCTATCTACATAGATAGTGGAGTGGAGGGTGCAAATGTGAGTGGCAGGGGCAACAAAAGCATAGGGCAAAAATGGAGAGGCAAGATCTAGATTCACGTCCATGATATGGATAGAGAACGCAGTGGTTGGATACAAGGCTTCAGGACATCGGACAGATCATAAGATGCTTCCCATTTTGATGCATTGATGTGTGAGCTAGTGGGTGAATGGACTCTCTGGGTACTGACATGCCCCTTCCTGGCAGACAATCCAGAAGAATGTTCTCAGTAGGTATAGCCAAAATGCAAATATACAGATACAAACAGGAAGTGGATGTTTTATAATACAATAAATGGTAAGCAGTAAAATATTTCGACATCACTCCCCCTTCTAAAGTATGTGACACCCCAAGATAAAGGCTGAATATAAATCATTTAGCTAAATAAATAAATATAGGTGGACCTTCGTTATCCACAAGGGTTCTGTTCCTGGACCCCTCACGGATACCAAATTCCACATGAAGCCAAGTCACATGGATTTGGGGCACCACCAAGCTCTGAAAACAACCCAGAGCCTTGCTCTGGTTACATCCAGAGCCATTCTGTGGAGGCGGTGCACAGCCTCCATGGGCCTCAGAAGAGCCTCCGGAGGTGACTGAAGCACAGCTCCAGTCGCCTCTGGAGGCTTCAGGTTGGGCTGAATCTGGTTCAGTGGGCGTCCAGAGACCCCCTTTGAGCCAAATCTGTGGATCCAAAAACCACAGATAAGTAGGCTCAACTTGTAAATAAGATCTGAAATGGCACTTTGTTACAAGCTGAATCTAAGCTGGAATCAATATGGACCATGAGCACTTGTACAGGGTCTATATTACAATCTATTACTGTTCAAAGATTTAAAAGAAATAGTTCAGACATGCATAGTGCTTAACACTAGTCCCTTGCCTGGAGACTGAAAATGTCCTTAAAATCCTTGGGCTAGGAGCCAAGCTCCATGGCCTTTCTTCTACTTCCTGCTGGATGCACTTCCTGAACTGGTGAGGGAGCACTGAGAAATGAGAGGGAGCTGGCATGATTAGGCTAAGCCTCCGGGAATCAGAAAGAACTGTACTTCAAGTCTGGACTCTAGAGTTTCAGGTTCTAGGGGCTCCTGGTTGGATAGTTCAAGTTCATTGTTGAGGCCTGCATTGACATCTAGAACTGGTGACCTGGATCTAACCAGTTTCTCCCTGTCCAGGTCTTGCATTCTGACTGCTGTTCAAGGTTGTGCTCATGAAACCAAGCTCAGCTATCTCTGTAAGAACAACAACATCTTTAGGACTTATCTTGGGTGCTCTGTAGAATTCTTATCCTAATCTTGTCTCAGTGGTCACCAGGTTGTCCAAATTAGATGGCTGTGATGTGCTACTATGACCATAAAAAACCCAAAGGATCAATCATTTCCAATACACACTAGCAGGAAAGTTGTATAACAGAAGTGAATCAAACTGAGGTTCTGTCAGCTTTTAATCTTTATCCATTCAACTCCCCTACAGGATTATCACTGAGAAAATCAAGGCAGTAAAGGAGAGTGAGATTCAATAAGATAACAGACCGGTTTAATGAACAACAAACCAACAACTGCCA
Source organism: Tiliqua scincoides (assembly GCF_035046505.1). Taxonomy (NCBI): domain Eukaryota; kingdom Metazoa; phylum Chordata; class Lepidosauria; order Squamata; family Scincidae; genus Tiliqua; species Tiliqua scincoides. The sequence goes on from NC_089824.1 coordinate 66,164,579, forward strand.
CCACAACCCAAAGAACACAGACTTGCAGTCAAGGAAAGAAAGGGAGAAACATTGTTTGGCTTCAAATACTTGCCCTAGCTGACCAAATAAGCAGTCAGAGCAGTGATTTTCAACCTTTTCCGTCTCATGGCACACTGACAAGGGACTAAAATTGTCAAGGCACGCCATCAGTTTTTTGACAATGGACAAGGCACACCATGCTTTGGGGAGGGGCTCACATCCCCCAATGCCCTATTAATAAATGACCCTTCCCCAAACTCCCGCAGCACACCTGCAGACCATTCATGGCACACCAGTGTGCCATGGCACAGTGGTTGAAAATGGCTGGGTTAGAGTAAATCTTGTGAGGAACTGTAGCAAAAAGCAACAAGTGATCCAAAATTAAAAGTTATTTCTGAATTTTTGGTCTGAAACACCACGCAGAATGCAGGGAGCAGAACTTGCCCAGGTATCTCCCCACAAACATGCATGACACAAAAGACTTGGTTGAAACAGGACCATGATTTAATCCATTACAAGGCTGTGCAGCGATTGGTGCAATGCAACGGGTCCTGACTATACTCCAGCCCCCTTTAGTGCGGGAACCTAACTAGGAGGCGACAGTTCCTGTCTGAGCCCTCCTTTTGGGTGAACCACCCTGAATCAGAACTTGAGCTCGCCCAAGGCTCCCCCAGGTTCTTCATCACCAACTCCTGGAAACGGGGTCCATCCAGCTGAATTGTTCTGCCCACCCTGAGCCGGGGAACCACAAAGGTGAGCATCCCAATTCCATTCCGGGATCAAGCCAGGCTGCCCCCGATCCGGGTAGCCTCGGGGCTCAGCACTGGCCTTAACCCGGCCTGTTGCTTGCCTGAAGGTAGACACCAGTTCCCTATTTCTCCTCTAGTCCCCGCACTACCCTGCCACACTAGGGGGGGGCTAGCCTAGCGCTTAGCATCCCCCTGCCCCATCTAAGAATCCTCGCAGGACCTGTTGCAAGTCTGACAGAAAGGTGTGGTTCCCAACCTCTGAGAGATGCACGCCATCTCCCCTGTAAAGGTGCAGTAGAGAGCTCACGATATCTGGGTGGCGAAGCACCAGGCCGCCGGCTGCCAACACTTCCCTCCCCAGGTGCGCATTGACCTTCCTTCTGGCTCTATCAACTCCAGCCGGGCTTGTGCTACACCTCCAAACCCGGCGCAGAAGCAGATCTGACCATATGATGATCAGGTCAGGCATCCGGCTTCCCAGTGTGGCGAGGTCTTCTGCCATCTGCTGCCTCAAGGACAGCCCTGTCCTCAGGCAAAGGTCATTACCGCCAAGGTGTATGAGAAGCACCTGGGGGGGAGGAGCTCCCTGTATACACTCATATACCATGGCAGTAACTGCCCCCACTTCATCCCTCTTCTGTTGGCCCACTGCACCGAAAGCTGTGCTCCCAGGCCCAGCTGAGATCCAAATTCACTCTTGAGAGCTTGCTTGTGAGCCCAGAAGACAGTGGAGTGGCCACAAATCAGTGCCCTCACTGATAGGGAAAGGCCCAAACCTAACAGTTAAAGAAGGAAACCAAAACAATGTAAGTAAAAAAGAATCATCAGGTGAAAACTAAGACGACCAGCCTGCCTTGGGGCGCACGTAGCACTTAAACGCCCAAGATCTCCACCCACCTATTCTTTTGATCTCCCCACTATCATAACCCATGCCAGCAGCAGCCATTGCTGCCCCTATCCGAAATGAATGAAGGCCAAACTTGGCTGAGTCCTGGCCAAGGTCACTTCCTCACCACAGCCAGGAACGGGAACCTGGTGAGGGGCTCCAGCCTCCTCTGCTTGGTAACCTGGTGAGGGGCTCCAGCCTCCTCTGCTTGGTGACCTGGTGAGGGGCTCCAACCTCCTCTGCCCCATTGGGGGACCATCACTGACATCTTGGGATCCGCTCACTTTGTGCGCCTCCTATGCTACGTCGGCCCTATTCCCAGCACAACAGTGCTCTTTCCACTTGTGCACAAAGAGTGGTCCATCAGACATGCTTCTTTGAACCACATACTCACGCAGCCCCGCCACCGGGCAAAGTGGGGAGTTCCGTGCCCCATTCAGTTGGACCCACTGTCCATGAGCAACCTGGTCTGTCTTTGACCGCCTCAGCCTCAGCCTCACGCCAGCCTGGGTCCAGTGTACATCTGTGACCCATAGGGCATGCTCAGAGAAGTCCCACCTACTTTGTGCCAAAAACTTCACCAGGGCGGAAGGCCCCCCAAAAGAGAACAAGGTGGCAGCCCTAAACAGCAGTACTTCAAATGCATTGGAACAGACTGCACTGAATGACTCACATAGTGAGGACAGGAGGTCAAATGAAATAGGCTGCCTACTGTCCCCTCCCTTAGAGAACTCATGTGACCACCCAGTTAATATTCTCCTAATGCAGAAATCCCTGGTGTAGTCAGACAGCCCACGTGCCTTGGCCTTAAAAGCCAGGGCCGCCAAGTGTATTGTCCTGCCCTTTGATCTGAGTCTGACTAAAAACTACATCACATGCTCCGGAGGGGATGGACCAAACACCTGGGAGGCCAGCAGTGGCCCTGAAGCCCTCAAACTCGCCTACTCTCCTTTTATAGCTTGCCCAGGTGCTTGGGGCCAGGGAGGCATTCACAGCCCTGTTGACTTCTTGCACCCAAGGTTCCACAACTACTGGGGCATGGGGTTTGGCTCTTCCCTCGCGCAGGGTGCCAACTGGCAAAAGCACTCCTCCTGGAAATGAGAGAGAGCATCGGCTATCCCATTAGCCAAGCCCGGCACATGCCTAGCCACAAACAACCTGTTAAGATGTAGGCATTGCAGTACAAAGGCGCTTACTAAACGCATGACTCTTGGGGACCGGGAGGTTTGCCGATTTATAACGTGAACTATTGCCAGATTATCACACCAAAATTGCACTGTGGAGTCCTTAAACTCCAACCCCCAGAGGTGGACAGAAAAAGCTCTAAAAAGGTCAAATCAGCTGTAATGTCCGAGTGCCAACTAGAGGGCCATCTGCCAGCGCACCATCTCTCCGAAAACAAACCCCAAAGCCTGTGCCACCTGCAGCATCTGCTGCAGTGGACTTGCAGCTTTTAGGAGGATAGCCCACATGCCCATATCCTCCCGCATTGCTGGTGCCACTCTGATCCGGTGATGAGGCTTAGAAGCCCCTCTAAGGGCATTTGTTCATCTGGGTGACTTTATCTCCTGCAGGGTGACCGGACATCCTCTTTTTCTAGAACATGTCCTCTTTTTTGCTCTGTGTCCTGCAGTGGCGCGCTATCATTACCCTTGTATATATGAGGTAACCAGCCAACCAATTTGACCGGACATCCTATTTTTCTAGGGCATGTCCTCTTTTTTGTGCTCCAAGAGACACCTCCATGGATCCTGTACTACCTTCATTTAAAGGCAGGCCTTGCATGCCTTAATGTGGCTGGGCACTGCCCTCCCTTGTGTTGTGTGCATTTGCATGCTCACCTAATGGGATCCGTGCCACTGCATCCTGCCGTTGAGTTGAAATCCTGGAGTCTTGAGCCTCTGGTGACTGTGCAATAGGTTCCCCAGGCAGTCTTTGCAGCATACCTGTACTGGTCAAAAGCTGGGAGAGAATGGACTGCATGAGTGTTCCATCCCCATGCTGTGGCCCACCGCTGTGGAAAGGAGCCAAAGAAGAGGATGATGGGGGATCCCCCAGAGGAGCAGAAGCCACCAAAGGGACAACCACCCCCCAACTTTCTGCCAGGGCCCTTTCCAAAAATTCCACCCTCACCCTGAGGCTCCAGTTAGATTCCTCATTCCCCTCATCAGATGAAGGAAGGTACAAGTGCACCTTACTGGGGGGTGGCCTGGCTGCCCTCCTCCCTGATTTCTGAACTCTTTTTGGCATGCTTAAGGATCCACCCACAACAACCACCAGTTGCCTAAGCCCAGATTAAATCCTGGATTGGTGGGGAGCCCCCCTTTTCCACCAACGGAAATGAGAGCGCTGGTCAGAGCCTCCTGCTCAGAGCCTTGGAGCTTCCTTCCACCCCACCTCCACCACCAGGCTAGAAAACAAGGAGAAAGCAGATGAACACCACGTGGCTGGGGCCAGGGAGGGGTTAAACAGGAAGTGCAGGTGGCTGGAAAAAGCAGCTGAACAATCTGCACCAGCTGAAAAAACAAGGAGGAAGATGAACACCATGTGGACAGGGACTAAAGCAGATGAACACCCTGTGAATGGGGGAAAAACAAGGGAAAAAACAAGGAGGAAGCAGAAATGATTTTTTAAAAAACCCTGTGAGGTTAGTGAGGCTGAGAGAAAGTGATTGGCCAAATGTCACCTGAGCTTGCTTCCTGAGCTTTATGGCTAAGGGGGGATTTGAACCTGGATCCTCCAAGTCTGAGTCCACCTCCCAAACCTCTACACCAGCCTGGCTGTAGGGCTGAAAGAAACACCACTTGGGTGGGAACCTGGCCCGGGGAAAGCTCCTGGATGGCTACTCCGCCCAGGGAGAGAAACTGGGAGGAAGGAGAAGGCGGGGGGGGGGGGCTGCCCAGCCAGGATAGAGAATGAATAGAAAGGCCACGTGGGGCCGCCCAGCACCGGTGGGGAATCTGCAGCAAAGCTCAGCAGCAGCTTCAAGAGGAAAGCTGCAACCCACTCCTGTCACCAGATTTCCCTCCCCAGCCCCTCTGGCCTGGCAGGCTAGTCCCTTGTCACCTCAATGCTGTAGCTCCAGCCACTCCTTCCGCTGCTGCCAAGGAACAACGAGGCTGGGAATGCCTGGGCGCCAGCCTTTAAACTACACCCCAGCTTGCCCTCTCCCCCGACCAATAGCTGCTCACCACGTCATGCAGGTGGGGAACCGGACAAGTTTTCCCTCCACCTGCATTAACAGCTGGAGGGCTTTTCTGCTCACTCCAAGTGATACTTAAGGGAAGATCTGGTCACACATTATATCAAAACTTGGCTGTGGAATTGAGGCAACGGTATAGTCTGCTTTAGGAAATGGGGCAGAGGTGAGGCAAAGGGCAAGAAACAGAAGCAACATGACTTGTTATCCCTTAGGAAGGAAGGCAGTTTGGGGGTCTGGGTGAGGCAAAGATCAAGCTAGTCCTGGCAAGATGCACGCTTGCTCCTTATGAAGGCAGGCAGATGGGGGCTGTGAATGAACAAAGGTTAGCCAGTGGTACCAACAGGAGCTTTTGCCCCAAGGTTGTCTGTATGAAACACAAGTCAGGACTTAGACCTAATTTCTACAATTTAACTGGTTACATCCCTAACTCACCATGACAAGCCTTTACAGGACTGCTTTTCAATCATGTGGCTGGCAGGTATTCTTGTGTAGGAGCATGACCTCATGGAGATTCAGGAGTAATAAGCAGGATTTCTGCAAAGGAAATGGCTGCTCCGAGATGGAAAGGTAAACTGCGGAGGCGATTGTGCTGAGAGAGTTTTTCTATACTAAGGAAAGGTTAACAGAATGGTGCTTTGTGTTTCGCTGCAGTCTGACCTCTGAAGCCATTCACCGGCTGAAACCAGATGGAAGCAGAAGGGGCCTGCAACATGTTGCAGCATTCAACCAGCTCCTACAACAAGTGATTTGTTTGCTTTTTTTAATAAAGGTATATAGGACGAAGCTGGTGTGAGCCCTGCTGGCCGGAATATGTTTTTCTGTTCATTTTTTTCCTCCAGTTTTTTCATCTCTTCAATCTGTTCCTTGTTTTTTTCTCCCTTGTTATCCGTTCCACCACCCTTCCCCCCTTTTTTCTTTTTCCAGTTTTCTTTTTCCTTTTGTATCTTTCTGCCACTTGGAGTGTCCTCACCTGAAGGAAGGGTTCCATTCTAAATTCAAAAAGGAGGCCATTCCATAAATCTGGAACAGCTGCAGAGATTGCCCTTCATATTCTCGTCACCAACCAGACCTCAGATAATGGCAGCATATGCAAGACAGTCACTTAGATGGCTTGCGGGGAAAGGTCGTCTTGCGTGGGACAAGACAGTCCTTCAGATAGCCCAACCCCAGGCCGTGAAGGGCTTTAAAACTCACCACCAGCAACTTGAAACAGACCCAGCAACAATCCAGCAGCCAGTTAGCAGCGGACCTCCCCAGCCCCGCGCCTGGGGCAAAGGTCCGTGATGGCGTCCCCGTGGGCTACCGCTAACCCCCGCACAGAAATCCCCCCATCGGGAGCCTCAGAGGAGCTTTCACGGGGTCCTGGTGCCTCACGTTCAAGGAGCCTCATGTGACCTTCACCTATGTCAGAGAAACCTCTGTGAGGTTCCCTGACACTTTAAACTGTTTCAGTCCCTGTCGGGACCCTCAGAGAAGCTTTCACGGGGTCCTGATGCCTCACGCCTGGGGTTTTTGCCCCATTGGACCTAATGGTAGGTCCACAACTGCAGCCAGTGCAGTCCAAGGAGCAGCAGTCTGACAGAATCAAACAGACTACCTTTCATGTTCACCCAGGCTGCCGCATTCTGCTCTAATTGCAGGCTTGGAACAGTCTTCAAGGGCTGCCCCACATACAGTGCATTACAGTAAGACGGATATTATTACAGCTGAATGCCATTTTAAGCTGGAACTGAACTGTTCTGGGCTCAACTAAAAATAGAATGAAGCTCTATGCACTCTCCCCTCTGGCCAAATTGCCCCATCACTACCACTGTGAATTGCATCTTCATAACATAAATGGACAGATGAGTTTTCATTCTCCTGTCACTCACTCTTCCTGTTCATCCACTTCTTCCTGCTGAAAACAGTGTTACCAATGTCTTCTTTAGATGCACTGCCAGCCCACCTTAATCAGACAGACATAAAAAAGAATGCCAGTGGAAGTTCTTTCTTCTTGTTCCTCTCTCTCTTCCTAACTAGTTTGCTCACTGCTGCCAATTCTTCTTCCTGTTCTACCTGGGCAAATACCTTGGCATCTGAGTGCCTGAGATGTGCCTGAGAAGGGTTTTGTTAATTGTTGTTAGCAGGAAGAGGCAGATGAAGGGGGAAGAGTGAACAACAGGAGAGGGCAAACTCATCTGGACACTTATGTTATGAAGAAATACATTTAAAAAAAAAAATCCTCACCCAAACACAGTTTATGCAAAACACCTGATAAGCCCACCAAAAACTGACAATCCCCAAAAGAACACACTTGAGAAGGATGGATAGAGGGAAAAGGAAGGCAAAGAGAGGGGCGAAGGCCAAAAGCAACCCTGCCAACAGGCTTTCTTTGTTTAATAAAGGGGTAGCAGCAAATGATAGGGGAAGGGGCATATTTATCATCTGAGTTTTTGAGTTTTCCTTAAGAATACTTTGAGTCCATGTAGGTTTCACAAGGTTAAAATATATTTCCCAGGTACCCTGCAATCTGGAATCTGACCCTCCAGCATGCCTAGTGGCAGAGGAAGAGAAGACTCCAGTTAAATTTCCCTTCTCCTCGCTGCTGCTGCTGTTACAACCAGGTCAGTAGAAAGGGAAGGGGGCTCACAGGAAGTGCTGGAGGACACAGGAATGGGGAGTACGGGAGGCATGAAGATGGAATTATGGGTATGAAATCTTATATGCACAGTGATGTCATTGTCCACATAATAGTTTTACGAACTTAGAAATTGGGTGTCTAGAAATGATCTGACTTTGGGGGAAACCTTTTGTTTTGGCAACCCCAGTTTCAAATGGAAGTGAAGGCAGTTTCCCCATCCCTAGTGCAGAAGAATCTTACAGTTTTTTAAAAAAACAACTGTGTGGACAATATAAGGAATCCTTACCCTTCATGTCTTCATTCCATCCCTGAGAGCTTCAGCGTCTTACTGAACTTGTATAAGAATCAATAATTTCTGAGTTAATCACGACAGCTTATATTGCTTTTGTTTTTTGTTCTGCCTGCTGAACTACAAACCATGCCTTTAAAAAAATGAGAAGCAAAAGGTTCTGGATAATTACACATCTCGTCTCCTCTGGAGGCAGGCAGACTTTTCATTTTGTATGTTTCCATCTTGCTATAGATTAAAATACAAGAACAGCTTTAACTAAGCAATTTCAAAGTGAAGGTCAGACGTGGCCTAAACAAAGAACACAGCAGGGCAAATTACAGTTCTTCTAGCCATAAAAATAATTAAATGCAATAAACCACATTAGAATATCATTAAAGATCTGTCTCAAATGTGCAAGACCAAAGGAAGTCTGAGTTGAAAGTGAGCTGCTATGGTATTCTTGGTCTGAGAAAGAAAGGCTCTTTCTTGCTGTAATAATAACCCTAGGACTTCCTTGCAATTGGAAATAGAAAAACAAAGTGAAAGCCGTTCTCATTGAAGTCGGTATTGAAACTCTTCAGCGTGTGGGGGGGGGGTCAAGAAAGGAATGCAGTGAACTTCACGCATAAATTAAGGAATTATTTCTGCATACTTTTAAACAGTCTTCTGCTGGCAGTCCAAATGCTTAATTTTAAGTGCATCTACACTGAATACTTAGCAGCATTGAGTGAAAATAGCAGTCTTGCATAGTAAACAAAGTTGCTGGAATAAATGGTATTATGCTTACGTAGTTTCAGCTTAAATGGTATTATGCTTATGTAGTTTCAGTCATCCCAATTATGCTAGAAAGGATCTGCTGTGCAGTCTAGACTTGATCACAACTTCCAGCCACTTTCCTAGGAAGGTTTGTGGGTGTGAAGGTTCAGTATCCTGGCTGATGAAATGGTGAGAAAAACATTATTGATCTTTCATTAAAATACATATCTAGTGTTCCATCCAAAGCCTGTATGCATACTGCTTCATTTAGTCTTTTTTTTCTTCCTTTCTGTCATTCAGTCTGAGTACTTGCAAAGATTCTGTCTGCTCCGTTTCTCAGGCTGGGTTCAAACACTCTCCACTACCAGCAAAGATGTATACTAGCGCAACTGTTACTTAAATTGACAGCAAAAATTGAAATTAAGGAAACAAAAAATGTGCTTCAATGACCTTGTGTTCCTACTCCTTGAAGAAACCAGTGGTTTCTGCAATCCTAGACACACTTGCCTGAGAGTAAGGCCCATTAAGTAAACATGCATAGGATTGAACTGGATGGAAATTTACTTACAGAAAGTAAACATGATATACATGCTTACATATCTACAAACCTACATACAAGTTCCCTTTTTCCTAACAGATGTTCTGATGAGCAGTCACTTGTCTGCTGACATTCTGTGTCACCTCTTATTTATTCACAGGGCCTTCCACTCTTCCACTCCTCATGTTATGAATTAGATAGGCATGACAGCAAACCATGATTAATTAGGGAACATTGTAATAAGGGGGGGGGGAGAATGTTATATATGGCACATACCTGTCCTTTGGCAAAATGCCTCTAATTAAATAAATCAATTAATTTATTTGGCAAATGATGGGCAGATTTATTTACAAAATGCATTCCACCAGGACACCTATGTATGTTGTTGCTAACACTACTCTCATACACATGCACACGTGTCTACCAATACAACAAATACAGTCTCAGATCGGGGTCCGACCAGCACAGGATTAAAAGAAATTATTGGCAATCATAACAAGAGATACCAGAATGCAGTGAATGGCTTTCATCTTTGCTTCTAACTGGCAGGGATGGGCGAATCTCTGCCCCCTGCAACTTGAAAACAAGTTCTAATGGGGAAACTTTCCAAGTCATCCAGAGTGTTTTCACGACTTGAAAAGACTCAAGTCATGAGGCTTTTTGATACACGTGTCAGGTGTGGCTCTGTGGAAAAAAACGGAGCTGCTGTCAGGGTGCACGTGCATGCCAGAGTTCTCTTTAACCACTGCCCTGCTGTCTCTATCCCATCTGTAAACAAGGTGGGAGGGGGTGAGGCAGACTGCGTGAGAGCAGGGACAGAAACGGCAAGAAGGAGAATCACGTGCAGCAGCTGGGAGGCTTAGCAGTATGACCCAATCCTTTGCAGCTCTACTCAGAAGTAGTCCCATTTGCACAGGTCATTCAATGAGGCTTCCTCCTCCCAAGTAACAACAGAGCCATGAGGAACCATGTGGTTGGAAAGTGTGATCTCTACAAACAGCCTCCCCCACCCTGGGCTTATCCAGTCAATTCTAAGGCAAGAACCCCCTTGGGCTCCTCCTTGTGCCTACCTCATCCAAAGAAAAAAATCAGGCCACCCATCTTTCGTCCAATGACCACTGACTCCTTCAGAGACAGAAAATACCACTCCTGCCTCCCTCCTCCTGCTCGATGCAAAAGCAAAACATTAACCCTTCCCTGACTCCTGGCTGGAGCTTCCCTGCTGCTCTCCTGTTTTGAATGATGGCCCCATGAGGTCTTTCACGCTGCAAAAATGTAAGTAAGCACACCTAGACAGACTTGAGCCTGCATGCGTGGGTGCCAAGTGCTGAGTCAGTGGTCTCAGACTTGAGTTAATGCCCGAGCAGGTGACTTGAGTCTGCATGAGTCAGCGAAAAACACATGTTTTTGCGATTCTGACTTGAGTTACCTGACTCAAGTTTCCATCCCTGCTAACTGGTCCTTTGAACTTGACTCATTATTACTGGATACTGTAATATTGGATAGCGGACTGAATAATCTCAGAGTCATGTGGCAAGATGTGCACATGTACAAGAAGAAACCAAGAGATGCCCCATCACGATACAGTCATACCTTAACACAGTGGTTTTCCTTAGACTGATTTATTACAGTGCTCATTGCCCCAGTGTGATTGACAGCCATTCTACTCAAAGGAAGAGTAAAGAAAGCAGTGTATTTTGAGCCAATCAGTGCCCATTTTCTGCTTATTAGATTCACAATGTCAGTAGTAATGTTTCACGAACAGCTGAACTTTCAGGGAACACATCCCCCATGCTGTCTGAGGTATTGCTGTACTACTGCTGCTTGTTATTTATAGAACATGGTGTGGCATCTGCTGTTCTTGGTGTTTGCAGATTCACTGAAGTAAACACAGTGGGAGATTTCTTCAGTTGTGGCAAGGTGACAGCGGTGGAGGGAATCTTACAATCAAAATATTTGATTAAATGGAAAATATGCCACAACTTGTAGAAAATGAGGAGCTTACTGAAGATCTAGCGGACAGGCTGGCTTTATCCCCATTAGCGCACTTTGCAACCATCTTGTGAACAATGTTTTTTGCTGGTTGTGCACGTAAATTACAGCAAACAGCACACTATGATTCAGCAAGACTTCCTTCAGACCATGAGTCCTTCAAGCAGCACTGCCTCTGAGCACCCCTGAAGATCTATGAATGGCAACATTCATACAAGCACAGCTATGGTGGGTGAACTCCAGGGTCGGAAACTTTGATTTCAGGTGGAGTGAAACTCCAGTTGGAATGAAACCGCCTTTTAATAATGCAAATGTGCATTCAAACCAACCAACCAACCACATTTAGTCCCATTATGCATGTTTGGTCCATTGTGTGTGCACATTTTTATAGAGCATGTTTGATAATGCCCATTTCAAGCTCCTGACAGGGTTGTTTATCTTATGATCCAGTTCTGTTCAGGTCTTAAGCTGGTGGATATGCTGCTACTGTAAGACCTTGACCACTGATTTAGCAGCTATTCTGCCACCAGTGCAAATTCCCAGAGGCTGTACGTGAGGGATACCAAGCTGCAGAACTCCTGCAGTTGCTGGTAAGTTGGCAGTGGGACAGATTGTGGTGGGGAGCAGGTCAGGCCAGGGGAGAAAGGTGGTGGAAGCGGTTAGTATCTCAGTGGCAGCGGAGCACACTGGATCCCAGTCTTCCTTCCCAGTCTGGACCCACCTCTGGGCAGCCCAATCCTGAGCTGCCCAGCACCCAGGTGTGCAGTGGGGCCAAAATGGCTGCTGCAGCATCCTGAGCGCACCAGGCAGCCACTGGTGGCTCCCATTGCCTCCTTGGGGGAAAGGGACATTCATCCCCTTTCCCCAAGTAAGGTAAGTGGCCCTGCAATGGGGCTACTTGACTCTGCACCGGCTATTTAGCGGGTAAATCAGTCTTGCGTCTCCACCAATCCTGCCCTCTCCCTCCCCTGTCACGCCTTTTCCCCACCCTCCCCCACTCCAGAATGCTTCCCCCCACACCCTGATGTACCCCTCCATTGCCTGGAGCTTCGTATGGAGTGCCAGGTGGCAACCAGCCTGACTGGCACTGGCCCAACTTGAGCTTGAGCTGAGCCTGCTCCGGCACTAGGCCGCGCTAACTGCCACAAGCATGCCTTATGGCACATTTGCAACTATGTGTGCTGGTGGTGATCCAGTGCATGTTCTTCTATATCGGGCCCTAAATCTTCTCAGTTCTGTCCAGCTAAAACACTGGCATCTGGGAAACATGCATGCTCTGGCCTGGGGATAGGACTGGGCTGTTTGTCTCAATTTCTTGTTTTAATTAAATTCAGTACATGTAATTAAAACATGCACAGATTGCTCCTCCTGGCTACCACTGCCTCCAACCAGTGCCAGCCCAAGACCTCGTGATGCAGCATGCCAAATGCTGCCCCCCCTTTCCTGAGGATGTGCTAGCTTCTGCTCCTCTCACTTTCCAATGTTCTACCTCAGTACACTCCTCCCTGCCACATTTCCTCTTCTTCTCTTGTCCCCTTCTTCGCTTTCCAATCCAGGGAATATGAGAATTGGAGGCAAATTGGCGGACATGAACGGGGCCTCCACTAAGCTGCTGCCTGAGGTGGCTGCTTCAGTTGGCCTCACAGATGGGCCATCCCTGTCTCCAGGCCTCTTTCCAACCCTTGTTTTCCCCTTGTATCCATTTCTAAGTTGTGAGTCCCCTGAGGCAGGAAGTTGTCTTCTTAGTCAATGCAAATATACAGATATGCGTGCAAGTGTAAATTTGTGGTGCTAAATAAATAAATAAAGATAATGCACGCGAAACACTTCCCTGTGAAATGGCATACAAATGTTAAGTATTTTACTGCTCTTGCAGCTGCTACTGTTTACTGTTATCCAGTCCCAACAGAAATGCTCCGAACACAAAAGTGATCAGATCCTTCCTGAGAGAGCACACTGTCTGCATTCATGATCACTATTATCATTATATTTAATCTCCTTCTCTCCAGAAAAAAATAGATCTAAAGCAGCCCATCCACTAAACAGGTTTCAAGCTGCACTAGTGGAAGCTGTAGTTAAAACAAGATTTTCTTTTCTTTGAAGTATATGGTTTTTGATCCCATTAATTCTCATAGGAGCACCTTAATTTCCAATCCTTTTAATTTATTTTTTGCCATGGTATCTTTTAATGATTTGTTTTGTCTGATCCATTTAGCATGATAAAAACCATCCCCCTTATCAACAGGAGAAACCCATATGCCAATAGGTAATATGTGCATAATAAGTAAGATCAAGAAGCCAGGACTGGCCTGGTGGTTTTAGGGATACAGTTGGTCATATACAGGGGGAATGGGAAGGTGTCAGCAATATTTTGTCCTTCCCACCAACAGATGATTGGAGCAGTTCTGTTGAGAACTTATGCCACAGTCGATGTGTTTGTTTCCAAGGTGACCCAGAACTCTGCAGCATTTTTTTCTCAAAGTGACAACACATTGGTTTTATGTTTTCATTAAAGTGCTATCCTCACTTTTAAAGGCATCTATTCCTGCTTCTTACTGGTCCTTGGAACCTGACTCAGTATTACACAAAGATAATCTCTTTTCAAAATTACATTCATCAAAATAATTTTTGTCTGTGACAAGATCCAACAGCAAAATAAATCTTCAAAATCTAAGCCAATAATCTACCCCTTAATGAGTTCAGGATCTATGAGCAGAGGGATGCATGTAGGGTAGTGGTTCCCATTGTTTGTGCATCCCCCCATGAACACTTGAGACAATATAGTTGGGAGAATGGGCTAATATATTAACTAATAGTTACGGAAAGGAAGAAGCAGACCTGCAGCTCTTGTTTCAACGGAGCAACTGTAGTGCGGAAGCTGGATCATCTTGAGATGCCAGAATACCATGTGGCCCCTGGGCTGGGTGTTACTACCTCTCACCAAGCCTTGTGCCTGTTTAGGCAGCACCAGCTTATTCCAGTCAACCCCATGAGGGGGCCGAGCCAGCTGAACTGCACAGAGCCACCTCAGCCTTTGAGGCAGCCAATGCAGTCAAGGCCAGGGACAACCCATCCAACCCCTCACTCCACTGGACCACTGAGGAGTGGGTTCAGCCCTGCATTTGTTGAGCTCAAGGTGCACACCAATGGCCATGCTCATGCCTTGAAACTCGCACTACCTGCCACAAGGAGGGATTACCTGAGAGCCTGACCCCCTTCACCCCCAAGGAATCCTCACGAAAAACCCACTGCCCTATATAATGTAAGGATTGTAGCCCTAATGGGGAGCCACAGCCAATGGCCCAGTAGGTCAAGGGAGCTGCCAGTCAAAAACATTTGAGAACCACTGCTGTAGGGCACAATATAGCATAGTTTCCCCCCATGCATACTAGGATATTACACTTTGTTCATGCTTCCCATATCCCCACCCAACTCTTCCATTCTTGAATTGGGCAGAAGGAGGGGAGGTAGGCTGGATGGAGATACGGGACATTAATGCCGACTTCCCATTCCCTACCAACAGGATAGCATGATGCCTCAACATGCATTTCTGTTTACTCCGAAGAGTGTGGAGGAGGAGAAGAAAAAAATATATAGCGCTCACTTATGACCTCTGAGGATCACTCCCATGTGGTCTTTGCAGCCACATGGGAAAGAAACATGTCCCAAGATTCCTTTGGGGTAATTCTGAACCATTCTTTTAGCCTCCTTTCTTGGTTTTCATTCTGCAGCTTGTCAGTGCTTGGGGCTTGGCAAGCTCTTTCAGGTGCTCAGTATCTTGCAGAACATCTCAATCTATAACCTTAAAATAGAGAGTTGTCTCAAATGAAATGTTGAGGAAGAATAGCTATTTTTAACTATTACTACAGTAAATCTACTGGAGGCAATTACATTGAAGAGCATCATTTTTGGGGCTTGTTTCAACCTTCACAGCAGGCTGTATTTGGTCACAGACATGGCTTTATATAACTACAATATCTGACTGCCTCCAGAACTCTTGGAGGATTACAAAAACATATAAAAACAGGAACTTCTCCACCCTCAGTTCTTGCCTGTTCAGGTCTTTGTTCTTTGAAGCACCCCATTTATGGAATAAAGGGTAGTCCTCTTGGTTGGGTCACTATTTGCCATTGGTGGGCAGTGAAGACATGGTTGGCTATGAAGGTATTTCAGGCAAATTAATAGTATGATGTTGCTAGACAGAAATATACTTAATGTGTGTCTCTTTCATGTGACTGTCTTGATTTGTACATTTTAAATAATTGTTTTAAATTATTTTGATAGCATTTTAAAGATCTGTCTCAGGAGCCCTTTGGGAACCAAAGCCTAGATACAAAGTGCTGTTAATAAAGGTACAAGATGTTCATATTCTATTCCCCAGGCATCCCTGTCCAACATGCAGCACCCGAGGGTGTTTCTAGATGGGGTTCCAAGTATTAGCTGGCGAGGTTGGGTTTGCTTGAGCACAAGCAGGGAGTATCATGTTTGGCACCCAACATATGACCTACTGAGGTTCAGCCACCATCTTCATACCAATGACATTGGGTAGCAGAATGTCACAGATTCATAAAACCAATCAAAACTGATCAGTCAAAGCTGGAATTCTCCATTGTTCTATACATTCTAATGACCCAATTGGTACATTATGCTATTAGAATGTGCATTCTGCAAGCATAAAGTGCTTTCCAGATGTTGCAAATGTGATAAGCCAGAGAGCATGGCCTGGTGATGTACCATGGACGCCCAATGTCTCAGATAAAACCACATGGGCCAGGAGGAAGATAGGGTGGGGATGGAACAGGATGAGAGGGTGACAAAACAAGGAGGATATGAGACAGGGAGGAGGGTGGATCAGGTCTGCAATGGTAGTGGGTTTGGCAGCAGTGGAGCCCACTGCATCCTGACGCCTTTCCCAGCTTGGTCCACCTTCATGCGTTAATGTGGACTTGCCAGAGATAACACTGGCACAAGTCTGAGTGGTTCCACCAGGCCTGAGGAGGCTTCCCAAGGAAAAAACTCTCTCATGAGATTCAGCAGACATCACATTAGATCGCAGTGCGAGGAGTTAAAGAGGATTGGGCTGTTAATTTTCTCCTCTCCTAATTGCACTTTATGTGTTTGCATATCAGCTTCCATTCTTGAAAGCCCAGGGTCCCAATTTAGCTTTCATTTGGCGACTGGATCTCAGTAGTCTTGGTACACGCATAAATAATTGTGGTATGAGCCCAGGAAACATGTCAGGAGAACAATAAATCTACCCTAACAAAATAACAAATCTGCTGGTTGTTTTAGGTACATCTGTATGATCGTAAAGTCCTTTGCGGATTTCCCATTATGGGTCTAATCTTTTAAGTTCTTCTTGCCAATGCCAGTCCCTCTGTTTCCTTGGTGCATCACTTTGTACTGGTATATCACTTTGAGTATCAATCTCTATGACAAGGAAGCAAGTAAATGGCTGTTCTGCCTTATAAACAAAGCAATGTGGTCTCCAGTTATCATAAAAGTTAATACACAGACATAATGTAGACAGGAATATGATCCAGTGAGTCATGACAAAAGGCAACAAATCACTCAGCCTATTGAGATGAACAAAGCTTTAGCAAAACTAAAAGGTTTCAAAGGTTCTAATGTGTGGTTCACAAGTTTGATTTACACTTCAGCTTATATTTCCTAAGTGCACTGGTTCAGGTTCCCACGAGTAACATCTATCAAGGTAAATGCTGAGGTTTTTAGTGTTGCTGTACTTCCTTTTGCAGAAAGTATTTGCAAAATAAATACATGTTGTGGTTAAAAGTAGTGACAGGGCCTTTGAGCCTGTCATGGAAGCATAAGCCCAAGCACAACACAGAAGCTGGAGACCGCATGCAAGCTACCGACTGACATGTTTATGAACAGGGGGCACCCCATACACATTTGTATGTGCCATACAAATTGGGACAATCTCTAGATATAAATAGTGATAGAAGATAAACTATCCTACTCAACTCAGGCTGCAATCCTAACCACACTTTCCTGAGAGTAAGTCCCATTGAACAAAATAGGACTTCCTTCTGAGTAGATCTGGTTAGGATTGTGCCCTCAATCTATTTTTTTCTCAGTCTGTTTTTTGGATATTATTTATTTATTACGGTATTTTATACTGCCTTTCTCATAGACTCCAGGTGGTTTAACATAGGCAGTCTGTACATAAACCCCACTTTTCAATGACATTCTTACAAGTATTGTTCCATGAGAAAATCTCATAGAACCCTCCATTTCTCCAGATGTTTCTCTTCAGAGTGCAATCATCACCTTGGCTGCCAACCCGTGTGCTCTCCAAGCTCCCACAGGCATCTGCAAACCAAGCTCCAGATGATTCTCAAGATGTTATCTGTTTTTACCTGCTGACTGTTCCACAATCTTCCATGCTCCTCAGCAATAGGCCAGAGGTGTTTGCATGCTCTCTCCTGGTCTCTCTTCCACACTGCTGATCCTGCTTAGCTTTTTTCAGGCAAGGTGACAGCTCAACCTCCTCCTATTATTTTGTGAGCTGAGGTTGCAATGCAACGAGTGCAAACCATATTATACCAATACAAGTAAATAATCCAGTCTTCCAGTAGTGAATAAACTTATCATTAAACATTGTGCTTTGTAATATGGGAATTTTTTTTTTTTGCTGAGGCAGATACTACATGATTTCCTTTTCCTGTACTTAAGTCTAAAGACCTGATTACCATTTCATTGTAGCAAGTTTATGAACACAGATTGAAAATATATGTATGTGAGGCCTCCCTGTGGGGGAAGGCCCGCCCGGCCTTTCCAAGGGAAACCCCCTTGTGGAGGCCTCAGACTAGTTCCCTGGAAGAAAGGGGGGTTGTATCACCCAGCTCCCCCTCTTTGGGTTGGCAGCATTTACCAGAGTCAGGAACAAGGGCTGCTGTCAGCAGATCCTCCTGCCTGTTCTTCTAACTCCCAGCTACCTTGTCATCCCTGGCCTCCAGGTTTATGTAGGGCAGACCCCTCCCCTTTGGCCCCTCCCTTTCCCTCACAGGGATGGTACAAAAAGGGCCTGTCTCTGAGACTACCCTCCCCTGGGATTACCTCAACTCCTCTCCTTCCTCTCTCTGTTTCCCTCCCACCTCCTCTCATCTGGAGCTGCCAGGGTTGCTCCTGAGATGGCTGGGAAGGCTGCTGCCTCTGCTCTGGTCTCTGCCTTTTGGGGTTGGGCTGGCCCTGCCCACCTGGGTCCCATAACTTTGCAGACAATGTTGGGAGGTCCAGCTGTGGGCTCCTGATGTCACAGCCAGGTGCCCTGCCTGGCAAGGCAGGCCCCGGCTGGCTGGGTAAGGGAGTGCTTCCCTTCTCCCCCAATATGGGGGAGGTGTGGCTGCCCAGCAACCAGATGGCCTGCATCCTGTCTCCCCCCTCCCTCCTCCAAGGCAGAGGGAGAAGCGGGTGGTTCGGCATGCAGTGTTCCTCTGCTGCGCTTTACCACTCACAGGAGTACCCAGGCAGCGTATGGGGAGGTGGTCCCATGCTCCACTGGCTTCCTCCCTGATCTTCTGACCCAGAAGTCCTCTCCCTGGGTAAGTTGGGGACCTGTGGGAGGAGGGGAACCCTGATGATGTACTATTGAGGAAACAGGGTTTTAAGTTATTCATGAGTATTTTGAAATGGTAAGATTTTCAGTGTTTTTAGCACATCAGGATAAGATCCATGAAATGCTCTTTTTAATACTGTGTATAATAAAACCACTGATCTGTTCTGGAAAGTTGTCCATCAGTGTGACTCTGAATATGGTTGTTCTTCTACTTCCCAGTGTAACAGGTTAAGGCAAGGACCAGATGAACACAAAGGAGGTCGAAGGAATAAGTTTATTTCCATTGCTAGCAATGTGTCTCAGCAGAAATCTTTTCCCAAAGGCTGAGCCGCGAACACTCATGGCTCCTAGGTTTTATACACATTGGACTACATTACCATGGCTTTGATTGACATATGACAAGCAACCTATCCCGGCAGCGCTAGCATATCATGTGAAGCTCCGCCTCTGCTTGCATCCCCTTCCTCTATTTGAAGCCCCCAAAGCTTTGAGGAGTAGTGGAAAATCCCCAAACTGGTCTGCACCTGTTTTGTTCTAAACGCATGTTTTTCTCTCCCCTTCTACCTGTGCTTGCAGTCTAGACAGCTAGCTAGTTTCCTGCTACAGCTCGGGGCTTGTGGTTAGCTTTATTTCCTCTCAAAGGCACAAATGTCCCTTAGTATTAGCTTCAGTACAAGCAAGCTGTGAGTCTGGCTAGGCACTCTGTACATGCTCAGAGCAGACACAATAAACTCTGATCATGTTGCAGAAAGCCAGGAATTTCAGCCAGGCTCTCCCATACCAGGTAACTAGAGCAGTATGAGAAAAGCACTTAAATGGTTTGCTTAATGACCCCTTAGACAGGTCAGCTGGCCTTGTTTATGAGCAAGTTTCAGAAACTGCAGAGACTGTTGGAGAACCTCATGTGCAGCCATCATAAAGGCAGAAAATTAAGTTCTCAATATTCTCAAAATACTAAAACTCCAGGAGAGGATTTTATTCCTGCTGAAGTGTACAAGGCAGATTTAAATTGGTGGCTTGCCATTTGGGAAACACTTTTTATAGATTTTCAGGTCACCTTCCTAGGATGATATATTATTATTATTATTATTATTATTATTATTATTATTAAGAATATTTTTATACCACTTTTCAACAGAATGTACTTCACAGAGTGATGAGGTACATCAAAGCATTTCACAGCCTAATCCTATTTAGCTCCTCCCCCCGTTAATTCAGCCATGCCACTGGAGCACACACTGTATCCTGTTGGAACGCAGACACAGAGGTCTTCTCCATTGGCCCAATGGGTTGCCTCAAATCTGTGGATATGGACACAAGTTACTGCTGCTGACTGCCACCAGTTCTGCCCCTTCCCCCATGGGCTCTCTCCTGTTCTCCCCACCCTGTTCTGCCTGTCCCAATACTACTGTGGGCTTAATGGCTCCTGTGGAAGCTGCACATTCTGGCAGTGAGGCTGCAGTTGGACCACCTCAGTGCCAGCTCACTGTGCAAGCCATCAACAGCTGTTTTGCAACAGTGGAACTCATTTACAACAGTAGAACCACTGTCGTAAAACCCTCCGTGCACCAGCCCAGTCCAGACCACAAATCCCAGATTTATGGGCCATAAATCAATAAATGGTTCCCTAGCCCCAGAGACCTCACAGCCACTGTATGGGGACCTCACAGCCTCACAGTCTAAAAAGTGATGTGGACGAAACATCAGCAACAGCCACTGGAAAAGAGACTGTACTGGTGGGAAGAGGGACAGTGATTCTCCACCAGTTGAATATCTCTGGCTAGCAGGATATCAGGAGCTAGCAGAAGTATATAGCTGTGGATGTTTGATTAGGAAAGAATTGCTGAATCACCCCACTTTGGAAAGAGCCTTAAAGGAAGCAAGGTTCCTCTGAAGCAAAGCTGACCAAAACAGCTTCAGATGACTGGCTGCTTTGTTTAGTTTTTTCCCCCCTTCTTGTCCTTGTCAGACTTTACTGCCTGGTGTCTTTTACATAAATGGAAGCAGTTAGAGGAAGGTGGGGGGAGGCTGGGAAACTGTGATTGACTGCTCTGAGGAGTCAGGGAGCAGCAGAATGGAAGCTGCTAATTGGTACTATTCTTGAGAGGGGACAACTTAGGTCTTGGGCTAACTGTTTTTCCGCCTTGTGTGATTTATTTCATGGAATGACTGTTTCTAGGAACTTTGCGTGTTCTTTAAATAAAGGAGTGCTTTCCCATTCCTTTGTTCATAAATTGCCCAATCCTCTCCATCAAGTTTACCTTTTTCTGTGGTTCATTTACATTCTTCTCTGTTAGTTTGTTCCCAGGACCCAGACCCATTTGCCTAATTTTCAACCACTGTACTGTGGCACGCTGGTGTGCTGCTGATGGTCCAGAGCTGTGCTGTGGGAGTTTGGGGAGGGTCATTTTTTAGTAGGGCTATTGGGGGATTTGAGCCCCCTACCAGCAGCATGGTGTGCCTTGTCAGTGTTCAAAAAACTGGCGATGTGCCTTGACAATTTTAGCACCTTGTCAGTGTGCCATAAGATAAAAAAGTTGAAAACTGCTGAGCTACTGCAACCCAGCCATCCCAGCTTTGCTCTGACTATTTAACTAATATACAGAAGTACCGTATTGGGGGGAGGGGAGGCAGAGGAGAAGAAGCCTCTCCTTGGAAGAGGAAGCGGAAATGGTGGGGCTCGGCTCCTGCCCACCTGCCCAGCATATGTTCTTATGTATATGTAATTAACCTGTGGAACTCCCTTCCATATGATGTGGTGATGGCATCTGACCTGGATGCCTTGAAAAGGGGGTTGGGCAGACTGATGGAGGAGTCATGATACAGGCCACAAGGTTGGTCTGTGGAACTCCTTGCCATGGCATGTGGTGCTAGCATCTGGCCTAGATGCCTTTAGAAGGGGATTGGACAAGTTTCTGGAGGAAAAATCCATTACGGGGTACAAGCCATGATGTGTATGCGCAATCTCCTGATTTTAGAAATGGGTTATGTCAGAATCCCAGATGCAAGGGAGGGCACTGGGATGCAGATCTCTTGTTTTCTGATGTGCTCCCTGAGGCAGTTGGTGGGCCTCTGTGAGATACAGGAAGCTTGACTAGATGTGCCTATGGCCTGACCGAGCGGGGCTCCTCTTATGTTCTTATGATGCTAGTGTGCATTTGTGTGCTAGTGCTTTTGTCCCATCCACACACAAGGAGGCTTAAATCCCTATTGACTGGCGCAGCAGCAGCTGGGGGTGGGAGCAAGCAAGGCTCATTGGGGCATTGCATTCCTGGCCCCTCAGCACGTCCTGTTCTGGTGATCATCCTGTCTGCCCTCTTCACAGTCACACCTTCAGAGAGCAGACAGTATTGTTTTCCTGTCAATCAAACTGGCCCCAGGCTGGCACCTTTCTCACCTACCCCAGATTGGCATTAGCAGTGCAGAGTTTGTTAGAGATTTCCCTTAATTACTGATAACTCTGGCAGGTGTCGTGCAGAATGGGTAGATAGGCAATAAGTCATTTGGCGTCCACTCTTAGGTAAGCATACTAGGGGATGGGCCAAGACCACTCTGATGATGCTTGGCTGACTTAATGAGACTAGCTGGCAAGCCTCCTGGCTGGAATGGGCATGGACTAGCCTGGGTTCATGCCATCTAGCTGCCTTGACCCTTTGGGGTTGACCAAGATAGGCTCACTTAGGCATTCTTTGAATTGGGTTTTGAGTCAAATGGCATGCCCTTAAGAGCATCGGGGGAGGTAGATGGCTAGGCCATTTCCCCCCAACTTAGTACCGGCACAATGGAGGGTGTTTCAGTTATCCTGCTGCAGTTATTTGCTGTACAATTAAATAATGTGGCTCAAAGTTTCTGTCTTGTGTACTTACTGCAGGATGCAAAGGTAATGCATTTCCTTGGGAACTCCTGCATCCCTCATCTTCAATGTTTCAGAAGGGTTTCCTAGGCTCTTCATTTCCTGTGGTTTTGATGCAATCTGGGCACAAATCAAAACAGTTATGTGCTCAAAACTCTGCTTTTATGAACAACTCTGAAAATCCAGTTCTGAAAAGTAGGGAGTGAAATGGGGCAGGGAGGGATAGGAAGGGGGAGGAGAGCAGGGTGTGATGAGAACTGGAAGGGGCGGTATTGGGAGTAATTGTGTTGCTGATACGTCCCTTCCAGGCTGTGCTTCACCTTGCCAGGTCCATTTGAACTTCCACCAGCTAACTCATTGGTGCAGGTTCAAGTAGACCTGTTCCTTTGTGAGATGCTTACACCCAGGTAAGGGAGCAATACAATAGGCCCTCCTTATCCCATGTAGGTTCCAAACCTGAGTCTGGAGGACCACAGAGGACTGGAAGTGCCTTCTGGTTGCATCTGGTGTTCTGAGGCACGAGGAGACCACATGTAGCCTTCCTGCACATCAGAAGGCCAATGAGAGGCACTTCTGGCTTCTTGAGACCAGTTGTGACCATCTGGCTAACTACAATTGATTCACTTGTGCAGCTCCAAGGCAAGTAAGGAAAACAGGAAATGCTCAACCATTAGGGACAGAGGAGTTCCAAATTCCTATATGGCCCCAAAAGATGACCAGCTAATCCCAGACTGACTTCCTGAGTGGTTGGGAGGGCTGACACCTCACTCTGGCCAAATGAGAAGAAAGATTCTGGAGCAGTTATTAATGCTGCTCAAGCCCTACTTCCCTTGCCTGGGAAGCTGCAATGTGCTGCCTCCTACCAGCTTGCCTGAGCTGTGAGGGGCTGGAGCAAATCACCCAGCACGTTGATGCCTTGTGGTTCACACCATTCTTTAGCATTTTTATTTATATTTTGGATATAGCATTTTATTGCACACCACTGAAAGAGACGTGCTGTGAAACAGTAATTACCTGAATACATTAATAAACAATAGATCAATTAATATTTTACTGAGCAATAATAAATGGAAAGACAATTATAACATTACAAAACAAGTATCTTACACTTGTAAAACTAAATGAATGCAATTATTAAATGAATGCAATTATTAATAAACTTGTTCCACTGTTTCCTTTTATTCTTCAGTGCATAAATAGTTGGTTAATTTGACCATAAGGGCAAATGCACCCCTTCCCCTTATAACAAGGTCCTCAGATCCATAGCATGGCACTGCATTTTGTAACTTTGCAACATTGCCAATACAAAACACTTACAGCATTAGAATTAGTTCTCACAATTTTACATCCTGTCATTTAACTAATATATACAACAGGCTATCCAGAAGTTTAAAAAGAAAAAAAAGAATGATTTAAAAGTCAAACTCTTAAAAAAAAGTTTTAGAGCGTTTTGCTGATAACCAATGTGTGCCAACTTTCTTGTTCCACTGTATACATATTCTCATGTAAACTAACATGGGAATATATATCTTCAATAATCCTGTTTTTGCACTGACGATAAGGACAATAAGAGAATTATTAAACATAATGAGAATTCAGTCTTTAGAGGCCTGCTTAAGATAGGATGCATTGCCTTTTCTGAAACCCTTAAAAAACTGCTGTTACAAACACTCACAGCCCAATCCTATCCAACTTTCCAGCACCGGGGCAACTGCAATGCAGCAGCCCTAGGTAAGGAAACAAATGTTCCCATACCTTGAGAGGCTTCTGAGACTGCCTCCCCAACACAGGGTGCAGTGCATACCCCATAGGTACTGGAAAATTGGATAGGAATGCGCCCTCAGTCTTTGCAAAAGGAAAAGAAAAGAAAAAGCAGGGAATAACACATTTGTAAGAGGAACAGAACTTCTTCAAAAGCCATGTTTATCATATAATATTAACAAGGTTGAATTATGCCTCATAAATATATGATATGTTTGTTCAGCTGATGATATTTCACTTGACAAATGAAGATCTCATTTTATTGTAACCATAAATGGAATTAGAATTACAATGTAAATAGTATTGGTTGCAACACCCATCTAGGGGCATTTCGGCTCTTACATTGAGAGATTGCTTTTACACTGCTGCCCTGATCCAGTGGGTTTCCATGCGAGCATATTGAACTTGCACACCATTTGCGCATGAGTAGTTTCTAATCCAGACAAAGTGCAGTTTTGTCATAATAATGGGGCTGATGAGCTGTTTGGATGGTGAAGTCGGCACTTCCCCCATTTCTCTGTCCCTTGAACAGCTGTTCAGTGCTGCAGAAGATTATCTGATTAGATCCTTGCATGTGGGCCAGCAGCTGGATAAACTTGCACTTGCAACATTATTTATGTGTGCAATGTGAGCACAACTCCCTGTGCATACCATTCAACTGGAATCTACATCTGATATGGATTAACAGCTTATATATTATCTGTTAAAGCTGGATTTTCCCCCCCAATTTCCTGTGGCTGAAAAATAAAAATGTACGCATTTAAAGAATGTAACATGCTCTAACACAATACCATCCATATAGCAATTAAAGGACAAGAATGTCTTGGAAAAGAACATAAAGCTTAGTTTATTTTTAATTTATTTTAAAATCAGCCTGTTGACACAGTGAGGCATCTTACACAGACCCTCTTTTGTCTAGGGAACAAGAAGGGTGCCCTGGGCATACACACAGACAACATTTTATTACCAGGTTTGGAGACCAGAAATCTATCATCCAAAAAGTTAGCTGAGAAATTATTTCTATAAAGATTTTACAATAGAGGAGTTAACAAACACCTTTCTTAGATGAATATCACTGATTACAATATCAGATGAATTCATCCTATCTTTCAGCTTTGTAGTAGTACTCAAAGACGGACAGCCCAATCCTATCCATTCCCTCATGCTACCGATGCAGCCACAGTGCCGGAGTGCTCACTGCATCTTGCAGAGGAACAGTCCCAGAGGACTTCTCTAGGTAAGGGAATATAGGTAGGTCACATCCAAAGGGGATCACAGGCACGTGGCATGAGTTGGGCATTAAGATTCAGGATCATTGTGCATTCCGAAGGAGTGACATAGGCAAAGGGGAGGGGCAGAACTGGTTCCTTGAGGCTTCATGGCTCAGGGATGCTGGCTGGAAACTCCTTGTCCATGGATTGTAAAGTCAAAAGTTTTATGACTTGAGGAGGGCGGTGTATTCCAAATCTTTCTCAAGCTATCTCTAAAGGAGTTGGCATTGAAAGGTTTAATTGTATTTGGTTATCATTAGCTTGGAGCCAGGATGGAGCATCCCTGGGGGAATAGACAGTAGCTGGTTATCTGTCCCAAGGAAAGAAACTCACACTAAAGCAGGGATGTGCCAGAGCCACAGCACCAAGAGTCAGGTCAAGTTTGGAGTCTTGGCCCCCTTGACTTGAGTCGCCCACAAGTCATAATGGGTGGTCACTGTGACTCGCCCAGAGCTTTTTTGTAGACATTTTGACTTGAGTCCAAGTCTTTTTGAAAAGTGAGTCAAACTCTGGAATTGGAGGGGGGAGCAAGCAAGCAGACACATACAATAGAGTTGCAAGCACACACAAAGATTAGCCTTGACTCGAGTCTATTTGAGTCTTTTCATTTTTAGGGTAAAATCTTCGAGCCATTGCCCAAGTTGTTGACATGTGTGATTAGAGTCTGTACGAGTTTCAAAAAATGCATTTTTTCATGACTCAAGTCTACGTCATCCAAGTATTGGCTCATATCTGCACTAAAGGGGGTAGTATGCTGTTTGTGTAGGACCACAGCAAATATTTGTATTTGATTAATAATTGTGAGACCAGTTCTATGCATGTCTACTCAAAATAAGCCTCATTACAGTGAAAGGGGCTTTCTCTCAGGAAAGTGAAGATAGCATAGCCGTCTAAGATTGCTTGATTGGTTGATTGTTTCAACCCAATCTTGCTTGTTCTATGCTTTGTTGGGAAGGGGCATAACGACAAAATGTCTTATAACCAAACAACAAGGGCAAGAGATAGAAATACTCTACTACAGATTAAAAGAAAAATCTAATTCAGTTAAGAGGAATTTGAAATAAAAAGATTTTCATAGTATCTGAAAGCCCTTCTGGAAACTGTAAAATGTACATTCTGGGAACTGTTGGGGAGTTACTTCCAAAAAAGTCTAGTACCTAACAAAAGTATTTGGAAGACAGCTTCCTCTGACAATCTCAGTGCATGATCAGAATCTATGGATGAAAGCTGTGATGATGGAGGAGGATCGGGGCACTGGGGTGCTTCCCCCAGCAATCACTCTGTCACCCATCAACCCGCTACCCCATTCTTCCACTGCTAAGCTGCACATGTTCCTGTGCATTGACCAGCTAGGCCCCCCCCCCTCCAGCCATTGCGCTTCCAAGTGATTGAAGTTCCACAGCTGGGAAAAAGGAGATTGTTGTCCTCTTCAACTATCAGCAATTGGGTGATGCGACTTCCAGGGGTGTATTTCCCTAAGATGAAGGCCTGGAACCATCCCTTCCTATTTCTCCAAAATCACCATCTTCCCTCTTGGAGCGGCAGATGGAGAAACCCTCTCCTTGATGTCCTGAGATGGTAGTTTAGGCAAGCGGCTAAAGATGGATTTAGGTGAGCACATCCTTCCCCAGTAACTGGTGCCAGACCTGTTGTAATTTTCTGGCTTATTTCAAGTGGGTGATATACCCAGTATTTCCCAGATCCACTTCCAAAAAAGGGGAAATCTCACTTTACGCATTTCACACTTTACACTTTGTGCCTCTAACTTTGATGCCTCATCATCATCATCATCTCTCAGGGTAGCATGCTTCCCTTTCCATCCCCCATTTTATTGTCACAAGAGACAGGTTACGCTGTGAAAGTGCCTGATCCAAGATTACCCAGTGTGCTGCCAAGTGGGGATTTAGACATTTTGGTCCCTTAATATTAAAGAAGCAACTTGAAATTAAGTCTAGGTGTTTTGGTGAAACAAGGTTTCAGTGAATGCTGAATCAAAGCAATGAATAAAGAAAGTACAGAAATTGGGGAAATGATGAGAGAATTCTGATTTACTAACATTTAACCTTTGGGTGTTTTCTTTCCCTTATTACCTTTTTTGATATGCTAAGCAGCTTGCGAACTTGAGAACTTTGAAGATGATGGCTTCATACAGATCACATCATACTGAATTCACTGCTAATGTTCAGATTGTTAGCTATAATTGCTTTGCTCTGATTGGTCGGGTTAATCACGGAGCATTCATTTTCTTGATTGGATGAACCACTGAAGACATTACAAGAGCTAGTAGTAAGGGATGGAAGTTTTAAAAAAAATGAATCTCATTCGAGTTCTTTGAATATATGTATGGAAGCAGAAATGAAATGTACAGTATTGCAGTTTATAAGATGTGTGCATTGTTACAACACGGTTGCAACGAAAGTATATATGGGGGGAAAAGTGATGTTCAATAGTCAAAGTATTTTAAGCAATTACTTTCTTAAACTCCTCTTTAAGCTTCTTAAAGCATGATCTAGGGACAAAACTTAAGGCAACTTTAATTGTCACAGGTACTGGAGTGCTTGCTTTTTGCTGTAAAGAGCATGGATAGGTATGATTGCCATCAACTCGGCAACTTAGGCCAGATCCTAACCCCCCACCCAACCAGACTGGCATTACACTGGGTTGCTTGAATCTGGCATTGGGCTATCCCCAGATGTGCCTGGATCTGCTGGAGCAGGGAAGGCAGCAGCAGAAGGGAGAGGTGCAAAATGGCACAAAGGCGGAGGGAAATGGGGCAGGTAGGAGGGAGGAACAGATTAGGGAGGCTGGAGGAGGTGTTGGATCTGGCGGCGATGGCTCACGCTGGATCCTATCCTCCTTTTCTGCAGCCTCCCTGCCCCCTTTTCTTTCCTTGAATTTGTGCCAGCCAATTAGGCCCTAAATCCCTAATCCTAATCCCTCTTCCAACCTTAAATCCCGCTTCTTTCAATAAAGAGCTGGCATAGGTCTGAGGAGACACATTGTTAAGAGGAAGTCTTATTTAAATCCCCTTTCCCTGCTGAAGCCTCCTGATCCACCACCCCTGCTGGATACAGCAGGCACTTCTTCAGCACAACGGCACCAGCAGGGCAAGTATAAGAAAAGACTTTAAGAATCCTGAGTGTCCATTCAGCTTGTCACTCAAACACTTCTTAGGGCCCAGTCCTGAACAGTGCGCGCTGGCTTACCGCTGGCATGCGTTATTGCAAACGTGCCACAAGACACACTTGCGGGCCCTAGCACAGGGCAAGCACCAGTGGTAGCATGGACCGCCGCTTGGCGGAGAGGAAAGTGGAGGTGTGGGGGAGTGGGGAAGAGACATTCCAGGGAGGGGGGAAGCAGGTGGAGGGTGGGAAGAGGGCGGGGAGGAAGCGTTCTGGGGGGAGGGAGCAGGGAGCTGCAGCCGGATCCAGAGTCTCCGTGTTGAGCTCATCACCTGAAACGGAGGTTCTTGATTCACCACTGAGCTTTTGATTGGAGGTGAATGGAGTAGCCCCATTGTGTAGCCCATTGTGGGGCTACTCTCTTTATCCAGGGGAAGGGGACGAAAGTACCCTTCTCCCAAGGAGCCATTGGTGTCTTCCCAGAGCATGCAGTACACGGCAGCAGCCATTTTCGGCGCCGCTGCACCCCGTGTCCTGGGCAGCTCAGGGTTGGGCTGTTAATTCATTGTTACTTTTGGCTCTTAGGCAAGAACTCAGTCACCTAGCTTTGACACCTGTGCTCCAACCCTTCTAGAAGCTGAATCTGGAGAAAAAAGGGAAAGTAATTTTGATCCCTGGCCTTTCTCCGTATCATTCCAGGTTCTTAGTGCAGTTCATGTGCGGTGTGACTCCATTGTACTTCCTCCCCACTCATCCCATTCTCCTGGTTGCCTTTGTTTATTATTGCAAGCCCTACTGCTGCTGTGTCTCTGCATTTTGGTTAGCCTTTCTGGTTCCTGCAAAGATTTCTTTCTCCTTTGCTACCCTAAATCCCTCTTCAATAAAAATAACATATTTTAATAAAAGATAACATATTTTTCTACTTCAGGACTTAGATAGATCATATTAGTCTCCTCCTTCTTTAAAGCTCAGGAATCTACTCCCCCCCCCCATGCTTTTTAGTCAGAAAAATAGGATAAGGTAACTCCACTGATTACACAGGCCTACAAAATTGAGGGCCAGAAAAGTTTTTCCCAAACTTTATGGTGGTTTGATATGAATTTGGGGTGCCGATTCCAAAAATGGCATCCATTTTGCCCTATCACGTCTAGTTTTGGAGATATAGTATAGCCTCATTAATGGTTCAAGCAGCTTCCTCATGAGGAACCCAAAGTGTTATAAAACTTTTCTCCTGTTTTATAACATGCATCCACCTGTGGCCTCTGCCATGCTCAGAATAATTAGAGTGAAAAAAATCACTTCTGATTTTAAAAAAACAAAAAAAAAAAAACAGAACTGACATTTTTAATGCCTTATAAGGGAAGCCTGGGGAAGCCGCTGTTATCTGTGGGGAGTAGGGATGATATGGAGCATGTTGGGGGGAAGGGTTGCAACTTGCCAGAGATCTTTTGTTCTGCCTGTACCATGGACACTGTCTGCAGTTTTATCTACATTCAAACAGGCCTGCACTATGCGTAGCTGCTCGTGGATCACATACATTTCTTCTTTGTCCTGCTAAACTGAAAGAACTCAGCAAGTTTGGGCATGTTTGTTTGACAAGTCGGTCAGAGCTCTTCTCTTTAAATATTATTTTGTATAATTGAACCAATCATTATTAATTCTAGAAAGACCCCAACATCTACAACAGCCAATTTGTGTGCGTGTTGGCCACAACCTCACACAGAGTTAATTGCACTGAAACCCTCTGTAATCAGCCAGTTGAAGCACAACGAAGGATGTGCTGACATATTGCCATTGTTACTGCACCACTTGTGCTAATGTGCTCCTAAGTCTGTATTCAATCTATTTGACACTGCAACACTGGTAACAATGTACTTTCCCTCTCCCCTGTTCCTCTTCCTGATCCAAAACACATCATCACCCTCTTTAACTTCCAGGTTTATACATTTGCAAGTAGCTCTGATTCATCAAAGCGTGTGTTTCACATTTTTTTCTCAGTGGTGGAATTCAATAGGAAGTGATAGTTTGACACGCTGTAGATTCTCATTCACGGAGAGCCTTTTGTTTCTATCTCACGCCAGAGAAGAACACGCTACAGGGGAAAGAAGACTCTTTAAACATATAATTAAATTCTCATTGAGGCCACTGATTTGCATGTCGCAGTTGCTATGTTAAATTTAGTCAACAGTAATGATACAGTTGGCGAGTACCAAGAAAGCGAAAGCGTATGCTAATTATATGGAAGAAAAATGGCATGATTAATCATATTTTGCACTAAATTCCAGCAAGTATAAATGATGGCCTCAGTATGCAAGTGAAGGTCACTCTTGAACTTTGCTTGACATGCTAATGAAGTTTGAAGACTCTTCGCGGCTCCAAATGGGCTCGGCAAACATACTCTCACTTGTCTCTATTTTTGTGTCTTTTCTTTGTTCACATTCAGCTCCACACATGAGAAATCTTTAAGAATGCACTTGGGAGAAAATGAAGATGAATATGCTTGCGAAAACAAGGATTCTTTTTTTTATTATTTTATCAGTTTGAAGGGTAAAAAGAGCTTCTGTCAAAGCAAATATACATGGAGTTACATAATGTTCTACAACAATGATCTTTGTGCAGAGTGCAAACCAGTTTGCTACTGAACAGAACAAGTGAACAAAATAGGAAATTAAGGATTGCCAGAGTTAGAAGATTTGCAGGTTTTTTGGAATGCGTTTTTTTTGGAATGTGGAAAATCTGCCCCTTTTTTCTACAGTATGTTCTGCTTTTCTGCCCAAGGTTTTAAATGAGAGAGAGAGAAAGAGAGAGAGAGAGCGCTTTGCCATCTAAACAGTCCTTCAAAGGGACTTGCATTTAAAACATTACTAATAATAATAATAGTCAAGAGCAGGGTGTCCAAAGTTTTTAGCAGGAGGGACACATCATCTCTCTGACATTGTGTCAGGGGCTGGGAAAAAAAGAATTAATTTACATTAAAATTTGAATAAATTTACATGCGTTTACATAAATGAATATATTAAA
Organism: Tiliqua scincoides; assembly: GCF_035046505.1. NCBI lineage: Eukaryota > Metazoa > Chordata > Lepidosauria > Squamata > Scincidae > Tiliqua > Tiliqua scincoides. The sequence goes on from NC_089824.1 coordinate 66,196,200, forward strand.
GATGAACTTGTAAGAATGAATGAAGGTCTTGCAATAGCTCAATGCGCTTCAATGTCAGTAAGTGTAAAGTCATGCACATTGGGGCAAAAAATCAAAACTTTAGATATAGGCTGATGGGTTCTGAGCTGTCTGTGACAGATCAGGAGAGAGATGTTGGGGTGGTGGTGGACAGGTCGATGAAAGTGTCGACCCAATGTGCAGCGGCAGTGAAGAAGGCCAATTCTATGCTTGGGATCATTAGGAAGGGTATTGAGAACAAAACGGCTAGTATTATAATGCCGTTGTACAAATCGATGGTAAGGCCACACCTGGAGTATTGTGTCCAGTTCTGGTCGCCGCATCTCAAAAAAGACATAGTGGAAATGGAAAAGGTGCAAAAGAGAGCGACTAAGATGATTACGGGGCTGGGGCACCTTCCTTATGAGGAAAGGCTACGGCGTTTGGGCCTCTTCAGCCTAGAAAAGAGACGCTTGAGGGGGGACATGATTGAGACATACAAAATTATGCAGGGGATGGACAGAGTGGATAGGGAGATGCTCTTTACACTCTCACATAATACCAGAACCAGGGGACATCCACTAAAATTGAGTGTTGGGTGGGTTAGGACAGACAAAAGAAAATATTCTTTACTCAGCGCGTGGTCGGTCTGTGGAACTCCTTGCCACAGGATGTGGTGCTGGCGTCTAGCCTAGACGCCTTTAAAAGGGGATTGGACGAGTTTCTGGAGGAAAAATCCATTATGGGGTACAAGCCATGATGTGTATGTGCAACCTCCTGATTTTAGGAATGGGTTAAGTCAGAATGCCAGATGTAGGGGAGGGCACCAGGAAGAGGTCTCTTGTTATCTGGTGTGCTCCCTGGGGCATTTGGTGGGCTGCTGTGAGATACAGGAAGCTGGACTAGATGGGCCTATGGCCTGATCCAGTGGGGCTGTTCTTATGTTCTTATGTTCTCAAGGTCTATAAAAGACCTTGCCCAAAGCAAGGCTGGCCTTTCCTTTGCTGCTGCTACTGCATCACAGATGTGAAACAACAAACAGTGGAGGGAGCTCTCATCCCACAGCTCACACAAGAGGTCAAACAGTCACCCTCACACTGAGAGCAGTTGCGTCGGCCCACTCCGGGCTCCAACAAATCTCTGGAGGACCAGAGACTCATTGGAGACTGGGGACTCCTTGAGGGCTGCATTGAGAGGCCTTGAGGGCTGCAAGTGGTCCCAGGGCCAGGGTTTGGGCACCCCTGGTCAAGATGATATAATGCTCTAATTAGTATATACTCAAATGTGATATATCCTATCTGCCAACAATGTCTACTACATAGAAGAAACAATATATAAGCAAAAGTAAGAACATAAGAAGAGCCCTGCTGAATCAGGCCCAGGGCCTGTCTTGTCCAGCTTCCTGTATCTCACAGCAGCCCACCAGATGCGTCAGGGGTGTACAAGACCACAAGATACTTGCATCCTGCTGCCACTCCCCTGCATCTGGCTTCTGTGTATCCTCACACCCCCAATGAAGACTGTCTGATTTGGCTTGAAAAAGAAAAAAAAAAAAACATTATGGTTTCCTGTACTGTTATGTTTTCTCACTACATACCCAAAGTTCAGCCAGAGAGATTGATGATCACCAATCGTTACTGATGTAAACTATCATTGTACTTGGCTCATGCGCTAAGCTTTATTTTATATAAGAAAAGTCACTCCTTTCTCCCATTTCACGGCCATTCGATCCTGTTGGGCACAAGTCTGGACCCACCCATGTAGGCTGTTATTGGAAACCACTGTTCCCAGCTCAAAAATTAAGGGCCCAATCCTACTCAGCATGTGCTGGCTCACCACTGGTGCGCACTGGCGCAAACGTGCCTTAAGACAGTAATGCATGACCCCACCACATGTACTCCAGATAATGTCTGGGAATTCTTTAGAAAGCTCTAGTAGGACATAGTCCTCTGAAAACTTTGCTGTTCTGTGTGTTATTAAGGGATAATGAGTGAAAATTTGTCTCACCTTTAGAGTTTAGCTCTGTTACTGAGTTCAGTGTGGACAGCATCCATAGACCAGTTCAGGCTGGCGAGCCCTATCACAGAAACAGGCTGATTAAAGGACCATTCTTGATTGCACTAGTTGTTGTTGGCATCCTTCAGTCTCGGAAGACTATGGTGTCACGCTCTGAATGGTGGTTCTGGAACAGTGTCCTCTCCAGTGCGCGAAGCCTGGGTAAAGTAGGTATGGAGGATAGGCTGTTACCCATGCAGCAAATCCCCCCTCTCCACGTCGCTGAAATGGTCCAATGGAAAGGCAGAAGCCAATACGGTTGGTTCCAGCGACGTCGCAGGAGTTGCCAGAACGTGACTGTGCTCAGTCATGAACTGCCTCAGGGACTCCGGCTCCGGATTTTGCCTCGAGGTTGACTCCTGAAGCCTTTTCCATAACTGGAAGTAGCCACAAGGCAGTGGAGGTTTGGGATCAGAGTTTTCCTTCTCTCAGATGAGCTGCCTTCCCAGGCTGATGAGTCCCATCTACCCGGTGGCTGTTTAGTCGCCTCTTACGACAAGTACAGCCAAACTGAGGGCCTATTCTTATCCCCACTAAAGAGGAAGCAATTTGGAGATAGAACCAGTGGCATCATTAGGGTTTGCATCACTTGGTGCCGGAGGCCAGCACTTCATCCCCATGATGGACCTCCTCCCATTCAGTGGGCAAGGCAATGCTCCAGGCAGTGGGCAAGGTGATGCACCATCACCTCAAAACTTCTGGGATTTTTTTGGCTATAAGCTTTGATAGAATAGAGATGTTTCAACACAGTTTGCTTCATTGCATTCTGCATGAAATTACACATTGAATGGTATATAACATGATGGTATTATTTGAAAATAGCAAGATTTTAAAAATTTTGGACAGTAGCGGTGTCAGCCCCCCGTGCATGTCACCTGGTGCGACCCACAACCCCTGCACAACCTGTATAAAAAAAACAAAAAACAAAACTTCACATATAGGCTAATGGGTTCTGAGCTGTCTGTGACAGATCAGGAGAGAGATCTTGGGGTGGTGGTGGATGGGTCGATAAAAGTGTCGACCCAATGTGCGGCGGCAGTGAAGAAGGCCAATTCTATGCTTGGGATCATTAGGAAGGGTATTGAGAACAAAACGGCTAGTATTATAATGCCGTTGTACAAATCGATGGTAAGGCCACACCTGGAGTATTGTGTCCAGTCCTGGTCGCCGCATCTCAAAAAAGACATAGTGGAAATGGAAAAGGTGCAAAAGAGAGCGACTAAGATGATTACTGGGCTGGGGCACCTTCCTTATGAGGAAAGGCTACAGTGTTTGGGCCTCTTCAGCCTAGAAAAGAGACGCCTGGGGCGGACATGATTGAGACATACAAAATTATGCATGGGAAGGACAGAGTGGATAGAGAGATGCTCTTTACACTCTCACATAACACCAGAACTAGGGGACATCCACTCAAATTGAGTGTTGGGAGGGTTAGGACAGACAAAAGAAAATATTTATTTACTCAGCGTGTGGTCAGTCTGTGGAACTCCTTGCCACAGAATGTGGTGATGGCATCTGGCCTGGATGCCTTTAAAAGGGGATTGGACAAGTTTCTGGAGGAAAAATCCATTATGGGTTACAAGCCATGATGTGTATGTGCAATCTCCTGAATTTAGAAATGGGCTATGTCAGAATGCCAGATGCAAGGGAGGACACCAGGATACAGGTCTCTTGTTAACTGGTGTGCTCCCTGGGGCATTTGGTGGGCCACTGTGAGATACAGGAAGCTGGACTAGATGGGCCTATGGCCTGATCCAATTGGTCTGTTCTTATGTTTCTTATGTTAATCCTAGCTTTTCAGATCTGGGAGAGAAGCTTTCCCTTGGTTAGCCTCTGCAGAAAAATGCTGTGCTTGTAGAGAATGGGAGATGAAGGTAAGAAGATCATTGGGTTTTTGTTTTTTTTTTGGGGGGGGGGGTGAACTTGCCAACACATTCACATTTTCCCTATAACTACCAGCACTATCCACAGTTAACAGTACTTCTGAGCAGGGCTTTGATCTGTGGTCATAAAGAAAGCACTATGACTTGTATTCAAAGATGTTCTTGCATGAAACTCAAAGTGGCTTGCTCAATTTCTGCCAGTACATTATATAGTAGGAATCAAAAGCAAGCTAGGAGGATTGGAAAATAAAATTTTGGACTCTGTACTGGTAGCATCTAAAGAATAGCAATTGAGGGCTCAATCCTAACCAGGTCTACTCAGAAGTAAGTCCTATTTTATTCAATGGGGCTTATTCTCAGGAAAGTGTGGTTAGGATTGCAGCCTGACTTGATTACTTATAAATTATGTGAAGAGTCAGAAGACCTTGCAGTATGAAGAACATGCATCTTCTTACCTGTAAACCAGTTCAGCTTTCTAGAAATTACCAAGATACCATGGGAGGAAAAAAAATTATAACATATAAAAGAGTCATTTTCCTTTGAAGAATTGCTCTTTAGAAGAACACACATCACATGCACTATTGTTTTCAATATATCTTTTCATGCCACAATGACATTTTTTGCCCCCTCCCCCTCCAATACAGCAACTGCAGAGATGAAAATCCATAGGGGTTATAGATAGAAGGCTGATACATATAGTAGAAAATAAGCAGCAAGCAGAAAAATCTATTGATGTTCCACAATGTTTTAACTTCTGGCAGTTTTTATATTAGGCTGAAAATAAGATGGTAGGTGGAAGAAGAAAGCTTTTGTTGTTTAGATTTCAAATTTGAGGCATATTCTCAAAGGGCACAGCATGGAAAAGTCTGACAGAAAAGTTCTAGAAAAACTCAGAAATTCAGTTGGGCTTTTTTATTCTTTTCAAATGTTTTAAATATTTATCTAACCCCCTGTGTTATTTTCTTTAAGATTTTGAGCTATTTTCAGTTGCAGAGTATTTGCATACATTAATCAAGAGAAAAATAGAATCACTAAAATAGAGTGTTGAAGAAAAACTCTTCACATGCTCAGAGTTAGCAGAGAACACAAAGTCAGCAATTATTTGAGTTTCTGATTTATGGCATATAAGGAGAGACCAACTGAATGGTTTTTGCTTCAAGTACATACATATCACATAACTTATGTAACTTTCCAGAAAGGAAAAAGAACATGGTGTATTGGAATTGCAGAAGATCTGGCGAGGAGGTAGATGTGGTGTCAGCAGTGGCCCCTTTAAGGGTAAGGCCTGGGCATCCAGCAGAGTGTGTTGCACAGCTGAAGCCACTTGAAGGCAGTGATATAAGGGATATATATAAGGGATATAAGGTGCACCTGAGGCAGGAAGGGGGTGGGTGGGTTGTAGAAGGAATGGAGGTTGGAGAGGAGACTGACTGGGCTTATTGACTTTAGAATTGGACCTTGGATACCCTGACTGATTTGACTGACTTACCTGGAACCTGACCTCAGACTGCAACTAGGCTTATTGGCTCTGGACTCTGATTTGGCAACTCTCATTGATTGGACTGTTTTACTTGGAATCTGTGGACTGGAACTGGACTCTGACTTTTGCTTGCTGCACTGGTGAGTTTCACAAGGGAAACTAATCAGCCTTGAGCGGGCATGAGGCCCAGTGGATTGGGATCTGGCAGAACACATGGAACACAAAAAAGAAAAATAATATATATATAAAAGGAAGTTTTTATATAAAAAATGAACATAGGTACAGCAAGGTTTTTCAGAACTTGCATAGCCTCTTAAAGGAGTACTTAGAATGTTTGCATTGTTTTGTTCTTAAAGCTAAGGCAGCTATTCTCAAACTGTGGGTTGCAACCTGATTTTTGGTTGGTCACATACCAGTACTACCTGAAAGCCATAAGGCATTCTGGGGCACTACTGGGAAGCCCCAAGGCATTCTAGGACATGATGCGGCCACCACAGCCAATGAAGTGGGATGCAGTAATAAAAATGAGAAGCCCTGAGTTCAGGTTGATTTTCTGCCTCTTTATCGGGACACTGCTCTCATATTGTACATGTTTCAAAACAAAGTGAAAAGCCAACAAATGGCTGTGTGTCTTTTGCTAATTACTCAATTTAGGCTCTTAGGTAGGAAAGGCAAAATGGTTTGAGGATTTCTTCCATGAGGTTTACATATTGGTGAGCATTCAAAAGAACAATAACTGACTAATAGTAGGCAATCATACAGACGAGCTAACATGATGACCTTTGTGGTGTGTTTTCAGATGGCATTTTAATATGGAATGAAACATTTCACAGAGATGATAAATCCAGCTAACTCACTGTCTGATAATTCCTCACACCACTTTTTGTGCAACAGGCAACAGACTAGGAGGAAAAATCTAAAGGTTAAAGCATGTGGAATTTCTTAACCCATTTCTGCCCAGCCCACAGGTGTAGATATTTTATCCCTGTTGCGTATATGCAACATTGAGCAGAAATGGCTTAAGAAGGAAAAACTCAGCCTACCACTGGCAATGACCCAACACATGGGAAAAGCATTCCATTACTCATGAAAAGAATAGTGTGATCATTCAATTCTGTGCATACCACATCTATGTACTCCCACATAGAGTCACCAGCCAGGAGTTGCCTCCAATAGGTGCCAAAGGAGTCTTCACTGGGTAGTGGTTTTGTCCTAGACACTCAGAAGATGGTTGCCACTTGGTTCTTCACAGGCTCCACTGAGCTACAAACATTTCAGTAGAAATTGCACTGACATCAATGCAGTATGGCTGGCCATTATAACTTGGTATGTACATTTGGATACACACCCATGGACAGACTCCAAAATGTTTTCCCAGATCTACAATTCTTTTTATTAAAATAGTAAATACCTGACTTCACAGAAAGTAATCTTAAAAAAAGGAGAGACATTGTTATAATATAATATAATATAAAATTGTTGAGCTAACCAACAGGTAAATCCGCTTCTAGCTTGACAGCATTTTTTTTAAAGAATGGATCATTTTAGATACGACTTCTGTTAACATTTGTGGAGAGAAGCAAATCAGAGCTGAAGCACAAGTGACATGAAAAGGGCTCTCTCTCTCTCTCTCTCAAAAAAAAAAAAAAAAAGAGCAATTGTTTCCTTGTTGATTAGAACAGTAAGCAGACTGGTCTGGAAGCTTTTGCAGAAATCAGATAACGCCTACTTTGATTTAAAGTTTATTTTTTTTTGAGAGCTCATTTAGTAGGTTTTCTTAGTGTCCCCTTCTTTGACAAGAGTTGACTGAAACACACAAGCTCTGTTGGCCCTTACACACACCTAAATTGTGCGAAACACTTCTGCTATGCATTTGGGTGCCCATCAAAGCCAACGGAGTAGGTTGCAGGTCATGACACAACTCAGAAGCGGATACCGGGAGCGCCCAATACTGTATCTGGTGCAGTTTGTGATACTAGCAACCCACAGGTAGAAAATGCTATTTTTTTTTTTAAAAGGGGCTTGAGCATCTGTGGATTTTGACATCTGTGGGGAGACCCAGAACAGATGAAAGACCCCTGCAGATGCAAAGGGCTCACTGTATAGACCTTTCTCCAGACTGCACAATGTACCAAGTTAATGCTGCATGTTGTAACATTGCTCAATTCCTCCATTACTATTTGTTCAGCTTGCATTCCAGTCTTCTGACTTAAACCATTTTTGTCCAACGTTACATATATGCAACAGGGATCAAATGTGTACACTGGTGGGCTGGGCAGAAATGAGTTAAAAAGCGTTAACCAAGATTCAGGATGCAATTGAGATTTTCCAGAATGTCCGGACAAAATGAGAACTGATGAACTAGGAAAGGGGACCTCTGAAATATTGTAATGTACACGTTTTCCTAAGTCAAACCACAAGTGACTAGAGTTGTCGTTCTTTCATTTATTTTTTAAATAGGAAAAAGCTTTCTACCTCAAACAACTGTGTTCTTTGGTGAGACAGAAACAAGTAAAGCTTTTCCTCGCATGGAAATACAGTGATAGGAATGCAGATATTTTCACGTTTGATGTATACTACGGAGCTGGTAAAGGCACAGGCCTTCTGTGAATATCAATGTGGGAGTCCTACTTATTGTGCACAGGGGCTATCCTATCAAATTACTGACTTTGCTTGTGGAATTCATCTCATCAAGATTGCTGGTAGCAAGGTCGTCGCACTATAAATTTTAATTGCAAGTTTGTGAGTTCCTGCCAGATGAACCCCTCTAATTGGTGTCTACTAGTCAGTACAAAACTCTCCAACCTTCAGAACCAAGGAGTTGGCATCAAAGGATTTCCCTAACAATCTTACCTTAAAAATTCCACATCATTTTGCACCTTTTCTTCCCTAATGGGCCTCTGAGAGTAGGAAAACAGAATCTGTGAGAAGCACCTGAGGTGATGGAGGATAATTGTCTTCTGTGTGCAAACTTGAAAGTATCACAGGAGAGGTTAGTCAATTCATATAATCACTTGAACTGACTGCATGTATTTTAATCCTCCAACTGTGTAATAGGTGGATCGGGACATGGCAAGGATTCACAAGCATATACAGTGTATTTGGTAAACAATAGCAACATTCGTGATATTTCACTTAACAAGAAGATCAGTCTATAGTTGTGTGATTAACTATTCCTTTCTATTTCCCTCCTTTTTTGCATTCACATGAATGACTTTGTACTGACATTTGTGTGTCTATAATTCAAGAGAGAATCTTGTGTGAAAGGATGGTTTTGCTTAGCAACTCACACCCCAAAACCATTTCAGCTTCAGAGAATACATCTCTACTACACTGGTTGCCCTCATCACTAACTTTGCTAGCTCCAGACCCAAGGAACATCTCAGCAAAGCAAACTTAATAAGTCTTTGCCTATTTGAGGGTCAGTTCCATGATTTTCAAGCAGAATTGATGGCAAGAGGCTTCAGATCCCACAGACCAGTAGGAAGGTCACACATTTGATCATTGGAGCAATCACACACTCCCATTCTCACTGGCTTGAGAGAAGCCTGGCTTGAGAGAAGCCTTGCCTGAGTTCTGGAAAATGCCATAAGGTGTGGCACCTTGCTTCCACAGCACATTTGACCCTATAAACAGAAAACATGTTCTGGAAACTTCTTGACTCATAGTAAACAGAATCATTAATGGTCCAAAAGAAGGTCTCCAACTCTAGCTATCCTCACCCACTCCATGGCCAGATTAAAAAAAGAAGTTTACATTAATGAAGCAACTGGTCTGAAGAGCTTGTCATGAGTTCTTTCTTGCATGTCTGAAAAGGTGCAAAATAATACTGGCATCTATTTTGAAGTGGGAGATCAGGGATGAATAATCAAGGGCCATCAAGTTGCAAGAAAAGATTCCTTGAGGAGCTCACACCGCAAAGATCCCTTCTCTGTATTAGTAATATTACAGCCCTACCCCCTGCATGCATGGATCCTGTATCCACAGATTGACTTATCTGTGGATTGGGTCCATGGATCCCCTGCATACCCCCTCCAGAGGCAAAGACAGCTCTGCTCCACTCACCTCTGGAGAGTCCTCTGAGTCCATCAGAGGTCATGCAGGTCCTTCCGCAGCCTCTGCTGGACTCAGACTGAGCCTTAGAATGAAAAGAGTCACTTCTGTTTTTTTTAAGACACTGGGAGACCTGGGGAAACAAAAGAGAATAATTCCCCTGATACCTTTGAAAAGTTGCAAGGGCTTCTGGGAAAGAGCTCTATTGGCAGTTGCAACAACCTGGAGGAGGTGGTGAATGAACATCTTTCTTAGCAAAGGGAGCCTGGTCACTGTGGCTGTTCTGTAGGGCAGCGCAGGGATCTATAGTGACCCCTGATGACCTAAGGTCACTCAGCTACTGCCCAAGGAAGCCAACGGACTCACTTGAGATCTTTGCCATGAAAGTTTAAAGGGATGTCACAACAGTTGAAACTAAATCTTACAAACTATTCCCCTTCTGAAGTAAGACCTGGTCACTATATCAAGTTCCTTCTAAGAACTGTTCCCAGATGTTTGTAGGGTTAATGCAGTGGTTTTCAAACTCTCATGGAGAGTTTGAGCCACTGTAAGTGCTTGCCAGGGCAGGGGGCGGGAGGCAGCAGGGGCAGGTGGAAGGCAGCGGCGCAGTTACCCAAGCCTCCTGCAGCCTCCCCAGAGTTAGGAGAGCCCTGTGCGAACCTTTGGCAGGGCTCCCCACAGCAGTGAATGTAAAAGTGGAGCGATCGCACCCCACCTCTGCTAAAGCAGAAGTGGAGCGCAATCGATTCGCTTTCACTTTTACTGCTGTGGGGAGCCCTGCCAAAGGTTCGTACTGGGCTCCCCACACCCTGGGGAGGCTGCAGGAGGCTTGGGTAAGTGCACCCAAGCCCCTGCAGCTCCCTGAGCAGCGCAATCCTGGGGATCGCGCGGCTGCCTCCCCCTGCCTCCAGGCTGCCCCCGCCCCTTAAGGGGGCAGAGGCCAGGGCCCTCAGGCTGGGGCGTTATGACGCCCCAGTTTGAAAAGCCCTGGGTTAATGTGTCAAATTCACTGGGACATTATCTTGTTCGCTACAGTACAGCTCGTACTTCTGCCTCAGATTTTCTCTCACACAGTCTCAACATTTTCCTTCCTTCAAATGATGGGTGGGTGAGTGCATATGCTAGCATTATGCACAGATGCTAGCGCTGTTGCATTTCATCCAATTGTGTTTGTATCTGATCGAGTCAATCATGCCAAGGAAGAAAGTACTATTAAGTCTCCAGTAATGGTGGCTAGCCACAAAATCACATCTAATCATGTTGCTTCAATAATAGTTGGTTTAGATTTTTCTCTGCCACAAATGATTGTGATACTCTTGCTTTGTGGTCTGAAAACTGGTTATTTTGGAGTCAATCAAATTAGCTTATTATCGGAATGGTGAGGCACAGATGGCAAACACGTCTGTGAAGCTAGAAGTATTGATCATCAAGCATCAAAACCAATAACCACAAGTTATAAAATGCCACACTATAATATACAATCAAAGTCTACCACTAAAATATCCCCAGTCACTGAAAGCCTAGTTTTTGTTTTTCAAGTATGCATTGTTACCATGCACTCCCCAAATAAATACAGCCGACAACAGGTATGGAATTAAAATGGGCCACTTTTATTAAAATACCAAACATTGCATCAGGGCAACAAAAGGAGTTAAACAAACCCATCCCAAGCGCGTGGTTCTAGGTGGGGGAAACGGCCCTAGCCATCTACGTCTCCCAGTCTTGTAGGCGTCCACCCGACTCCAGACGTAACTCAATTGTTATTAAGCCCACCTCTCAACATCCCCCGAAGAGGGTAAGTCAGTAGAACTGCTGTGCCTTCAGGTCACCCCTGCAAGGCCCCCAAATTCGGACAAGGGGCTAGCCAGCCTGCCTCCTCGAGCCGGTCAGGCATCATGGGAGTGGTTCTGGTTCACCCCACATCCTTGCTGACTTAGATTGGACACCGAGAAGGTCTTCTGCCTACCCACCCTGCACTTCTACTGCCACAAGGGGAGGTCAGCCTAGCACTTGGCCTTCCCTGCACCCAAAAAGGTTCTCAAGCCCTGTTGCAAGTCTGTTAAAAAGAGGTCATTACCCATAAAGGAAAGATGCACTTCATCATCACGGTAAAGAGCAGGCTGCCCAAAACAAATTCCAGGGTGATGGATAGCCGCTCCCCCGAGCTCCATGATGACCCTGCCCAGGTAAGCATTAACTCTTTTGTGGGCAACATCTATTCTTCTAATGCTGCGCACCCACCTCCAAACCCTCCTAGGTAGCATATCAGACCACAGGATAGTAATCCCAGGGAACTGAGCTTTGTAAAATCCCTGCGGGCCTGGAGCCTCAAGGACATAGACGTCCTCTGGCCCAAGTCATTCTCGCCCAAGTGGGTAACGATTACCTAGGGCAGGGGATGGGGTGCAATAAAACTCAAAAAATGGCTGGGAAGAATCGACCCCAACATATGCCCCTCTTAGCCAAATGTGCTCCCAGGCTCAACTATGGAATGTCCGCAGATTAGGACCCAGGATGGGAACCTCCCTCATGGACCTGTTAAGACAAGAGGAACACTGTGAGAAAAAACTCACTCATTCCAAATTAAAAATAAGTGTTAACAGTTGAAATGAGGCATAATTATATGCCTACACTTTGAAGAAAAAACACATCACCCCTTCCATACATGGAACAGGGGCACACACAGTTATGGCCAAAGCCTCATCATCCCTGACCCAGATGGACCAGGGGCAAACACAGACATGGCCGAAGCCTCATCAACCCTTCCTTAAATGGACTTGGGGCACACACAGATATGGCCGAAGCCTTATCACCCGTCCAAACTGGGTAGGGGCAGTGAACCTGCAAAGCGGATAATTAGATATATGAATGGCCGAAGCTGTATCACCCCTCTGTCCTTGGTAGGGGCGGCCCACCTGTAAGTGGGTCATTAACATATAACGGCAAAAGCCACCCCATTAGGTGGATTACTAATTGCAAAGATACTAGGCTTGGCAAAAGCTGTCACATCCATGCCTATCTGCACAGGGCTACTGGACCTGGTAAACGCGCAGCAGCACTGCCTGCCTGTTAAGCAGGTTACTAAAGGCCTCACCCCACTTACGAGGAGTAGGGACAGAACACCCGTTAGGTGGGGTTGGTAACAGAACATCCCCCCCCCCCAGAGGGAAGGCACCCATTAGGTGGGTTAATAATTGCAAAGACACTAGCCTTGGCAAAGGCCATTACATCTGTGCCTTTCTGCACAGGGCTACAGCACCTGGTAAATGTGCAGCTGCACTGCCATGCCTGTTGAGCAGGCTACTAAAGGCATCACCCCACTTTCGAGGAGTAGGGACAGCAAACCCGTTAGGCAGGATTGGTAACAGAACACCCCCCCCCCACTCTCAAGGAGTAGAGGCAGGGCACCCACATTAGGTGGGTCAATAATTGCAAAGACCCTAGCCTTGGCAAAGGCCATTGCGTCTGTGCCTGTCTGCACAGGGTAGCAGAACCATCATGCCTGTTAAGCAGATTACTAAAAGACCTCACCCCAGACTCAAAGAGTAAGGGCAGCATGCCCCTCAAGCAGATTGTTGACAGAACCTGCCCCCCATTCTCCAAGGAGTAGAGTCAGCACACCCACTAAGTGGGTCAATAACTGCACAGACTCTAACCTTAACAAAGGCCCTTGCATCCGTGCCTATCTGCACAGGGGTAAGCCGTGGAGCCATGGAATCCAAGGGACAAACTAAAACAAACTTCATGGTAATCCCTTGTACATGATGTTGGACAAAAACCTGTGGCAATCAGCCACCACAGGGGCAGCTGTAATAAATTCCTCTTGCCACATTAATTTGAAAACCCCTGGTGAAGTCCTGCCATCCTGATGCTCCCTACTGGCAGGAACTGATGGCCTGTGTCCGAGACCGATAACAGTAGGTAGAAGTCCAAGTGCCAATGCGCAGCTATAAGACAAAAGCTGGCCTGGCATGGACTAGGCAACTACACTGAATAGGGAAGACCTTGTCCTCAACTGCCACCTGTGCCCCCTTTGGTCAGTCTGACATCTGGAGGTGCTAGTGTAGAATATTAGAGCCCACGTATAATCGATAAGCATATTGGCACCCCAACTTTAGCATTGGGACCCACTAAAATTAAGGCTATACCAACCACTCAAGCTTCCGTGGTTGTTTCCCCTAAATAGTGGCTTGTTTCAATTTTAATGCATATAGCCTAGCCCCCTATCAGTTTTATGACCAATCAAAATTGGGCTGGGCCTATTGCAGGTCATGAAGTCACCGTTTGTGAACCATAGTTAAAGATTATTAGTGACTAACCTGAAATCCTTATATAGCATTAATGCCCAACCTGCAACCATTGTTGCAACGCAAGTCAGGTAGGAGCTAGCCAACAGGAACATCTCTCATCAATCCTTCAAGAAATTATCAAATCCAAACATCCTTGGTATAGCTTCTCCACCCTAAGGCTACAAGCATAAAGGATGTGGCAGCCAGTTGGGCACTATTTCACCTAATTGCCAGTCCCTTTTCCCCTCACTCAAGTAGGGATGACAATGGTTTGAGAGCTAAAGCCCCATTTTACAGGCGGGAATTTGTATTGGCAACCTTCAGTCTCGAAAGACTATGGTATCGCGCTCTGAAAGGTGGTTCTGGCACAGCGTCTAGTGTGGCTGAAAAGGCCAATCCGGGAGTGACAATCCCTTCCACACCGGGAGCAAGTGCAGTCTGTCCCTGGTCTGTCTCCCTGGCTATGGGCCTTCCTTCTTTGCCTCTTAGCCTCAGACTGTTGGCAAAGTGTCTCTTCAAACTGGGAAAGGCCATGCTGCACAGCCTGCCTCCAAGCGGGCCGCTCAGAGGCCAGGGTTTCCCACTTGTTGAGGTCCATCCCTAAGGCCTTCAGATCCCTCTTGCAGATGTCCTTGTATCGCAGTTGTGGTCTACCTGTAGGGCGCTTTCCTTGCACGAGTTCTCCATAGAGGAGATCCTTTGGGATCCAGCCATCATCCATTCTCACGACATGACCAAGCCAACGCAGGCGTCTCTGTTTCAGCAGTGAATACATGCTAGGGATTCCAGCACGTTCCAGGACTGTGTTGTTTGGAACTTTGTCCTGCCAGGTGATGCCGAGGATGCGTCGGAGGCAGCGCATGTGGAAAGCGCTCAGTTTCCTCTCCTGTTGTGAGCGAAGAGTCCATGACTCGCTGCAGTACAGAAGTGTACTCAGGACGCAAGCTCTGTAGACCTGGATCTTGGTTTGTTCCGTCAGCTTCTTGTTGGACCAGACTCTCTTTGTGAGTCTGGAAAACGTGGTAGCTGCTTTACCGATGCGCTTGTTTAGCTCGGTATCGAGAGAATGAGTGTCGGAGATCGTTGAGCCAAGGTACACAAAGTCATGGACAACCTCCAGTTCATGCTCAGAAATTGTAATGCAGGGAGGTGAGTCCACATCCTGAACCATGACCTGTGTTTTCTTCAGGCTGATTGTCAGTCCAAAATCTTGGCAGGCCTTGCTAAAACGATCCATGAGCTGCTGGAGATCTTTGGCAGAGTGGGTAGTGACAGCTGCATCGTCGGCAAAGAGGAAGTCACGCAGACATTTCAGCTGGACTTTGGATTTTGCTCTCAGTCTGGAGAGGTTGAAGAGCTTTCCGTCTGATCTGGTCCGGAGATAGATGCCTTCTGTTGCAGTTCCAAAGGCCTGCTTCAGCAGGACAGCGAAGAAAATCCCAAACAAGGTTGGTGCAAGAACACAGCCCTGCTTCACTCCGCTTCGGATGTCAAAAGGGTCTGATGTGGAGCCATCGAAGACAACAGTGCCCTTCATGTCCTTGTGGAAAGATCTGATGATGCTGAGGAGCCTGGGTGGACATCCAATCTTGGGGAGAATCTTGAAGAGGCCGTCTCTGCTGACCAGGTCGAAAGCCTTTGTGAGATCTATGAAGGCTATAAAGAGTGGCTGTCGTTGTTCCCTGCATTTCTCCTGCAGTTGTCTAAGGGAGAATACCATATCAGTGGTGGACCTGTTGGCTCGGAATCCACACTGCGATTCTGGATAGACACTCTCTGCAAGTACCTGGAGCCTCTTTAGTACAACTCGGGCAAACAGCTTTCCTACAACGCTAAGGAGAGAGATGCCGCGGTAGTTGTTGCAGTCACCCCTGTCACCTTTGTTCTTGTACAGCGTGATGATGTTTGCATCCCTCATGTCTTGAGGTACTCCACCTTCTCTCCAGCAGAGACAGAGGATTTCATGCAGCTCAGTGACGATGATCTCTTTGCAGCATTTTAGGACTTCAGCAGGGATGCTGTCTTTTCCAGGTGCCTTGCCAAAGGCAAGGGAGTCCAGGGCCACGTGAAGTTCTTCTAGGGTTGGTTCACTGTCAAGCTCTTCCAGCACAGGCAGGCACTCAATGTTGTTCAGTGCTTCTTCGGTGACTACATTTTCTCTGGAATATAGCTCAGAGTAGTGCTGCACCCAGCGTTCCATCTGCTGCGCCCGATCCTGGATGACCTCGCCTGTGGCAGACTTCAGAGGGGCAATTTTCTTCTGTGTTGGACCTAGGGCCTGCTTGATACCATCATACATCCCCTTGATGTTGCCCGTGTCAGCTGCTATCTGTATCTCGGAACAGAGCTGGAGCCAGTAGTCGTTAGCACATCTCCTGGCAGTCTGTTGGACTTTGCTACGAGCAGTTCGGAGGACCTGCAGGTTGCGCTCACTGGGACAGGCCTTGTATGCTGCTTGAGCTCTCCTCTTTTCCTCAATGACTGGTGTCAACTCCTCAGAGTGGGCTTCAAACCAGTCTGCCGCCTTGTTGGTCTCAAGTAGGGATGACAATGGTTTGAGAGTTAAAGCCCCATTTTACAGGCGGGAAACAGACTATCAAATGTCCTGAAGTCACAGATTTACTCAGGTAGCTGACTCAGGTGATTGAAACTGGAAATGCTGAGGAAGCATATAGACCCTGATCAGGCCATGCTCCGAAAGCCATGAAGGCATGCACTCAAGACCTCTTGTGGGCTTCCGGAGCTAGCAACTGAAAACACTCCTCCTGAAAGTGAGTATCAGCATGCTGTTATATATTCCCAGAACAGGCTGGCTTGAAACATTTATGATAATGGCCAGGTATGGAGTAACAAAAGCTCTGACCAGATTCTTAACCTGGGGCGACCTAGAAGTCTGGTGATAAATAAACATGCACCCCTGCCATAGTTATTGCACTAGCAGTAATCCCCATAGGGAAAAACTCACAGAAGGCCATGTTTGTGATACCTTCTTTCTCTTGGTTGGGTGACCAAGGAACTGCACCACCAGTCCTAAATATATACCTGAGTCAGGTGCTCTCTCAAAATGTTATGCCATTGAGATTTGAGCAAGTCAAGACACCTGTGCGTGTCCTCCCACATAGCAACTGTCACTTACTCCATGGGAGGGGCACTGCAGGAGCATTGTCAACCTGCAGATTGGGAAAATTATGGGAAAAACAGGTTCCTGGTACCTCCTGGAGGGAGGAAATTACTCTTGAGTGCTCACTGACCCTTTGGAGCCAAATCCGTGGGGGGAGGGCGAGGGAGGATACAGGTGATGCCCGGACACCTGCTTCATTCAACCTGACCTGCTCCCATTGATTTCTCCCACTGTTAGTCTTCAAAAATGAGTAAGAAATGCTTTCAAATATTGGCTGCAAATATCTCCCCCTTTACTGGGAGCCAGCCTCCTCAACCCAAAACTGAGCTTACCTCTGAGTAAGCTACTTCTGAGCCCCATCAACCAAAAACAGAGCTTACTTCTGAGTAAGCTACTGCTGAGCCTCATTCACCAAAACAGAGCTTACTTCTGAGTAAGCCCTGCACAGGATTGGGCTCTAAATTCATTTTCTTCATCAGCTGAGGAAAGGGGATGAAGGGGCAGGTAAAAAGGGGGGGCAGTGGCCATACTACTCCCACCTGCCCGTCTTTCATTGTGCTACAGTCCTGTAAAAAGATGTGCTACTGCAGAACCTGCCTCCTCCATACCAGTGTTCTAGTTTTAACAGGTAGGAAACAGAGCCCTGATGGCCAGATGCCACAGCTGTGCTCAGATCCTTAATGCTTTGGCCAGGCTGTAGGTGATGTCAATGTAAGCAGCAGGTTATCTGCTGTTTGGAGGCAGGAGCTTGTACCCAGGCTCCAGCACAAATGGGAGGTGGGCTGGATCCCGCAAACCTGTGCCTGACAAAATGCCACAGGCTGAGTGCTGCTCAATGAGCATCGTCAGGGTCTTCTTACCCATGGCTTAACCCGGGAATGAAAATGTGTAATGAGGGCCCACCACCCCCAGTGCTCTTGCTTTAACAGGTAGGATACACCTGCCCCTTAAGGTGCAGGATGGCCTCTGGCAGCTTGGATCTCTTCTCAGTCTTGTGCCAGCTCCAGCACCTAGGCACGAGCAGGGCAACCAGCATCTCTGGAGGGATGGGGAGTGGTGGAGGAGTCAGCTCCTAAGTCCCAAGCTGGTGCCCTCATCTACCTGGCACCCAAAAAAAGGGGGTGGTTTCCCAACGCACCCCCTGCCTGTCGCTGTGCCTGGAAAACAGGGGGGTGGCTGTCCAGTCCTCCCCCCACTCCAAGGCACAACCCCCCTGAGCCTCAGAGCCTCAGTTGGGGGGAAATGGCACTGGGCGCTAGTGCCATGAGGCCAAAATGGCCAGGCGCTGATGCGTGCTCTCCCCACTCAGCCGCCCGCCATGGCAACAGGAGGCTGAGGGAAAGGGTCCACCCTGCAATCGGCTGCTGGACCCCATCAGAGAGCAGCCTCCTGCTCCCCGCTCCTGACAAGTATCTGATCTTGTCGCTTGTCAGGAGCGGACTGAGCAGCCCATTGCGCACGCGTGCCTGGGCTGCCCTCCCGTCCCAACCCCCTTCAGCCAGCTGGCCAATAAGCTGGCAGCAAACCCCTGCTGCCGGCTGATAGGGGGAAAGCCTTGCAATCACTGCCAGCGCACCAGGGAGGTGCACTAACAGCCCTTGTTGAAAATATACCCTATCAAATGAATGTCTCTCAATGACCATTGTGTAATACAAGAGAAACCCGAGACCTATATAACTAGGGTGTAGGTCTGATTAGTACTTGGATGGGAGACCGCCTGGGAATACTGGGTACTGTAGGCTTATATGCCATAGTCTTTCGAGACTGAAAGTTGCCAACCAACCAGGAAGACTAGGGGCACAGTCCTATCCAACTTTCCAGTACTGATGCGGCCTGCAGGGAAAAGGCAGTCACAGAGGTCCCCGCAAGATAAGGGAACATTTATTCCCTTACCTTGAGGATACATTGCAGCTGCTATAGCCTTGGAAAGTTGGACAGGATTGGGCCCTAGGTTAGAAACATTCACCATCTACCTTTGCAAATTTATAAAAGGATAGATTCGCATACATGATCCCTGACCTATAGTGTGAAATAATGCAGTTCATCGATATATTCTCCCACTCTAGCTCAGACCCTTCTCCTCAGCTGCCATTTCTTAACTGGAAGGCCCAGCTCACTAACCACTACATGTTATTAATTTAATAGTTGTTTACATAAGTCATGATGCCATATCCACCCAAACCTTTTGCAGGTGCTTCTTCCTCATATAAGGGTTAGCTCGTCAAAACAACTTAATTTCTAAGTTAACAAAAAGCAGACTACAGGTGCTATTGTCTAAAAACAAACGTTTTAATTTAGGGCAGGGCTCTCCAGACTCTGGCTTGTGGGCTGGATCCAGCGCCCTGCCTAATCCCTCCCCTATGTGAACAGTGCTTACTGTTCTGTGGGGGAACCTCCTGTTCATGTTACAGATTGTCCCTGTCTTTCATGCTCATCAGCCACTTCCAGGGTCTTTCACCCCTGCTGGCTTTGGCCTGGATTTCCAAGATGCACGGCTGGTCGGCATGAAGGTCAGTGTGATCTACGGTGTGAATGGGAGGTCCGCTGGTGGAACTTAAGCTGTGTCCACACTGGGCATGGCTTTACTGAAGCAAAGCAGTCTCCACTTTAGAGACCGCTGATTTAGGGTATGAGAGACTCAGCTTTAGAGAACGTTCTGGCTATCCACCTTCATTTTGAACGTGGTTAACTGTTCTTTCCATACGTATCTTAATGACAACTTTTCCTCAAAAAAAAACCTTATTAAAGTAATCAGTTTAATGAAATGAATGCAATCTGTGAAAGAAAGTCTGGAAAATGAGAAACAAATGAGATATGGTTAATGAAATTAACTTACAAGTCAGGTTTTGTATGTCACAAATTTGAATGAGGGATTCTTTTTTTCAAATGCCTTCTCAGATGGATAGGATAGAGAGAGACCTTGTTCAAGAAACATAACAGATAAAACACATTCTGACCAACACGTGATCCATCTCCTGTGCTCCTGTCTTTTTGGTGTCAATTGAGCTCCTTCACCCATCTGTTTGGAATTTGGTGACATCTGGATTGACAGGGGGCATAGCTAGATACAGCACAAAAACAGCTTATTGATGGCTGTAGTAATGATCTATAGTGAACAAAGTCTATTCCCCAGTGGTATGCTTCATGGAAATATGAAATGTAAGTTGCCTCACTTACCTTAGACACCACTGCTATGGATGCCAGATGAGATATTATTCTTTCCTTTCTGGGGGGAAAAATAGCTAATGATGTATCTGAGTAAGTAGACTTTGCGGTGAATTGAAGAAGGTAGAAATAACACCTCCCTCTCTCAACAATTGTGTGCAAAACTGCCTTGGGTACTGTATGTCTTTTACAGGAGAAGCTTCTCTGATGTTGATGTCATTATATGCTCTGTTAAACAATCTGTAAAAGATGAAGACAATCCAGTCTGGTTATTTTTTTTTCCCTTGCACAGCCAGTGTGACCCAGGAACAATCAATATATGAGTAGTTTCGCAATATCTTTGAGATCCCAGACGTACTGTACAGACTGTAGGATACACAGAAAAATAAAACATTCATCCACCAAAGAGTACAACCTATGAGTGGGGTTTTGCGCAGTGAGTGAACGACTGGGGTTACAGGTTCTATATCATTCAATAATGCAAAGAAAGGGAATGTTTTCCTGTTTGAAAAGAAAGGGCTGTAGCCGTTCCATTTAAAGGCAGTCCTTTTTGCACGTACTTGAGCTTCTTTCAAGTACATGCAAGAATGACTTGCATGTACTTGAACATGTACTTGAGACTTTGGTATCTAATTGTGAGGAAAGAAGAGCATTTTTAACACGAATCTCTGAGTGTAGTTAGCATTCTTCTCAAAGAGAACATCACAATATCACTTATAAAGCTGCTTTCTATAAGACCATTTTGTTATAACATGCTTTGTCCTGGGTGTGATGTTTACAATCTCATAAATGTCCCAATCCATAAAACCATTCCAAAGTTTAGTGCTGAAAGGTACAAATGTCTGCACTTGCTGCTTTCAACCACTGTGCCATGGCACGAGAGTGTGCTGCGAATGGCCCACAGGTTTGCCATGGGAGTTGGAGGATGGTCATTTCTGTAGGGCCATTAGGGGTGGGGCAGCCCATTAGGGGTGGCTGTGAAGGCACAGAAAATGGTTGCTGCTGCATCCTGCGCACTTTGGGCAGCCGCTGGCAGCTCCTCAGGAAAAGAGGACTTTCATCCCCTTCCCTCAGATAAAGAGAGCAGCCCCACAATAGAACTACTTGATTCGCTGCCAACCTAAAGGTCAGCGGTGAATCAAAAGCCTCCGTGTTGGGCGGCAAGCCCCACTGGTCCCACCTTCCTCCGTCCCCGCTCCCTCCTCCGGTACACCTCCCCCCATTCTTTCCCCACCTCCTGTCTCCCCATAACGCCTCCTCCCTACCCTCTCCCTGCCTTCCGCCCGCCTCTCCCCTCCCCAGAATGCCTCCTCCCCACTACCCCCATGCCCTGACTTACCTCTCTGCTGCTTGGCAGTCTGCGTAACCACCGAGCAGCACAGGTCAGGTGCCCACCTGGTGGTAGCCCAGCACCGGCCAGCACTGGGCTACCACTGGCACTCACCTGATGCTAGGGCCTACAAACGTGCCCTATGGCAAGTTTGCAACAGTGTGTGTGCCAGCACACCAAGCTCAGGATTGGGCTCTGAGCCCCCTGCCAGCAGCATGGTGTTCCTTGTCATGTAAAAAAAAGATGGTGTGCTTTGATAATTTCTGCATTTTTAACGTGTGCCATGTTATAAAAAAGGTTATGCAGGAGATGGATAGAGTGAACAGAGGGATGCTCTTTTCCCTCTAACACAACACCAGAAGCAGGGGACATCCACTGAAATTGAGTGTTGGGAGAGTTAGGACAAACAAAAGAAAATATTTCTTTACTCAGTGTGTAATTAGTCTGTGGAACTCCTTGCCACAGGATATAGTGATGGTGACTGGCCTAGATACCTTTAAAATGGGGTTGGACAGAATTCTAGAAGAAAAGTCCATCACAGGTTACAAGCCGTGATGGGTATGTGCAACCTCCTTGTTTTAGAAATAGACTACCTCTGAAGGCCAGGTAAAAGGGGGTCTGAGCAACAGGACATAGGTATCTTGCTATCTTGTGTGCTCTTGGAGGCATCTGGTGGCCCACTGTGAGACAGGGGGAATTGGACTAGATGGACCTTTCCCCTGATCCAGGAGGGCTCTTCTTATTTTGAAAATCACTGGTCTACCTTATACTTTTAGTCAATGGAAGCTGCATATTCTGACCAGAATTTTATGTCTAGAACAGGGGTGTCCAAAGTTTTTGGCAGGAGGACCACATCATCTCTCTGACACTGTGTTGGGGGCCGGGGGGGGGGAAGAATTAATTTACATTTAAAATTTGAATAAATTTACATAAGTTTACATAAATGAATATATTAAAGACGAACTTATATGAATGAATGAAGGTCTTGCAATAGCTCAAGGCCTCTAAAAGGCCTTGCACAAAGCAAGGCTGGCCTTTCCTTTGCTGCCGCTACTGCATCACAGACGTGCAACAGCAAGCAGTGGAGGGAGCCCTCATCCCACAGCTCATAAGAGAGGTCAAACAGTCGCCCTCACACTGAGAGCAATTGCGTCGGGCCAGTGTGGGCTCCAACAAATCTCTGGAGGGCCGGAGGCTCATTTTAGACTAGGGGCTCCCTGAGGGCTGCATTGAGAGGTCTCGAGGGCCGCAAGTGGCCCCAGGGCCGGGGTTTGGGCACCCCTGGTCTAGAATATTCTGTGATAACAAGAATAGTATATTCTGGCCAGCACAAGGCCAATTGCTTGCTACCAGGAAATGCTTCAGGAGAGGAGACAGCAGGCAAGACAATCTAGTCTTGAAACATTTCAACAGAAATCTATAGTTTGCAAGGATGAGTCCCAACCAGGCTGTTCCTTCTGGGAGTAACTTCTCTTCATCTTCCACCACTGCCATGTAGAAGGTGTGACAGCAGCAGCAGTCAGTTACACAGCAGGCTCTAAGCCTGTGGTTTTCAAACTCTCCAGGAGTTTGAAACCTGCAGTAAGTTCTTGCAAGGGAGGGGAGGAAGGCAGTGGGGGCAGGGCAAAGGCAGCAACGCGATCCCCAGGATCGCGCTGCTGAGAGGGGCTGCAGGGACTGGAATGCACCCACCAGTCCTTACAGCAGCCTTCCCGGGGTGCAGGGAGCCCTGCGTGAGCACCTGCAGGGCTCCCCAAGTCCTCAGCACCTCCTGAGCTGCCTCCTCCCTGCCTCTTGGCTGCCCCCACCCCTTAAGGGCAAAGAGGCCAGGACTCACAGGCTGAGGCGTCGTGACACCCCAGTCTGAAAACCTCTGCTCTAAGCTCATGCACTGGTGAATGACATGGAAATTATGGTTTTTGCTGTGTCGGCCTGTGAAAATGAAGGTCAGAAAAAAACTTTTTTTTCCAAAATTTATGGTGGTTTTATATGAAGTTGGGTTGCTGATTCCAAAATGTTATCAGTTTTGCGCTATCACATCTAGTTTCAGAGACATGTCATAGCCTCATTAGTGAATAGTTCAAGCAGATTCCTTGTGAGGAAGCCATGGCATAGGCTTCCTCACGAGGAAGCTGCTTGAACCCTTCAGTAACAAGACTATGCCATATCTCTGAAACTGATAGGTCAAAACAGATGCCATTTTTGGAATCAGCACTTCAAATATACAGTACATAGGAATAGATCTGACTAGCAAAATGCGTGTTGGCCTGTGTTATGTTTGCATTTGCCTTCTTGAGGTGCTTTATTTGCGTTACAAAGTCTCAAATTCCATATTTTCTGAGGAAAACCCACCATTTTCAGTATGGAAACCTGGCACGGAACGCTGACCCTGGTAATTGCTTTGAGAACTGGAAAGTCTTACCTTACCCTTCAGTGAAACCTCAGTGTCAAATGTTTCTTCCTGTGTTTCTTAGCCTTGCTAGAAGCCTTGAGATTTGAGTTTTATGACAGAATCGAAACAGAATTGCTTCTGTTTGTGTGGTAGACACAAAACAGAGTTGTGTCAGAGCCATCCTTATTGCCATTTTATGATGATTGTTTGACAAGTACAGTTTCTCTGTTGCTATCTCTTTGTTCCTTGGTCATATAAAAACTGTTTGAATCCTAAATGCAGGGCCAGATGCATTAGGTTTGTTGCCCAGTGTTGTTTAATTAATCAACCCAGGAACAATTTTCCATCTCCAGCCATGTTTTGCTTAATTAATCTCTCCTACTGTTTGGACTGTGACCATTCTACATTAGAACAGTGTTGTAAACACCTCCTATAGGGCTGTTTCATACAGCACCCTGTTTCCCAGGGACATATACACAGCATTAAAAGAGGCATTACTGTACTTGGATTAGTATACATGGTAATCTCACTTTTAACATTACTAAAGTATTATTTTAATATGTTAATATAGTATATTCAGAGCCCACACTGTTTAAATCTTCACAACTTAAGTCATAACTATCGCTTTAAGGCTGCAATCCTATCCACACTTACCTGGGAGTAATCCTCATTCGCTATAATTGGGCATACTTCTCAGTAGACATGCATAGGATTGGGCTCTAAATCAGATTTGGAAACATAGGCAACCAACAGGATGGTAAGGAGGGGTGTGAAATTATCAAAACTTCTGACACCTGTGAGTAATCTGGTGTCTGCATTCGGTACCAACTGCTGTGGGCCTCCCTCCAAGTGCCTATGACCCGCCCATGTAACTGACCTGTTTCCTGTGTCACAGTGTCCAGGTGGTCCACTGGCCATTTCTGCTGGCAGCTGCATCATGCACAGTGGCAGGCAGATATTTGTGCCATTGCTGGTCCTTTTATGACAGCAGATCAGAAGATCTGCTGTTGCACAGTGGAAGCCCTGGGACAATTTGGCAAAACATACCCAATATTTAAAAGGGATGGGCAACCCAACTGCTCAAACCAGTAGGACCAAACTAAAATCACAACTATCACATGTTCGCATGTTTGCTTTGTTTTAAATATCAGCCAAGTGGAACCCTCAGTCTTGATCGGAACCAAAGTGTGGGGAAGAGCGCTTAACCTTTTTCTTCTCTACCCTACCAAGGTTAGAGTCCTTTGCAGCTGCTATTTGGCCCAGAAGGGAACATGCCATTTGTTAACCACCATCTCGCATGCCATGCTTTTGACCCAGATCACTGCCCTCATGGTTGCCATTTACAAATTCAGACAGAAGTTCAAATGACATTTCTAAAGTTGCATCTAGTTTGGTTGAAAGTAAGGTATTTTCTCATTGACATTCTGCGTCAGTGAAGAGTTTGAGGATCAGTCTCTCTGCAGCTAGCTTGTAAAAAAGCTGACTATCTTGTTTATCCTCAAACAACTTTATGCTACAATTTATAAATGGGTTCCCCCCCCCAAATGTAATATATTCGACCCTTTTCTTTTTTTCTAATGCCTCTATTTACATCTCTGGTAATGATTTATTAGGGAAGTTGTTGTTATTGCTTGGAAACTGTGCTGTTTCCTTACTATTGTATGCAGATGAGACTTGTGTCCTACTTTCCCCAAGGCTTTCAGAAAGCACTCAGCATTCTGGATAAATATTGCAACGGAAATGATTTAATTATACTTCTAAATTACCGATATTTGGCACTAATAACGTTATTTGGCATCTGGGTAATAGCGTATTGTAATATGCAAATGGAAGGACTGTGATGTCTTAATTACCTATTGCTGTGTTTGGGAATTCAAAGGATCTACTTGGTGTGATTTTTGAAAGAAAAAAAACCAAACTACATAAACCAAAGGATGGGAGATTCTGTTTGCTCTTGCTCTTTGGACTACAGCAAAGCAGACTTCTTTTCAATTTCATTTTGAACTATTGCATCAGGTTTTTGTCCAAGTATTGTTTGTCTATCTCATCATTTCAGTCTGACATTTCATTTTCATGAAACAAACTAGTAAGAACAAGCGCACCACTGTATTGTCCTGATCCCATTATTTTCAAGGTATGAATGAAACAGAGCAACACAACAGAGGTAGTTTCTCAAGGAAGAATGGAAACCTCCAGGCACAATTGCCTCAACTGTGTGGCTAGAGAAGCAATTGGCATTACCACAGGTAATCAGCTTGGATCAGGACGTGGCTGTCACCACCATAGCTGATCTTGGTAGTTCATTTTGGAAAACAATCTAGAGTTGTCAGGGAAAAGAGAAAGTATCCCAGGTCTAGGTAGGCTGACAAAGTGGAGTTAGGTTACAACAAAGGTTAGCATGCCTGCAGTCCTTCCTGCTCACCACTTTTCCTTTACTCAGTCATTGGCAACCTTCAGTCTCAAAAGACTATGGTATAAGCCTACAGCACCTGGTATTCGCAGCTGTGGTCTACCTGATGGCCAGATCCCAAAGGATCTCCTCTATGGAGAACTCGTGCAAGGAAAGTGCCCTAGAGGTAGACCACAGCTGCGATACAAGGACATCTGCAAGAGGGATCCGAAGGCCTTAGGAGTGGACCTCAACAGGTGGGAAACCCTGGCCTCTGAGCAGCCCACTTGGAGGCAGGCTGTGCAGCATGGCCTTTCCCAGTTTGAAGAGACACTTGGCCAACAGTCTGAGGCAAAGAGGCAAAGCAGGAAGGCCCATAGCCAGGGAGATAGACCAGGGACAGACTGCACTTGCTCCCAGTGTGGAAGGGATTGTCACTCCCAAATTGGCTTTTTCAGCCACACTAGACGCTGTTCCAGAACCACCTTTCAGAGCACGATACCATAGTCTTTTGAGACTGAAGGTTGCCAACTTCCAACCTGGTATTCCCAGGTGGTCTCCCATCTAAGCACTAACCAGGCCTGACCCTGCTTAGCTTCCGAGATCAGACGAGATCGGGCACGTGCCCAGCAGATAAGCAGGGAAAAATCCTTGACAGTGTGTTCCCATTGCCACCATTGCAGAATAGAGACCAGGCAGAGAAGAGGCCATCTGGGTAAAAACTCTTCCCGGGAGATTACAGAATCCCCCAGGTTTCTTATAAACATTAAATCCACAGTAGCATTCCTGAAGAGTCATGCAAATTCACAGGCAGCCCAATCTACCATAACTCGCCACGTGGCGATGCACTCAAGGCCAGCCTGAAGGCAATTCAGCTGATTGGACCCTGTGCATTGGAAGGGCCCTGTGCCAGTACTGCCAGCTTGCTTCATAGCTGATGCCCTAGCATAGAATCATCCATGCTGAGGGACGGTAAGTGGAGCACTGCTGTGTGTGGCCCTCCCACTGACCTCTGGGTCCAAACTGCCTGAAGGGGGCCTCCTGGAAACAGTTGGCAATGACATCATCATGTCACTGCCATCTTTTTCTGGGTGCCACACTTCACGTAGGGTGCCACTGCCACTGCGCCACTCCTTCCGGTAAGTTGGGGGCCCATGGGAGGCATTGGTCTCCACAGCCTCTACAGCTGGCCCTGGATGCAGTGTCTGGGGCCACTCTTGATGGGCCTATTGCTACTTTGAATGCAGTATTACAGGCAAACCACACAATTCTGATGTTCTGTCACAAATCATGCCATTGAACTGAGACTGAGCATAGCCTCGATGTTGCAGGGACAGACGTTCTTCACTGGACCAATATTTATCTTCCTTCTTACCCCAAGGATTGACCAAAAATTATCTTCAGTTAATATTTAATGGAGAAAGTTATACGCTTTTAGATAATCCAGAACCATTTAAATGCCCCACTGGATCCGCATTGCATTCACTTCTCACTCAGCCCCCCCAAAAAGTGTCATTGCCATAAATTCTGCAATTAAAAGAGTGTCAAAATGAAAAGAGCCTCTGCGGTAAAGCAACCGATGTGGAGCTATTAACAAGGGGCTGTAAACTCAAACTGGGTTACAATGACATGTAAATGGATGATGGTAAAGACCGATCAATGCTGCTACATCCTGGGTTTTACAATATCTCTGTATGCACGTCAAACCTTTAAACGGCTAAGCATTGTTTGATTTAATTAGGTTTCTTCACTTTGGTGTGAAAAATGTTCCCAGTAGCCCAATAGCCTCTTCTATTCTTTGTGAAAGAAAAAGAAAAAGAAAACTGCCTTAAAATTGCAACGTTTGGTCAGGTAGATTATCAGTGGAATCTTTTCTAATCCTCACCTTTTATTGAATAGGCAAATAAGTTTTTTATATTCTGCTGGCTGAGTCACCGTTTAAATATAAAAGTTCAAAGCTTGGCAGTGTATTATTTTCCTCTTCAGTATTGAATTGTTCCTTCCTCCCTTAGCATAGATGCTAGAAACAGGAACCTTTGTTCTATGTGCTTTCCAAACAGAAGAAACAGGCAAAAACACCTTTAAAAAAATCTATTAGGTTATTTGTTCTGCTTGGGAAGCTCATGGGGTGCAAGTGAGAAAGCCTTCTTGTGAGACATATTAGCCAGACTAATTTATTAATACACCACCCTTCCTCAAAGGAGATCAGGGCAGGATCTATTGTTCTTCTCTGCTTTTTTCCTCACAACAACCCTGTGAGGCAGGCTAGACTGAAAGAGGGTGACTGGCCGCATAGCTGACGAGGAACTGGAAAACGAGTCTCCCAAATCCTGGTTTAACATGCTAACCATGACATCAAACTGGCACATGCTGCTTTATCTCCTGATTACCATGCAGCGGGTGTGTATAAGAAGGTTTTATATGTCCCTTAGTCATGTCCTAAACCAAAGAAGGAATCCATCCTTATCAAAGCTCTTTTCACAGGTTACTAATGAACATGTGTAATGGGAGGAAGCAGGTCTGTGATTTGCACCTGCCTTCCTCCAGAGTATGTTCAGCATAACCTCTGAAAGAAATGATGTCTGGCCAGAATTTGTGTACAAAACTCTGCCTTTTTGATGATTCCTGATTGTTCAGAGAGAAAATCAGGCAGATGGAAGGAAGAGGGACAGGACAAATCCTAGAGGGGAAAAAGAAGAGAACAAAAGGAGACACAGGTGGTAGGGAGCTGCATGAGAAGAAGGCACTAGGGAAGGGAGGCAAAAGACCCAAGTGAGCTGAGACAGGCAGGATGAGAGAGGAAGAGGAGTGGACCAGAAAGCTAAGAGTGGGGATGGAACAAAGGCTAGCAGCAATAGCCGGGTGAAGGGCCCTAGGTCCTAGATGAAGGGCCAGAGCTCACTGAATTAAAAAGTATCTAAGCAGGGCAAGGAATTGATCTGGAAGGGTGTTGAAAGGGAGCCACAAGTGATTGGAACTCTCTTTTGGATGTGATAAATAGGAAAGCAGAACAAGCTTCATACTCAGGGTGCTCATTTAATTTAGACCTTCTGCTGTATGGACAATGTTGCACCCAAGCCCTCATGACATACACATTCCCCCTTGAGAGGACACTGCATGGCTGGGGTCAGTGACAACCAGTGAACGGCATTTTGGAAATGACGGAGCTGTTTCTGGCTAGGGGTGAATTTCACCCACTTTGCCTGCCCCATCTGAGAGCTTTGGGACTGTTGTATTTCCAAGGGGGCTTACATGGGGAATTAGTAATAACTGGTCCCCATAAGGACACAGGAGCTGGGATGGATCTGCAAACCTCCTCCATTGCACTAGTGCCAACAGGAGCTTTGATCTTCTTGTAAAGCTTTAGTTCTTTGTGTAGTGTTTGTGTGTGGCCTGGGGGCCTGCAGTGCTATATGATCCTCTGCAGCGGTCCCAATCTAGAACAGTTCCCCCTTGTGGCTACTGTTTCTGAAAGAAACATTAAGCCAATCAGTGCTAAAGATGTAACACATAGTTTGGCCCTGAAGCTAACCTAACTTAGGACCCAGCCCTGTCCAGCTTTCCAGCATTGATGCAGCTGAGCCAATGGGGCGTGTGCTGCATCTTGCGGTGGGTGGAGGGGTGTCACAGAGGCCTCCTCAATGTAAGGGAACATTTGTCACCTTACCTTGGGGCTGCATTGGCAGTGGAACATTGGATAGGATTGGGCCTTTACAGGGTTGCTATGAGGATGAATGGAGGGGTTAACCACATAAGTTGCCCTGAAAAGTGATGGTTATAAATGATACATGTTCTACATTTGCATCAGTGACTGAAATCACACATCTTTGGGAATCACAGTAGCTATACTTATAGACTGCTTGCAAACAGATGCTGTTATCTATTTTTGAAAAAAAACACAAAAAGAAAGCCAAAAACAGTTTATCGGTATACTTGGTTGGGAGAGCAGCTACTCAGGTGTTAACAGTGTGGCACCTTTAAACAGATCCCCTCCAGCTAAAGTTCCTTGCATTCACAAATGCAAAAAAGATCACAGACAAAGATAATAGGCTGCCACTGTGGTATAAAACCATTAGATGGTTGGGAAAATTCCAAGCCAGTCCTGGTTTACCTTGGCTGCGGCAGAAGCTCCATGCTGAGCTGAGACGTATCTGATTGACCTGTCATCCCTGCTGGATGCCTCTCCTCTTCTTCTCGCCGTGACTTGTGTGCCCTCCAAATAAAGTGCTGATATTTTACAATTCATGGCACAAAAGGGAAAATGAAAGTGGAATATATTATTAGGAGTATAATTTGCAAGGGCTGCTGTCTTCTGAAAAACTTAACTCTGGGCACTGGCAATGTTTATATATTCACCAACAGCGATGATGATGGCTTGCTTTTTTTCTTTTTCCTGAAGAGCACTTATTCTCTGGTGAAAGAGGATTAATGAGAACACAGGTAGCACCCTTCTCCCTCCCCTGTGTCAAAAGGCAAAGGAAATGCAGTTTCAAAAATATATAAATGTCAACTTCTTATCCTCATCAGCCATATTTGTGTTCAAGAGTTACACATGCAGGCTAAGCCAATGAACCTTTGCTTAGAAGTGAAATCCTTCTGTGTTTAGTGGGGATTACTCCCAGGTCAGTACGTAGAAGATTGAGGGCTCAGAGTAGCATTGTGATATGGGATTCAAGTGAGGAGGGTTCGACTGAGTGTGGCAGAATATGCCCCTCTCTCGATAACAGCTTCCAGGAAATGATAGGCTACCTTTCATTCAGCATGGTCATGGGTTTCCACAAATGTTATATGTGATCCAATTTGGGGAATACAAGTAGAACTTTAGCTGAATGGGAAGAGACCACTGTTGGCCTGTTATCAGGGCTGCCATTTGCTTTTTCTGATAATGGTCCTGTGACTTTGTACAGCTGCCTGGCAAACAATGTCTAGAAGATACAACACTGGACATAAGAAGAGTCCAGATGGGTCAGCTCAAAGGTCTATCAAAGTTCCAGCATTCCATTTTCATGAGTGTCCAAGCAAAAGCTTCTGGAAAGCCAGGGGCTGCTGAAGGTGATCTGCTGCTCTGTATTGCCATTGTATATATCCATGCCTACTACGTGGAAGGCATTGAGGCTGCCTCCCACTCCTTTACCATTCTCCCAGCCCAATTCTAACCTGCCCTGGAGCAGGCTGGCCGGCCTGCACTGCATCCAGAGCAGGGTTGGGGCTGGCTGCAGCACAACTCAGGGCAAGGGGAAGTAATTCCGCTTACCTTGAGTAACATGGCTGAATGGGGCTACTCAGATCTGTGTCACCTAAATAGGTGGCGCAGATCTGAACGGCCCAGTGTTAGTTCAGGTTGCCCAGCTGGAGGATTAGGATCCAGCCTAACTGCCCACTAACTGCCCGCAGATTTTGGCACCCGCTCCTGGGCCTGGTCTGCCCCCCACCCCTCTGCCGCTCGCCCTTCCCCCACCCCGGAATGCTCTCCCCTGCCCTCCCTACACCCCTGCACTGGTCGAGGCAGGCCGGTGCAAACCTAACCCCATCTGTCGGCACTGTAGAGACAGGATCTGGCCTCCGGAGGCTGGCGCACCTCTATGCACTGATCCCTGACTCTCCTGGTGGTTCAAAAGTGACTTATGGCACTTTTGTAACACCTCTGGGCCGACGCAGGTGTCCTGCACTGGACCAAGAGCATCTTTGGATTGCACTCACCATCTCTGTGCAGTCCCTTTAAAGACAACAGGAAGTGTGGAACATGCTGGGAATGCAGGTCGCTCACTTACTGATTTGTTTAAAGGGACCACAAGAAGAAGAAGAAGGAGGAGGAGGAGGAGGGGGGGGGAGTTTATGTCCACTTGCTTTCAACTGGATTGGACTGAGTGGATTGGAGCAGTCCTGTCCATGGCAGTCTTCAGAGAGACAGCAGCAGACTCAGGGTGAAAAACACCCCGAGTCTTTTGCTGCTCTTTGCAGCTCACCACTCAATGTAAGCAGCAACTTGAGCATCCCTTGGGTTGCTCCATGGGAAGCCCACAAGCAGGGGCAACTAGTATGAAAGCAATAGGCCTTTTGTGCTGTAGGAATGGATGTTCACTGGTAGACTGAATATGGAAATTCCATATAATGATCATGACTAATAGCCAGTTGAGCGACCCTCTCTTCCATGAATTCATCTATTTCCCCTTTAAAACCAGCTATCCTTTAGGCAGTGAATTCCATACATTAGTTATGTATTGCATATTCCTTCTCGTAATGAACTCCTGTGAACTGAGTGCCTATTCATCTGGAAGTGAGGCAGCATCACCCAAAAATAAAGTAGTAGTTGCATCCTTGAAGACTGCAGGGAGTCCTTTAAATTAATGGCACACATATTCAGACATCTCCTCACAAACATTACTGGTAATGTGATGGGGGGCAGCATCAGTGAGTGACTGCTCTTTTCACCCGCCTGCTGCCAAATAGGTGGGAAGGAATCTGACTGGTACTAAGGGGGTTAAGGCTGCTTGCCCATCTGTGTGGGCCCTTGACTAGCACCCAAACTGGCTGATCCCTGAAGGCACCCTTTTCATATACTCTCCCAATTCCTCTTCAAGATATGATTATTTACTATATGCAATTAGAAACTTCAGCAGGGCAATTCCTTCTCTTCTCCTATCACTGTTTTCCTTATTAGAAAAAAAAAGGGACACACACTGATATCTTTGGTTGAGATCCCTTGACGTTCTGTAGGTCCTGGAAGCTCATTAGACCAATCTTTCCAGTTTTCCATCTCTTTAAATTTACAAATATCGGTACTCCTGCATGCTTAGTGTGTTCTCTGAGTTTGTAGAAACTACAATTTAAATTTATTTGGGGGGGGGGGGGTGTTCTGCCTCACTTCCAAATGGATAGGCACTCAGTCACTTGAGTTCATTACTAGAAGAAAAATATTTAATATTTCATAGTACTAGCATAGTGAATGAAACTGTTTTCCTTGTCCTAATCATAATATTCTCTTAACTATGGTCTACTTGGAGGTGGAAAGGATGTTTCATTAAGACAATGAATATCACTGAGAATTTTTTTGTCCCTGGCTAGCTTACCTAACAGTGACTGATTTCTGATGCAGTTTAGAAGTTAATCATTCCAGACCCAAAGGTGTGAGCTTTTTTTTTATTTTTTTATTTTGCAGCTTTTTGTTTGTTTGTTTTGCTTTTAACAGAATGTCTGGATTGAAACCAGACAACCTGTGATTTATCATTTTGCATGATTCCCAATGCGCTTATTAAGCAAACCCTCAGATGGTTTTGTTGAATTGTGTATAGGGACTAGTCAACCCTTTCATGGAACTCATATCTGGAATAAATCTAAGGATTCCAATGTAGATGTTTTTGGATCATAGCCTTAGCTTCTCCTCAACTAAAACCCAATTATTGATAATGTCTTTTGAAGTCATTTTTTGTGGTAACTCCCAGGTAACTCCATTATCGCTTTTTACATGAACCTTCTAGTTCAGTTACTGACATCAACCATGAAAGTATTTCATTTTCATCCTCAAGGTATGCAGTAATGGACCCATTTGCTTTAGGGCAGTCTCATTCTCTTCAGTGGGACTGAGCTAGAGAAAGATGTTTGAGAAATGTAAGTCAAGGTCACAATTCTGAGTAAAGCAAACTCTCAGTCATAGTACCCCAGAATAACATCTGGAACATTTCCAACATGAAAGGCCTTTGTAGGAGGAATGGCTCAAATTAATTTGCCATAGCCATGAGGTGTAGCACTAGCCCTCATGTCTTTCTGGCTATGGGGAGCTCCAAAGTGAGCAGTGCCCTTTCCTGGGAGGTAGCTGATTCTAGTGTGGGCTCTCTCTATATCAGAAGCCAGACTGATGTGACGTGGAACATCAGTCAAGTGACATGTGACACTCAAGACCATGTGACATGGTCAAGTCATGCAGAAGTCACCTCCAGTAGTTTCCAGTGATGTTTGCAATCTGTGCTCCAGCACATAGAAAGTCCCTGAGGTCATCAGAATTTACAATCCACCAGGTTCCATAAACTTCACTGAAACTACTTTGGAGGTCAGCAATTTGAGGGCTGCAGTCCAAGCCTGATAATACGCAAGTTTTATTGTTCTGCTGATCTAGTCCACTAGCCGACATGTTATTTCTCTTCTGGTTTCAGCATTCTCCTTCCTAATTAGAACCTGAAAACACAGCACTTTGGATTGCACAAGATCTTCGGCACGATTGTTTCAATGCTGCTTTTGTGTTGGGCTTTAGTTTTGTAGCTGGTGGCGAGAGTGCATTTACAAGGGCCTTGACAGGTAAGGAAACAGATTTGGACCATTTGCCTTGGCCAAGTACAACCGAAGTGCCAAAATTGATGTGACAAAACTGTCTCTTCAGTCTCACCATTGGGTCTAAATATTTTATAGACCCTGTGCAGACAACACAAGGCGATGTAAAGCACTTCCACTTGATGGCTGTGAATTATGAAGCAGTTCCCAGTTCTCCTCAGACCCTAGGTGAGATCTAAGAACATTTGCCAAAATGTGTCTTGTAAATAAATCAGCTTTATCTTCAACCCAAGCACTTTAGACAGATGGCCATTTAGAATTCAGCATTTCACTGGGGAGGGGGGAAAAAAGATGAGGAGGGAAAGTGAAGAAAACAAACACCGCATTACAGCAAAATCTTATGGTGTGGGATATTAATTGTTAAGTGCATCCATTTTTTGTGTGCTACAAATACACTGTTGAATTGAAAGTGCCAACTAATTAAAATAAGGAAAATAGATATTCTTAGCTCCGGTATTAAAATGTCTGCTGGCACTCCATTAAGGTGACGTTTGATTTATTCAGAGTAATGGAAATGATTAATGGGCAACATTGAAGTGTTTATTATACAGCAGGCCCATATGCAAAAGTGGATGCCGACCAGATGATGCTATAAAATGCATTAAACAAGCTGACACTCCAGCAGGTATCTGGTGAGATTAACAGCTTTCATAACCAAATTTTGCTGGGCCATGCAGCTACAACAGCAATTCTTCTTGGAGGGAGATGTACTACCCAATATTGGGCTGGCTGATTCATGTGTGTTTGCCACTTAATTTCTCTGCACTTGATGACTCAAGTTCACACATTCATATACATTGCTTGATTTATACTTGATTAGTATGCATTTGTTGGTAGTTGGTAGTGATGTGTGAACTGAGTCAGGAACTTTTTTGTATCTCAAATAAGAGTATGAAATGTTGGCTCAGCTGCTACTGTCTTTTTTTTAACAGAACACCCTTTAAGATTATTCCCCCCCCCCAAAAAAAAATAATGACACTGTGTCTAAGGATGTAAGGCCCTGATTCTATCCCCCCTCCCCCCAACACAGAGGTGCACGCTACATCCTATGGTGGGGTAGGGAAGTTGCAGTGAATTCCTCAGGGTAAGGCAGTTGTTCCCAATCTTTTTCAGCTGGTGGATCCAGTGACCTACTGGGCCAATGGCCGTGGTTCCCCATTAGGGCTACAATCCTATACATTGTATAGGGCGGTAGTGTTTTTACGAGGATTCTGTGGCCCTCCTCACTGGTTCCCATGGCTCCCCAGAGAACCACGGCTCACAGTTTGGGAACCACTGCATAAGGGAAATGTCATTACCTCTGCCTGGATCCTGACACTTCCAGTGAGCGAACACGCATTCCACCAGCATACACTTTTGGATCAGATTGGGCCATAAGACACGTTATCCATGGGATTTGATCTGTGCCCATTTGTGCATACAAAGCATCATGTTATGAGCAAGGGATGAACATACATGTATGAACCGGTTTGTCATGAGTTACAGCTGAAGGCGTAAGTGCATAGAAAAGCATTATATGTGAGGGGATACAAAAGTTCTGTCTTTCAAATTGTGATAAATCCTATTCATACAGGCAAAGTCATTACTTGGTGATTCAGTCGTCAAATGAATAACAAATATGGATGATGAACCAATGGGCATTCTGGATCAGAAAGAAAGACACAGTAACAATGTATCTAATGGAATGCTTCCATGACACAAAGTTTAAAATATTTTATTACATAGGCCACTCTTATCATTTCTTTTAGAGCAGAGAATTTCTTCCCCCTCCCACATATAAGGGACATATAAATGCCATGTTATGGAAACATTTTGCAAAGAAGCTCAAGTTAATACCCTTTCTTCTTAGGCTAGTTTAAAAATAATTTTCTTCCATTGGGCTAGTGCATCAGTGAAGTTATTCAGGAATGCTGACTCCTGCTTCAAACACACAGCCTTGATCATGGCGGGAAGGATACTGTTCAGTAGTCAGATGGGGAAGTTGACTCATCCCCAAAATCTCACCAATCATTTTCTTCTTAACTACTCATTTGACCAAGTTGACTGTGCAGGGATTCATGAGTCAGCCAAGGGGGGGG
The DNA here is from genome assembly GCF_035046505.1 of Tiliqua scincoides. Taxonomy (NCBI): domain Eukaryota; kingdom Metazoa; phylum Chordata; class Lepidosauria; order Squamata; family Scincidae; genus Tiliqua; species Tiliqua scincoides. The sequence goes on from NC_089824.1 coordinate 66,232,757, forward strand.
AAGCATTGGTGGGCCTCATGCGATGAATAGGCATTATAGGTTCCCTGCCAAAAATAAGAATGTAAGCTTACCCATGATGGCCGATTCACACATGACCACTTTCCTGACATGGAAAGTGACATCGGTGTACATCACTTAACCACGGGGATGCGTTCTCTGATCCCTGTTGTTATGTGATTATGTCATTAAGTGAACATTCAGCACAATCTAGTGTCTTTGTTTTGTATACAGAAATCCCTGTCAGGTACTAGCTGGCTGTACAGGCCACTGGAGATAGATTGCCTCTTCTTTGCATTAAGAGCCTCTTTGTTGTGTAAACAGACACTCTGCTGAAGGCTAGGTGAGACCTGACTGCCTCATTAAGAGCCTCTATGTTATGCTTTGACCACTGTCTATGCAGTCCGTTGTTAAGCGGAAGGTTGTTAAGTGATGCATGCCTGTTATTAGTTCAATGTATAAAGGAAAGGAATGAGAAGGCTCCCTGACCCAAAGAGTCGCAGTGAAACAACAGAGGAAGAGGAGGGGAGTAGAAACAAGAAGCAATGCAAAATAATATGCAAATTACACACCCATCACTATATGAATAATGGGAGGAAGAGGAGTCTCTCATCCTGGTCTTAACCCTACAGTGGCAACCCCAAAAGGGGCCTGTTCTTCTGTCTGGGGCAATTGATGTCACATGCTGATTGACAGCCGCTGTTGCTCCTATGGGGCTTGTACCAGGTCAGAGACAAATACTCCACCTACCCAGAAACAGCCTTTAGGGTCAACTGTTACAAATGTCCTTGGGAGGTCAGGGCTATCAACCTATATAGGCACAGCAATATCCATCACCACATGCCAATGAAAGCGCACACCTGTTTCACTGTGGTTGTGTGTAACCCCACCAACAGCACCAGTTTCTTTTGCAACTTGTCGTGAAAGGATGAAATCCACGCAAGACGGTTGCCTTCTGTAGCTGTAGCTTCTGTGGTTGCCTTCTGTAGCTGTTGGTTTTCAAGCGCCTCTTCTGCCCGGTCTACAAATACGAATGCATCTTTGGTCACTCTATTTGGATCTTTCAAGTGCATTCCCGTAGGATCTTCATGTATCTTTTAATCTCTAAGCCACTCAAGGCAAAGACATTTTCTTTGTTTGTATCTCTTTACCCTAACAACACTATTAGAGCTTTGATAATATTCTTGAATTTCATTACCAGGTTCTCCACTCCTTCCTCCATGTAATTTAATTACAATTTTAAATAAGACCAGCTTTTTACACTGATCCCTGTGGTTATTCCGATTTCCCCAGACAACTGCATGCACTGCTGTTCTTCATTAACCTTTATTGATTGTCGTGCAGTGGGCTTCACTCCTCTTAACACAGATTTTAAGCTAACTAATTTAAATGTTTCTTTTCAAGCAAGAGTCAGTGAGGCAGTATCAAAAGCTTTACTAAAATGCAAGACTGTTTGACCTACTGAATACCTGTGATCCATGGATTTTCTACTTAAATGTTTTCAAAATGAACCCGATGGGGAAAAAATTGTGACAAATCTCTTCTTTGCCGACTTATCGTTCCTGTTGCAGTTGGAATCTTGTCAGTAATTTCACTCTGAAACTTCATGGAAAAGGAAATGAGAATAGTAGAGTGGTGGGCTAGAGCAGCAACTTTCAACTTTTTTTCATCTACTGGCACACTGACAAGGTGCTCAGATTGACAAGACACACCACCACTTTGCCAATTGACAAGGCACACCACAATGCTAGTGGGGACGGGGGCTCACACCCCAATGACCTTACTAATAAATGATTCTCCCCCAGATTCCCATGACACACTTTGGACCATTCATGGCACACCGATGTGCCACAACACAGCGATTGAAAATTGCTAGGCTACTTCCTCTTCCACACCACTCACTTTTTGTCTTTTCTAATTCAGTGGAAGCAAGGGAATGAATGGAGATGGGTACCCACCACCAATTTGCTGCTTTAGGTGACTCTCTCAACCTCATGGATCGGCTGACCCTGCATGTGTGCACTGGTTTCTTCTATTAGCCCTCCCCACATATAAGTTTTCTCCCTGCATTCACTGAACACATGGGGGGGGGGGAGCAGGATTGTGCCAGTTAGTTATGCTTCTTGTGCTATCGTGTTCCCTGGCACCCCACTATGTTCAGCACTTTTCTGCAGAGTCAAGCATGGAGAGAGTCTCTCTGTGTGATAAGAAACTGGTTCAGGGTTCTTACACATCAGGAGAATCTCTATACTCAGTACTTTTCTCTGCAGACAAGTAGTGAATGCTGGGATTAGTTTGGGGAGGTTTAACTAAGGAGCACTTCAGAAGAGGGGGCATCAGCAGCTGATGTGCTTTCCTTTCCCTTTGTTCAGTGAATGTGGGGAGATCACTTCTGAAGTGACCTTTTGATATGAACAAAGAAGCCTATATGTGCAAGTGTTCTACTGAAAAACTATCCTTGATCAAAGTACCCTTGATCAAAAATAAGACCAATGTGTGATTTAACTACAAGTAGTAAAAAAAATTGGAAACAAGAAAATCATGATATTTGAAGTGGTAAAACATATTTGGCACATGTCTTGGATTATCTCATGCTGGAGCAAACTCTTGAGCACAAGTTATTAACTTGTTTTCAATACATGAAAACATTAATTCAAACATTCTGGATATGCTTTATTTGCAAGAGCTTGTGGATGTTTACATTATTCATCGTGAATCTTCCAAAATTACCTTGAAACATTTTGAGATAAGAATTCAATTGATTGCTTCATAGCATATTCAGAGAAGGATGGCCAGTACAGAAGTACTTTTCTCCCTGTGGGAATAGTAAAAAGAGCCAACTTGAGTGCATATTTTCTTTCAATATCTGGAGCCCATTTAAAATGTAATGTAGTTTCATTTTCTGCTTTCTTTTTCTTATTCTAACCAATTATTGAAGGAGGTTTAAAGCCTTCCTGTAAAATTGTACTATCATGTGTGCATGAAATGGATAAGCTAAAGGAGCAGAGTATATCAATATATTTTTTGACAGTCAGTTTGTAAACGTATATGCTACCGCTGTTCACTGCATAGTCTGATTTTCCCAGTCAGCACAGAACAAAGGAAGAGCTTATCTAAGCTAACCAGGCTTTATTTATTCATTTGAAATGATACTAAAATTGGTTTCCACTTCTCTCTGTGTGTTAATTGTTCTTGATTTAATATTACTTTAATTTAAGAGATTGTAAATCATCTTGAATAGATTTTGATTGGGGGGGAGTGTCTACAGTTTACATATAATGGTTAAAAAACAAAATCAACGCTAAGGACCTATTTACCCAATCAAGGCCCCTTGCATACGAATTGAAAAATTCACTTCAGTCTCTGATCCTTTAAAAAAACAAACAATTGTTCCAGAATAAACAGCAATTAAAAAGAACTGAGAGTAGGAAGAGTCAACAACCCTTGCTGTTGGGCAAGAAGATAGCACTACTGTTACTCCTCCAGGTACCTGAAGGATAAATGATTATGGGCCCAATCCTATCCAGATTTCTAGCACAGATGTTCCCATACCTTGAGGAGGCTTCTGTGACTGCTTCCCTACCACAGGATGCAGTGCATGCCCCATTGGCACAGCTGTACTGGCACTGGAAAATTGGATAGGATTGGGTCCTATGTCAGCAATAGCAGGATTGTTGATTCTGATTGGAAGAAATCCCCAGTCAGTCAAAAGGCAATGCAGGGCACAGAAAATACATTGCCAGACTGGTGTTCTCTATCACGTGAGGGGAGCAGCATGTATATCTCTGACCCCAAACAGCATACAGGTAGCATCAATTCATTTTAGGTAGTATTTGAAACTTATGTAGATGAATGGTTTAAGTCAACCATCCCCTGCATGATTAGGCACTGGTGCGATGGTGAAATGAGTGAGTGGAAAACATGTGTACCATGTTCCTCCACTGTATGATGCTGGATTGGAGTATCATCCAAACTGGTCATTGTGATGGAGTGTATTTTTCTGTTTGCAGGTGTACATGAAAGGTAGTGCCATGTGTGAGATGGTTCTCAAGCTTCCTGTTTCTGTAGACTGAAAACAGTGGGGCTCATGGCCCAATCCTATAGAAGGCTTATGGTGGTGGATCTCCCAATTTGTTGCTGTAAGTCGTTTTACGGTGTCTTGAGTGTTGTACAGCTGTCTTGAGCATCAGAGCCACTGGTGCAAACAGCAGGAGGTTCCCAGTGCATGCCAGAGACGGACCTCAGCTGTGATTAAACAGGGAAGAGATAGCAGGAGTGGGCAGTAGACACTTTGGGGGTGGTTCGAGGGACGATTAAGACAGGGAGGAAGGAGCTAGGGTTTGGGAGCGAGGGGGTGGATGATCTCAGTAGCAGCAATCAAAAGTTGTCACCTCTGGATCAAACAACACCACATATACTATAGAGTTCTTATTTCCTCCCCCTTTTTAGTCCATGAAACCAGGGAATGCCGCATCAGAACAGGTGACAGGTGTATTGAGCAAGGCTGTATAAACTTTCCTCCTCTAGTGCTTTTAAAGGACAGAATCAGTCTTAAGTTTTTATCCTGCTTCTGGAGGAAAAGATAGGGCTTATACATGTTTCTTGGGTCTTTCCTCCATGGGGGAAAACGTGGTTTGGGAAGAGCATTTTTGAGCTCAAAAATGACAGAAAGGGAAAGAGTTAAGCAATCTTTGGATGGCGCCCAGTGTACCAGTGCTGCAATATCCCACCTTTTCATCTTACAACAGGTCCTCCCAGAGTTCCAAGAAGAACAGTTTGAAAGATCAAGGCACCTTCAGAAATAGCACAGGATGGAGAGAGGGGAATATCTGGAAACTGTGAATTGAGCAGTGTCTCTGTTAGTGGCTCCCCTCTTGGTTTCCTGGGTTCCCCCATTCACCAGGATCCCCCACTCTCCATCCTATGCAATTTCAGGAGGTCCTCAACCTCACTAATGGTTTTTGGGTGGCACAGGAAACTTCAGTAGGGAAGAGGGGTGGGAAAGGTTTTGCAGTGACTTATGTTATGCTAATGGTACATACAGATGCTCCCCTTTGCCACTACTTACTTTTCTGTTCAGGGGTCAAACTGTCCCAGGCTGCTTTAGGGTACCAGACAAAGCCAGAAAAGGAGTCACCAGTCTCCACTTAGTACTTTATGTGACATGAGTCTTGAAGAGAGAAGAAGGATCCTAGCTAAAAACTATACTCTTCTATGGACTGGATATTTGAATCAGCCCATTTGTCACCTTCCCAAAGCCTTCGCATTGGCATCTCAGAACTGGGCTACCCATAACTGTTAGTCACTTTTCAAACTCTGGGTCATGTTCCTTTTAACATCTGTCTCTTTAAGCTCTCATTTCTAGAAAGTCAAGTACCTTCAGACTGTAGCATGTTTTGTACAATCATTGTAACAGCTACGGTAACATACCTACAGTGCTTGGTCGACATTATCATCTCCTAGTGTTTTCCTTCCACATGTCAATTTGAATGCAAATTATGCCTGTATAATTTTTCAGTCACCTACATAAAATTGATTTTAAAGCTACAATTTGCATACAGCCTGACATCTTCCAATGTCAAAATATTTATTAAATGGGGCGCGATAATCATAGCATACTAAGAAGGCGCCAGGATTTTAGCGAGTGTTAATTTTGTACATTCAGCTTGCTTTTAATTCCTTAAGCAGCCATGTTTACTCTATTACTTGGTGGAAGTAAGATTTATGTTAGCTTTCATCACAACAGAAAAGAGCGATCAATACAGGTAATAAATCTTTAAGTGCTTTTTAACCTTACATGCTCTTTATAGGTTGAGGGATAATCGATAGCAATGACAGAAAAACTGCATACGATTCATCTTTCAAGTCCACTGGCTTTTTATGATACCATGCCAATAGTTCGGAATGTAAATGTCATGATCAATTTTCTTTCCTTCTAAAAAAAGAAACCTGTGATAAGCTTGAAGGGTTATCTCTAAGAAATGGCTTTCAAGATAACATTAGCACTTGATAGATCTTTACATTTGCTTTGGTACTCTGTCAAATTGGACAATCCAATTAGAACTTGCTGCTTAGCACATAATAGTTTTGACTACAAGCCTGGGAAATAATTATGGCCTCTCCCATGAATACACTTTCCTTAGTGTTGATTCATTAATTCAAACGTGTGTTCTTCTTGTAGTCAAATACTGCTGAAAGAGATGAGGTCATTTCCCATGCCCCTGCATTCCCCTCCCCCTTCCGTTTGCTATTTTATGCATATGCTGATTTGGGAATAAACCTCACCAAAGTCAGCAGGATTTAGAACTGCACTGCACATACCATAGCTTAATTTAGCCCGGCCAATCCTAATGAATCAATGTTAATTTAGGTATTTGATCAGCGTAATAGGAGTGGATTACCCCTTTAATAAAAACAACTCTGCATGAAAACACATTTTCTCTTTCTGTGCTTGGTCTTGGACTGCACGGTGACAGGCTTTTGCATAAATCTGGGGGGACCTGGCAACAATCATCTCTGCTTTCCTAGAATATGGAATGAGGTATTCTTGTTTAATATATGGCAATAACTTAATGGCACTCAAGATTTTGGATTAACAATATATCACCACCCTTACTCATCTCTTCCCCTTTCTCTCTCTACTGAAGAATACAAATCTTTCTACCAGGCACACGTGGTGGTTAAGAGGGTACCTGAGAAGCCCTCAGTCAATTACTTGCCACCAGAGCTATGAAATCACTTGGAGGCTGTTAGTAAGCTATGTATCTCTCAGGCATCCCAAGCCTTCCCAGCGCCTGGAGGAACAGTGGCACCAACATGTCAACTGCTGTATCCCATGGGTGCTGGGAAGCCACTGGAGGTCTGGGAAGCCACTGGAGGTCCACCTCCCCCGAGGAAAGCCACAGGCCCCACAATAGAACTTCTTACATCTGCACCAGCTATTTGCCAGCGTAGACTTGAGAACCTCTGTGTTGCACTTTTCAGCCTGACAGGGAGGATGGGATCTGGTGGAAAAGGCCTCTGCCACCCACCCTCCTTACAAGCCAGTTCATCCTCCCACTCTGCCCTCCCTGCCCTCCTCCCACCCTGGAACGCCTCCCCCCACCCTGAAAGGCAACCTCTGCCCAGTACTTTTGTCTTGCTCTGGGAGGTCACGCAGCATCCACCTGGCACTGGGCCCAGCACCAACTGGGCTAGCCTGGTGCCAGTGCTCCCTACTCTGATGGTACCATCAACGTGCTTTACGGCACTTTTACGACATCCAGCAACAGTCCTGGAGCTCAGCACTGGTGCTAGGGCCCAATAGGTTTTGGCCCTGGCCTCTCTATTAATTTGCAGCTCTCAGACAAGCTGTGCTGCCCTTGTTTGAATTTTCCCATCTCTCGTTGCCTCTTAATATAGAACACAGCATTCAGGATGCAGATGCCCTGTTGATTTCCATGTACAATATTTCCCATCTTTTTTCAAAGTGATGACTAGCATTCTGTTTGCTTTTGAGGTGGCTGCAACAGATTGAGCTGACATTTTCATAAGTTTACCCCACAATGATGCCAAACTCATTCCTCAATGTTGAATTTAGTACCCTGTATTAGGGAAGTGAAATTGCCAGTTTTTCTGCCTGCAAGACAATGAAAATTTGGACCATAATGTAGCTGAAAATTAGGAATTTAATAGTTTGGATGAAAGAAATAAAAAGGTGGACTAAGAGAAGGCTCAGAATCAAAACAGATGCAATATTAAACATACAATTGGTTTTCAAATCCCACCATTCCTCCATGGAGTTCAGGGTGGTATATATGCCTCTTCTCCACTACATTTTATCCTCAGAACAATCCAGTGGGGTGCATTAGGCTGAGAAAGAGTGACTGGACTAAGGGCCCAATCCTGAGCTCCCTTGGTGCAGGCGCTGAGATGTGGCACTGGTGTTGGATGTCGTACATTTACAGCACCTGGGGAGTAGGGAGCTCCGGGCCCAGTGCTGGCAGAATGAGGATGCGCTGCCACTGGGGGTATGTGAGACCACTACATGGCAGTGCAGCCTCTGGGGGCAAGGGAGGGTGGAATGAGGGCAAGGAGAGGGTGGGGCAGAGGAGGCACTGGGGCTGGAGGCATTAGGACCAGCAGAGTCCTGCTCTGCCAGATCCTGAACTCTGTGTCGGGCTGAAAAGCCGGCACAGACTTGAGAAGCCCAATTGTGGGGCTTGGGACTTTCCGTGGGGGAAAGGGATGAAAGTCTCCTTCCCTCAAGGAGACTCCTGGTGGCTTCCCGGCACCCACTGGATACAGCAGTAGCCGCTTTGGGTCTGCTGCACCAGCCAGCACCGGGAAGCTTAGGATTGGGCTGCCCATCCAGAACACTTTATGGTTGTGTGAAGATTTAAACCCAGATCTTTAACAGGAGCTTAGGGGACGATCACTTGGCAAATAACACTGGGAAAAGCATTATCCCTTCTTTTCCCATACATTATGATTCCAATCCCACCAAAATGGTTACTGGGCTGGGGCACCTCCCTTATGAGGAAAGGCTGCAGCGTTTGAGACTCTTCAGTCTAGAAAAGAGGTGCCTGAGGGGGGACATGATTGAGACATACAAAATTATGCAGGGGATCAATAGAGTGGATAGAGGGATGCTCTTTTCCTTCTCACACAACACCAGAACCAAGGGACATTCACAAAAATTGAGTGTTGGGAGAGTTAGAACATATTTCTTTACAAAAGAAAGACAAAAGAAAATATTTTTTTACCCAGCATGTAATTAGTCTGTGGAACTCCTTGCCACAGGAAGTGGTGATGGCATCCAGTATAGATGCCTTTAAAACAGGATTGGACAGATTTCTGGAAGAAAACTCTGTCACAGGTTGCAAGCCATGATGGGTATGTACAGTCTGAGATTAGTTGGTCGCTCATTATGAGGGCCGGATAGGAATCTTTTTCTGTCATCCAAATTGGCCATGGATGACAGTTTTTTTTTGCCTACCCCAGACTCCCCCGCCCCCTCGAGGTAGGGAAGGTTTATTTAGTAGGTTTCACGCATTAAAACTTGGTCACTGTGTTTAATAAAGTAGCACGAGTTCAACCCAATTGCAATCTGGTGTCTTCACTGGGGGGTGTGAGTGTAAATAGAATGCTAGATTCAGGGAGGTGGCAGCGAGATGCAAGTATCTTGTTGTCTTATGTGTGCTCCTTAAAGCATCTAGTGGGCTGCTGTGAGATAGAGGAAGTTGGACTAGATGGGCCCTGGGCCTGATCTAGCAGGCCTCTTCTTATGTTCTTATGTAAGTTTCCAATAGTAAGACAGGAAAGGAACACTACATTTAACATCACATCTAGTTTGATCCTCAGTGTTAGTAAAATGAAACTGTGAATAAATTCACATACATAAGCGTATATCTTCTCAGAACAGAGGGCTTCTTTCTATCATGCGCGCATGGAAACCCAGCACTAATGACTTTGCAGGGCAACCCTATACTTGTCTATTCAGAAGTATGCCCCATTGAGTTCACTGATTTGATTCCATTTGATTCCTAGGCAAATGTGTATAGCAGTGCTTACCAAACTGCTGGGTTGTGACCCACCAGCCAAGGAAGCACTTGTCCCTGTCCCTTTAAGGGCCGGGGTGGGGAGAAGGCAGCAACATGACCCCCTAGGATTGAGCCGCTGCCGGGGAGAGGGTTTTTGTTTTTAATTTACGTGCCAGCCTCCAGGGGGGTGCAGTGAGCCCTGCAAATGCCTCTGTAGGGCTCCCCAAACTTCCAAAACAGTAAAAGAAAAAGAAGAAAATAAAAAAGAAGAAGAAAATCACTTCTGGTTTTCAACCATTTTTAAAAAATTGTTTTGGAGGCTTGGGGAGCCTTACAGACCCATTTGCAGGGCTCCCTGCACCCCCTGGAGGCCAGCACTCCTGACCTGGGCAGACTTATCCAGGCTGCTTATATTTATGCCACTAAATAGCTGGTGCACACCCAAGTAGCCCCATTGAGCAGGCTGGGGCTTGACATGGGGTAAGGAGAAAAATATTCCCTTATCCCACGGTGACCTCCAACATGCTTCTAACCTGTGCTGGATACAGCGCAGGCCAATGTGGCCTGACTATACAGGTTAGGCACAGGTTAAGATTGTGCCCTTAGTTAATTATGTACGGTTCAAAACCCATTTGGGGACAGAGGGAGCACTGTTTCTAAATTCCCAGGATAAATTAACAATATTATTTTGCTTTTTTTGCCTGTTCCCCTGCTAGTAAACCCCCAAACTTTGTAGCAATGGACTGGGTAGACTTTATTAACTCTTTGATATGTTCCCTTCAAGGAGAGAGAGAGAGGGTAGTGCTGATGAACCATACAGAGCCCTTCTTCAAGAGCAATTCTAGTTTTATTTTTGTTCAGAGAGCATCAAGATATGAAAGAGCAAACCTTGACGACCACTGATTGCATGCCATAATCACCAGGGTATATGGGTAGATACTGTTGTATTGAACAAGTGTGATTGCATCGGGAGTGAAACTTTGTATGTGTTTTTTTAAAGATTGTGCAGCAAGGCGTCATCTTAGGTGGCTCTCTGGTCCTTGAACTGACCTCTTTGCTAGACGTGCTTTTGTTCAGTAAGTTTTGACACCACATTGTTTACTTACAGTACATTTCATAGGACTGGGCAGTTATTTACCTTAGAATTTCATCAACATAATACATGCAAATTACTTTGCACACTCAGAAAGTGCTATATAAATTTTGAGAAATATTTTTATTATATCATCCAAATATGGAAAAAGTTTACCCAACCAGTTCTTGTTTCCAACTTCTAAGTGAAGACATATCTGAAAACCTTATTCATATACTTGCTCAGAACGCAACTGTAACCAGTCAATGGGCCAGCGTAAGTCAGTTACCTGGCCCAGGAGTGTTGTAAATGTGCACTAAGGCATGTCTGCAATGATTCCAGAGTTGGGGAGGCCAGTGCAAGGATGTGTACTAGCCTTCCTGCGCCAGATCCAGGCCAGCGATGGGTGAATTAGCATCAGCTAGGGAGGCTGGCATGGGGGGTTGAGGAGGGTGGCATGAGGGCAGAACTGGGGCATTTCGGGGCAGGGGAGGGCATGGGGAGGGCAGGCCAAACCCAGGATGGGGGTGGGACCAGCCTCTAGCACTTAGGCAGCATCCTAACCCCCTTCCAAGCAGCCCAGCGTTACACTGGGATGGTCAGATTTGTGCCAGTGATTTTGCTAGTGCAGATCCAAGTAACCCCATAAGTGTGGCTGCTGTGTGACAAAGGGAAGGGGAAATATAGCCCCTTACTCTGAGTTGTGCAGCAGCCACCTCCTACCCAGTGCTGGAAACAGCACAGGCCACTCAGCCTGCCTATTCTGGTGCAGGATAGGATTGGGCTCTCAGTTATGTTGTTCTTCAAGGCCTATAAGAAATTCTGGGCGTTTCTAATTGTATTACAATGCCAACAAGGGTGGCTTCCAGCAAATTATCTGCTACAAGAGTGTTTTATTGGAAATAGATGTAGCAATGCTATATTTCATGCGCACCAGAAATTTCAAGAGCTTGGAAGGATAAATGAGGCACAAGAGCCTCATCGGCTAGCTGATCAATACTGAGCTGTCTACAGGTGAATTTTATAGCCCTTCCTCTGAAATTTTCTCTTTGGAAGGGCCTTAACCATTTTCTGACTTCAACAAGAAATGTCAGTAAGGGGCTTAGATGGGCAGCTGGGAATTATTCAGTAAGAATGACTAGATTAGAGAAGAATAAGACTATTCAACTCTACTTAATTCTTCCACGAGGCAACAATTTAATTTGCAATACCAATGTGTTATTCTTATTCGTACAGGGATTCAAGTTTAGTGTTTTCTTTTGTTTCTTTCCCTGAAGCTCCATCTACTAGACATTAGTCTTTTGCTGTCACTGACGTTAATGATTATATTATGCCTATGAATGATCTGAACAAACAGTGAATGCACAAAATATGTCTGCTTCTGAAAAAAGGAGGGGAAAAAATATTCTCTCCGCCTCCCTATCAAATGTTCCTAATTGTTAAAGTCACTCATTACAAATCTAACAAAAAAATAGACATACATTTGAATCAAACATATACTCTTGTTTACCCAGAACAGTCTTTTCAGGTCTGTAATTAACCTTCATTAGGAATTTCTCCTGAAAACTACTATGTGATTCATTTGTTCTCGTAGCTTTTGATGTGTTTATTGCAGTGGTATAGTATGACATTAGCAGGTCAATAGCACAACCCAATTCATGCATTGGGTCATTGCATGACCCAATCAATATGAATCTGTGCTTTGAAATTTTTTTCAGTCATTCCCTATGGTCAGTCATCCATTTTATTCAGTTCACTCGTCCATTTTGTTCAGCAAATGCCCTTCAGAGATTTGCCTGCCAGAGGACTTCCTGTTGGGACCATTCGAATAATTGAAACTCAGCAAGTGTGAAATTCACTGCAAATGTTTGTGTTGGTACTCATTTTACAGTTACAAAGTCCAGGCTTTCTGACTTCTAGTGGTACTACATATTATCAATATTCATCACCTCTCTCTCTCTCTCTCTCTCTCTCTCTCTCTCTCTGTTAGCTGGTCCTGTCATAGTCTATCTAAAGCTGCATAGAAATGAATGTTCTTCCTGAACTATGTTGTTCTCTGCAAGTAACATAATGTGTGTAAAAAGTCAACAGGTATATAAGAAACTTCTGCTCTGTTCCCAGGATATGGAAGTAAAAGTGGTAGCTTTCATGAAAATATGTTCTACAAAGATGTGTTGCAATTATTATTTGCAAATATATATTATAAAGACCACATAAACAGAGATGCAATACTTTCAGTGGGGACGATCAGATTTCAATGATGCTTAAATTATTTGCTCAAAACCAGTGGTCAATAACAAACTAAGCATATTAAAATATGTACAACATCCATCAGTAGATAGGGATGTTCTTTTATTCTTTTTGTGATTTCCTCGCCCCCCCCCCAAAAAAAAAATTTCTTGATTAAAATAGCAAATTGTGACTTTACATGATTTTAATCCAAATTTATAAATTATAATTATACATTATAATCACTTTAAAAAATTTTCCCGGTAGATGATATAGGTAATATAGTATCAACAGATGCAGCCACAGTATTATTTCTAACTTGAAAAGTAATGTATTTTAATTTCTGGAAAATATCTTAAACACCAAAATATGGTGTTTTGTGTTTTTATGTGGATATTTTAACACTCAAAAAGCAGTGTTTTGCCTTTTTATGTGTTTTAAACAAACAAACAAACAAAAATAACACCACCCCTACCAATAGAATTATAAAATAGCTGCTTTTGGGTGCCTTTGGGGAGAAAGGCATGGGGAAAAAATACTGTAAAATAAATAAATAGTTTGAGGCAAAAGAAGACAGAATTACAATTACAACCAATTTTTAATGACAGCTTTCAGAATGCAAGTATGTGAGTTTTCAGGGTTCCCCCCCTCCCCGGGTAAATATGGGTATGATGTTCAGTTTAGCTTATCTCCCTTTAGGTAGGCCTATGCACTTGTACAGCATTGCAGGTCATGTGCTGTAGATTCAGATAATGCAAAGACTTCTTGGAGCAAGGTAGTAATAGAAAAGGTTTCCCTTGGAAATAGGGAAAGAAAAAGAAATCAGTAAGGGCAGTCATGCTTCTCTCTGCTGCTGTTGACAACTCACAAGTCCTTTAAATGTCAGAGCATAGTAATAAAGAACAAATGAAGAAACGCATTAGTAAAACTGAAAGTGCACTAAGTTAGTACTAGTCTTTGGCCTTCTGCACAGCATACCTGTGAAATCCATTAATGTTGATCAATTCATCTAAAGTGTGTGCCTCTGCTTCAGGGCTGGCTCAACACCTCTTGGTGCCTGAAGCAGCTTGCTTGGTGATGTACCAGCTTCTGCTCCTCCAACACTGTAGCCCACTTCTCTGTTCTCCGCCACACTCCTATTTTGTCCCCCTCTTCCCTTTCCAATCCAGGAAGTGGGAGGAGGGGAAACAGTGGAGGTAAACAAGTGAACAGAAGGTGGCACCCTCTGCTAGTCAGCTGCCAGAGGTGACAGCTTCAGTTGTCCTCATGGATGGGCCAGTCCTTCTCTGCCCACCCCACTGCAAAACCCCATCTTGTATAGTTTGTGACAAGATGACTGGATTTGCTGTTTGGTAAGCCACTGCAGACAAAAGTCTCACAGCATGGAACAGGCTTTAAGTAGCTTGAATTTCAAATGACTGCTGTGTGTCTTCTTGTTTGTGTGAATCAGCCTCCTTCTTGCATAAGAACATTGGTGGTGGCAGAGCAGGTGTGCAATGGAACTTGATGAAGACGAATCCAACCATCTTGTAAAGTTACTAAATGAACTCTGGTGCCAGCCCATAGCATGCAGTGCTGCAGACAGAGCACATACTGTGTGCTGTGGTTGGGGAGGGGCCACCAGGTTGCCCAGGAGAGGTAAGTAAAAATCCTCCTGTAGGTTGCCAGGCCTCCAGTGAGCCTCCTCAGACCCATGCCAGCTCTTCTGCTAGCCTAAGTCCGAGGACAATCCGGGGTTGGTTTCAGAACAGGAAGGGGGATAGGACCTCAGTGTTTGCCACTGCCACCTAAACAATCCCCTCTCATCCCTTGCCTGGCCTTTTTCCCACCCCAGACCATCCATGATCATCCCTTGAACTGCCTCCACTACCAGTGTTACCAGTGGCAGTGGAGGATGACAAGAGGTTCAGTGTGTTGTTGTCAGCCATGTATAGTCTCCGGCCATTTGTGCTGACAGCTGCTGGCAACTGCAGTGCCACTGGCCCAGGACTTAGTGCCAGCAGATTGTGAGGACTGGGCAACTTTCAAACTCTGGCACAGTTCTTAGATTTTTTTTTAATGACTCCCCATTAAGTCTTCTTGACTTATTTACTTATTATGATAGTAACACTTCCTGTTTTTCAGAAGTTGCCTGAAGCTCTATGGATGATGCAATATCTATAGTAGCATCCTGACCAGGAATGGGAGGAGTGTTCTGCTCATATAGCACCTCTTGCGTGAGCTCCCTCCGGCAGAAATGCTAGTTGGGATCTGGCCCGACATATTTAAATCACATCCACGTAAAGCAATATTAGGCCTCCACAGGTGTGGCTGAATCAACAGCCACTGCTCCAGAACTTGAAATCCAGATTATATAAATGAGTTTGAGTGATCTTTGAGATTCTCTCAGCCAACACATTAATGCTCACAAAACACTTTTGAATCAGGCTGGCTAAAAACACGTTGGATAGTGTAATACAATATTTAAGAAAAATCGGCTCATGAAACTTTCTAGAGTTGGATCTTGTATTTAATATTGTCCTCTGTTCCCTATAGAGTAAAGAAAATACTATATCAGGTTTCAAAGCCTTCATTTACTGCTACAGTAAATCAAATCGAGAAAAATATATCTGTACCTGGTGAAGGGATGTTAAGCATAGCAGCATGTTTCTTTCAGGAAAGAACACAGGATGTAGGCCTGAAAATAGTACAAACAATAGAATTCTGAAGTGGGAGGTGGCAGGGGAGTGGTGCGAGCATCCCTCAATGCACAGTGTAAATCTCTCTGCCAGAGTTCTAACGGCAATATTATTTTGTCATAAGTATTAATAGAAAAAAACAAAGTGAGGATTGAAAAATAGCTGCAGGGATCCAAAGAAGACGCCCTCCTTCAATGCCACACAACTATCTGGGTTTGGAGCAGAGGATAGATCAGATTTGTTTCACATTTATAGCTTTCCTTTCTATAAGGCAGGGTACACGAGATTCCCGGGCAGTCTTCCATTCAGGCACTGAGCAGACCTGACCTGCTTCATTTCAGCAAGAACACCATTACCATATGCCTTTGAACCATGTCTTGGGGCCCAGTTGGCATCCCATTGGATATGAGTGGATATTATTGATTAAAAGGTGACTAACAATATGCATGCAAAATATTTGTCACTTTGATGAGTACGGTGCATGAAGAAGGAAGACTTGGGACATCATTGTGAGATTCATCTCACTCTCAGCAGGCTACTCACTCTCATGGACATTGATAGGTTTTGCTATGACCGTGACAGTGAGTCCAGTGCAGCACTTTACTATTCCTATAGGAATAAATGACAGCTATTCATTTATGTAGGACAAATAAAGGGATTCAGTCAGAGACATATTACAGTGGGAAGAATGAAACCTTCTTATTGACTCTGGTGACCTCATTGACTCTGGATACAAGTGTCCTAGTTACAAAGCTTTGCTCTGAGTTTTATTTCTTGACCATCCTAGGACATGACACAATGAAGACAAATCTTTTAGATCATACTTAACATTGCACTTCATTGCAATAAATATATTGTAATTAGCCACCTGATCCACTTCGATCCTTTGGACAAATGTCCAAAGAAAAAAAAACGTTTATAAGTTTCAGAATGAAGGAATGAATGAAGCAGGAGAGAATCAAATCTGACACGTGTATCCATGTGAAGATCTAAAACTAGAGATCTGGACTATGCTTCTGTCTTTTATGGAACAGGAAGAAAATGGACATAACGAAGAGGAAAAGCCTGCTCAATTAGAAGAATGGCTAAAGAATCACTTGTAGCACATTCATGAGTCTATAGCTACATTAGTATTTATATCAGTATCATTACTAACCCTGTTTATCTGTAAGAGACAAAATGTGAGGTGGCTCCACAGAAAGTGGTTTCTAATATACATAATTTAACACAATAGCTAGTACATCATCCATCACACTGTATTAAGACTGAATCCTATTAGCCTAATATACTGCTATTGCAATATGGAAGGGGTACTACTCATTCATCAAGCTGCATTACTGCATATTGTTAGTATTATATTAGACTAATATAATGCATTTCTTAATAAAACTCAGCGACGCTTCCCTACTTAAACGTTTCCATGAATACCTGCAATTTTGGGAGACTGGTTTCCATAAGCAAAGATACAATATTAACCCATTTTTGCCCAGCCCTCAAGTGTACACATTTGGTCCCTGTTATATATGCAACGTCGGGCAGGAATGACTTAAACAAAGAAATATCATCAACTTGTTGCCACCGTTGAGAAGGTGACATGGAGAGGAAGGGAAAAGTGAGAGAGAGAGAGAGAGAGAGAGAGAGAGCATGCACATTGAGTATGGATGAAAACAGCTTGCAATGGTAGATACATCAACTTCAGAAACTTCAACTTCAGAAACATGACAAGGTAACTTGGAATTCCAACATCCAGGAGCAAATTTAGAGGGGGTTTCCAGAAGCATCCCTAGAAAGATCTACATCTCATAGAATCTTTGTGCCAAAAGGTCACATTCCCTTCTTGTTAATGGGTATTAGAATTTGAACCAAAGAAGCTGCCTTATACCAAGTCAGAAAATTGGTCTATTTAGAATTGCATTGCTTGTACTGACTGGCAGTGGTGTTCTACAGATCTGTCCCCATTCTACCTGGAGATTCCAGGGATTGAACCTGAGACTTTGTGCAGGCAAACAACAAGTGTCAGACTGAACTGTGGCCTACCCTCAGGTAAGTATGGTGAAAAGATTACTTTCCATATTTTGATGATATGGTTGATGATATGGTTGATTCATAAATAAATGCTAGCATTGAAATTTGCAGTATTTATGCATAAATGTGCCATGTTGTATGCTTTTCTGGTCTTATTAATACTGCAACTTCACCAGCAATTTTAGAGTTGAGATTTATGTGCATGGGTGCATTCAAACACAGATTTGAAGAAAAAAAGCAGAACAGATGGTGGTTCCTCTCATCCAAATTCTACCCTTTGCAGACATACTAAATAAAATATGCAGACATACTGTCACTTCTCTGTGGCTCCTGAAGTATATAAAGCTGCATGAATACGGTACTTCTTCTAAGGAGATAAAAGAATTGAGCCCTAAAGTGTTGTTACTCAGGTTGCCAGCCAAGACTGTAATTATTCGTCTATTCTCCAGAGCTGTTGACTTCCTGAAAAAAAAATTGTACTCTAGCACAATGAAGAAAAGCAACCAATAGTGCAGGGAAGCTGGCTCCACCAATTCTGCTTTCAGTAACAAATGAGAAGAAATCTGGCATTGTTGCAGATGAGGAACCCAAAGGATTGTTTGTACCTCTTTTGCTCTTGCCACTTGCTCTTTGTCAAGAGTCAAGGGTGACCTTACTTTGAATGAGTCAGCCACTGATTTAAGAGCACCTTGTGACATGCACAATGTCAAAAGAACTTCTACAAAATATGTGGGGCATCAAGGCTATAAGCGGCAGAGATTTGTGAAATGAAATCAGCATCCAGGGTTGCTCTGGGCAGCCCTGAGCACAAATCCCATGCGCAAATGAAAATGGCTAATATTTATTTATTGAACATTCTGTGCTCACAAAATGTCTGTTCATCTTGTCATGTAGGGCTGGGCATACATGCCATCTTCTAAAATCCAAAGAAAGGAATTCTGGCCTCCACCCTCTTCCTGCATGCTTGATGCATGGTGAAAGCAAAGCTATGAAAAGTATTAACATCGATGAAGTGCTTTAACAGTAAGAATGAGGTTGAAATTTGATATGCTCCTAGTGCAATACAGCCTACTTCAAGAGACAAAAAACATGGGAGCTTTTACTTTCCTCCCTGCCTCCCAACAACGAATTGGAAATCCACCATGAATGCCCTTGGTTTTGATAAATACTAATATAACATATTCCTGACAACCCAATTCTGTGGGCTGGTTCATTGCCTGAACTAGTGTTCTGGCAGTGGACCATGTTTTACGGAGTTGAGAACACCATTGCAGAAGTGTGCATAGACGTGTGATTCTGGGCCACCAGCAGAAATGGCGGATGCACCCCACTCACGAAAGGGGCTAGCAAGAAGCTCCACAGGCTTCAATAAGTTGGTGGTGAGGGCATAATAGGGCCGGGGCGGGCGGAATAGAGTAGAATGGGTGAAAGTCTGGAGGAGTGATGGGGGTTTTGAGCTGTAAATGGAATCCTCCCTCCCATTTTTCTCTGTATGTCTAAGTCAATATTCATCCATTAGAAGGCAGGTTCCATCTGTATTGCCAGTGGAACTCTCTTCCATGGTTGCACAAGTCTGCCAACAAAGAAAATGATATAACAACAAATGTAATGCATTTGTAATAAAAATGTATACTAATTTTTTTTAAAAAATCATAATAAAAATGTTTCAGCCATTGACACCAAGTGAGTAATTGTTCACGTTAGTTGATGAAGCACACTCAGTCTTTTGTGTGCGTGTTTGTAACCATTGTTCCAAGATGGAAGCCAGGTTCAGGCCAGTATGATCAAAGAACAGAATAAACCACTGTTATTCCTATTTTACTCCTCAGACGTTACCACAAACTATTATTCCTATTTTACTCCTCAGACGTTATCACAAACTTGTAAGTTTGAAGTTAAAACGTTTTGCATGTTCTTATAACATAGAGACAAGTAGTGATGGTTCAGTATGTATAATGACCATCTGATTGCTCAATTTATGATAATTTAGCTCTATAAGAAGTTACAGAGTCCAGTCCTATCCAACTTTCCAGTGCCGATGCAGCCCCAAGGTAAAGGAACAAACATTCGCTTATCCTGAGTGGGCCTCCATGACTGTCTCCCCACTGCGGGATGCAGCGTACACCCTGTTTGAATGGCTGCATCATTGCTGGAAAGCTGAATAGAATTGGGCCCATAAATTCTTAAGCACCCACAAGAATACACTGAATAATAAACAACAACAAATGTATATCTTAAATACAAAACAAAGTCATAGCAATGTGAGTCCTAGTCTGGCGATTTGAACAAAGCTTAAATTTCCAGGGTTCTTGTCTGTATTCTGAAGACAATAGAACTGTAAATCTCAAAGGCCTGAGTTCTGCAAATAGCTATGAGTGAGTCTGTAAAGAGTTATGCAGGTCACCTCAACTCCCTTCTCTGTAGCGTTTGGTCAAACTATTGGAGGGCAAATAGTTCACCTTCAGGTATGGTTCTCACTGAGTATGTGCCGACCAGCTACTGGTGTGAGAGGAGGAAGGAATCAAATTGCTACACGTTGATAGGAAGCCATCAAACTGAGTCAGACCGATAGGTCTGTACTGTCAACACAAATGGGTAGCAGCTCTCCAGGATTTCAGAAAGGACTGTTTTTTCTTCCCTGAAGATGCCAGGGATTGAACTCAAGACTTTTCTACATAAAATGTCAGTATACCACCACAGAGCCATGGCCTTTTCTTTGCCAAACCTCTATTGGTAGCTGCAGGTATGCTTAAGAACATAATAACATAAGAACAGCCCCACTGGATCAGGCCATAGGCCCATCTAGTCCAGCTTCCTGTATCTCACAGCAACCCACCAAATGCCCCAGGGAGCACACCAGATAACAAGAGACCTCATCCTGGTGCCCTCCCTTGCATCTGGCATTCTGACATAACCCATTTCTAAAATCAGGAGGTTGTGCATACTCACAGCGTCCCACCAAATTTTTGCTTTACAAGTGCTGCCACTGATATAACAGGGTGACAATAGCATGGATTACACAAAGATCAGGCAAGCAATTTTTTAAATGTGCTGTACAGGTTACTAATGGTATACTGTGACCGAGGGGCCTGGTAAACGTTACTTTTTATGCTCCATTGTTTCCTCTTGTGAGTAGAGGGATTGTTCATTTAAATTCCTTAAATCCTCCTAATACCTGGGCCATTATTATAAACCCAAGTTCTTCAGATAGCAGCTGATTTCTTATGAATCTCATGAGCAATAAAGCAATCTTGTTAAATAAAAATGGACGTATCACATTTTGACCAGAACTTCATTTGCAATTCAGTGGTTTGAGCAGCAAAAGAGAGAGAGAGAGAGAGAGAGAGAGAGAGAGAGAGAGAGAGGAAGCAGCCGCTAAGTACTCATGCAAGTTATGTGTAGACCTACTGAAAGCACGAACAATCATGCCAGAGCCTATTCTGTAATGCATTATGACAGAAGGATGAATTTTACGCTTTAATTCAAGTTTTTTCATGGTTACTAGCAAATGTCCTCATGATGAATCTAATTATATTACTGTAACTGCTGCAACATTTTTTTTCCATGAACCAAGCTGCCTTAAGCAATTGAACTGGACTTTAATGTACTATGTACTTCTATTATATATGATTGTATGCCTGAAATTGAGTGGTAGGCATTATTATAACCATGAAATAATCTCCTTATGCAAGATATGCCAGGGCAGGCACATTTTATGGAGGCAGAAGTTATCCTGATGGAGAAGCTGCGTAGGAGATACATTTGGTTATCTTGGCTGTCATTAAATTAAAATTGGTCTTGAAAGCAGGCTAATGGAAACAGCAAGTGAAGATGCAACCCAATGCACATTTTCCTGAGAATAAGCCTTATTTAACACAATAGGGCTTGCTCCAGAGTAGACATGCCTAGGATTGTGCTGTCAATCTCTAGAAGCTTGTTTGTAAAATTAGTATGAACACCAAACTGAGAAGCTATAGCTACTTGTAGGAAAAGAAATTTGTCTTCAACTGAGATTCCATTGTAGAAAACAGCTAATCTTGGATTACTAGAAACAATCAGCACTCTTTTCAAAGAAACAAAGGTATTAAGAAATAGAGCCTTGCATGGACACCATCATTTAGAGTATTCATTGGATGTGGAAAGTTACTGTATCAGTAGATTCTTTAGTTTATTATTTAGGACAGATGTCACAAGTATTTACTGGATTCCTCTGATAAGCCTTTAGCCCTTTTTGATATAATGATTTGGAATAGAAATGAGGTTGAAAAACAGGTAATTTTCCAGAGGACTTTTAGTAAACTGGGCTGCTTATGTCATCCTTCTTACCCAATTACTTATTAACCATATGTGTTAATGTTATTATCCATAGTATATGCATTTGAGGCTAATAGCATTTTTTTTTTTTTTTTTGCTGTGCAAACCATAGCAGATCAATGCCATGGAGCTTAAAAGTGAGGATAAGTGAACTGCTAGTTTTTTCTTTTTTTCCTCCCTCTTTCTGCAAGGAAAGTATTTTCCTATTAGTATCTTTTCTGAAAACATTTGGATGAAAAATCCAATACGAATCCCAGCAAAAAACTTTTAAAATAGTTTGTGTTCAGACTTCTCTTTTGTAAGTACTGTGCTTTGCCCAGACAATGGGACATTTAATTGGCTGTGAGCATCTTAGTGCTCCTACGAAATCCAAGTCAATCCATAAAGCTAAAGCATCACCTAACATGGGGCCTGTATCCGTTTTAGTTCAAAAGAAAATGGATTTGAAACAAACGTCACAATATAAGATTATTCCAAATAATATAAAGCAGAAGACACTTTTTTTTCTGAAGCAACCCACCAAGTCTTGTGAGATTGCTGCTGAGAATAAAAGAAGCAGGAAAAAAAGATTTCAAAGAAAAAATGCTTTACTTACAGTTCACAAGTATGTACATCTTTTTAGGTCCTAAACTTTGGAACAGAATCTTAGAGCTATTCCTTTTGCATGTGTCTGCTTGTCATGGTGAACTCCATGCAACTGGTCAAAGCTCACAGAGAGAGCTGTAATGGAAGATCAGAAGATCATCAGGTGGATGATGTGGTGTTGACAGCGATTCCCTGTTTTGACAGCTGTTTGACAGCTCTGGGAAGGGCAGGGCTGGCTCCACAGCTGTAATCAATCAAGGCCAATGGAGACCTGGATGGACACCTGAGCTTCATTTGGCCTTGATGGGACTTTGAATGGACTCATGGACTGAAGAGATGGCTCAGCTGAGCCTAACTTGAACTTAACAAGGGGCTGCAGGATAAAAGGCAGTTTCAGAAGGAGCAAAGGGCTGGCCAAGCAGGACGCTGATGGAGCCAAGAGCCAGACCCTGACCCAGGACCAAGAGTGGGACGCTGACCCAGCCGGAAGCCGGACACTGACCAAGAGAGCTACCTGACCCAGACCTACAGGAAGAGTGGACTGCCAGGACCCTGCTGGAGGAGACACACTGCTGGAGAGGAGAAACTCTACTGCAGAAGACTGGACTGTGTTTTGGAGACCAGGTTGGACTTGGACTGGAGGCTTCAGACGTTACCCCTGGAGTTAAGTGGAGTTTTGGGGAGGGAAAGCCTCTGGACAAGAGGATTTGCAGGGAGTGTCTGTGTTTGTAGCAATAAATTCTTGTTAATTGCTATAGATAAGAAGTTCTGTGTTTATTCCTCAGCACATCACCGCTTTGCTTCTTGGAAAAGGGGGGTGTTAATTAGCCAAAAAGCGGGCATTAGAAGGGAGTGGCGATATTTGGCAGAACAAGAGCTTGGTGTGCTTGGGGGATCAGGAAGAGAGAAAGGAATCCTGGTATAAAAATATCCCAACAGGTCAAAGAGGGAGAAAGTACAAGTCTGGGACATGTTGTAGGCTACAATCCTAAACGCACTTATCTGGGAGTAAGCTCCATTGAACTCAATGGGACTGACTTCTGAGTAGTCATGCAAAGTTGTGTGCTGTTAGTCCTCTGAACTGTACACTATGCCCTGGTGTTCTGTGGGTGCAGGGTGACCAGATAAAATGGAAGACAGATTGCCTATACCTGTAACCATTAGGTCCAAGAGGGAATTTTGGCAGGTACTGCTTCTTAAACCCTTCCATGTTGAGCTGCACCTGCCAAAATTCCCTCTTCTATGCCATGGTTAAAGGTATAGGTGCTCTGTCCTCCTTTGTATCTGATCACCATACATAGATGGCATTAAACCGGTTTTTCCAGCAGTGAAGTTGTTAAGGAGAAGCCTTGAAATCTTATCCTCGGGGTCTGTTGGAAACTTTTTTCTGTTCAGGGTTTAAAAAAAAAAAAAGAGAATGAGGAGAGAATATTCAAATCAGGAATAAGAGTTTAGTTTAAGTTAAGTGCTTGTGCCTTGGCATTTTGCCCAAGGGTTTGGCATAAGTTTGCCCAGGGGTGCTCTGAAGTCATGGAGTAGGGTGTGCCCTGTCCCCCCAAGCATCCAGTTTGTTTCTTCCTTGGATGACACTATATGTACCCTTCTGGCCAGAATGAAGATGAACAAAAGGGGTCAAGCTGCAAAGGTAGCAGGGCAGGGGTGAGGTGCCCAGGTGCCTCCACCCAGTGCTCTTGAGCATTGTGGGAACCCACAAAACCAAACTGATGCACTATGAGGGTATCTGTGGTTGAGAAGAAGCTGGAATTGGGGGCATGCTTGATGAGAGTGCTGCAGTTGAAGGTGGAAGATCATTATCTGCCTCAACCAGTGATGACCACTACCCAAGAGTCAGAAGCGGTTTCAGGTGAGTTTGGGGGCTAATACTGGTCCTAGAAAATGGGTGATTGTCAATGAGCAGGACTGGGTGGACCCCAAGGAACTGAGAGGCTGGGCTTTTCATTTGATGGCCTTTTTAAGTGGAAAGGGCATTACCCATGGGGTGTTCTGTGTCAGATCTTTGTCAGTGCATGAGGCTGTGCATAACAGCCCATTAATGCAATAATTGTCTCTTAATGGGCCCTGCAGAGTCTGGACACTCCTGCTAGATGGTTTTTTGTGAAGGAATTTGGGTATGCCCTTAGTGGAGGATAAGATGGAAAGTCCATGTTTGTGCCTGACGTTTTTAGTTATAGAATTAGACACGGGTAGGTGGGAGTGGGACACAGTGGGTAGGTAGAATGAGACACAGGGGTGGGAGAGAAGCTGTATGCTACTTGTACTTCATCACACCCATGTAGGCATAATTTTCAACTTACTAAGCATTAATCACTTAGTAACTGCTCTTCCTCTTCCTGAAAATGTATTTGCTTAATACATTTAGAAGGAAATATAACATGCCCAATGGTTAATCAGGACCCACTCTTATGCAATACCATCATGCAATTATTTATATTACTTACAGTGCAGTCTCATTCACATCTACCCACTAAGGTGGCAACTCTATTCCCAGTTACCTAGGGGTAAGCCCCATTGACTATAATGGGACTTATGTCTGAGTAGACATGCATAGAATTGAACTCAGAGTTTAATGGCACTTACTCCCAAGTAAGTGTGTATAGGACTGCAGCTTTTGTCTGTTTCATAGAATGATTTCTGCCCTGTTTTGTCCCTCTCTATCTCAACAGGTGTCTTACCTGTTCCTGTGGATTCAGGGAGGTCAGCCAATGGACAGAGTGCCAACACCTCTTGTGGTAGTGTTCCCCAAATGGCCAGTGATGGAGTGGTATGTGCTTCATCGGCAGCCCAGAACTCTGTTTCATTGTCGTAAATGATTGCACAGCACAACCCAATCCCAGATAGGATTAAGCTATGAGCCTCAGAAGGGTAGGGACATTCTGGTAAGGTCTCTGAAAAAAGATCTGAGAAGTTGAATGAGAGCAGGTGGCTCTTCAGATCTTTCAAGCACAGGTTATTTTGATGAAACAATGAACTATTTTGAAATGACATTTTGCCAGGCCAAGTCAAACCATATTACGCTTGTTAGAAAGGCTATCTTTAGAGGAATAAGGTGCATACTGTCACTAACTTCAGGAGAAACACATTTCATTTAATTTGAAGTGATGTGTTTCCGAGATGAAGGACAAACAATCTAGCTCCAGTTCCCTTGGTGCTTTTAATACAGCTAGTAATTATGTTTGTCATAGCGCAGATGATTTGAGATACATGCCTCTCATTTTCTCTAAAGTCACCTTACACCACTGTGGGACTGTAAAGAGGTCTTCAAGTGACAGCAGCCTGTGCTTCCCCAGTTTAGTCTCATTTGGCACTGGGGGTGTAATTAAGAATCAGGACACCTTGTTAACGATGGCATCCACTTTGGCTCGCCTTATCTTCAAAAATCTATTGCAAGAGCAAGAAAAGGGCAAGAAAATCAAAAGGCTCGAGCAGACAGGAACTCTGGAGAAATGAAAGTGGAAGACAACAAGAGGAAGATTTGGAAGGAAAACATAATAAAGGGATGCATCAGTTATGGCAAAAAGAAGACAGATGAATCCGAGGTTCTGTTTACCTAATTGAACTGGAAGCTTCAGAAGAAATTAGAAATGGAAGCCTCATGCATTTGAAAACAACAACAGTGCAGGCTAAGGAAAATAAAAAGGCACAGTTATGCTTAAACATTTGGGGGAAATGATCACAGTCAGTACTAGCCAATGACATCTTGCTGCCTAAAGCAGAGCATCAAATGA
The DNA here is from genome assembly GCF_035046505.1 of Tiliqua scincoides. Classification (NCBI taxonomy): domain Eukaryota; kingdom Metazoa; phylum Chordata; class Lepidosauria; order Squamata; family Scincidae; genus Tiliqua; species Tiliqua scincoides. The sequence goes on from NC_089824.1 coordinate 66,258,924, forward strand.
GCCTCCCTTGCTTCCACTCCTCCCATGAAAATCACAACCCCAATTCCTTCCAAATTTTCCCCTTTTCTTCCTTTTTTTAAAGGAACAGAACAGGAAAAATATCGGTTGTCATGTCGCCTTCATCCTCTGCATGTCCTGGGCTGCTGTGCTGCCCCTGACCCACAGTCTATCACCTTGACGTGGCCTGCATCACCCTATTTCATGGTAGAGCAGCCCTGATCAAAATCATCAGCATAACCAGTATCCACTAACCATAACTGGCTGTAGCTCAGCAAGGTCTCTGCTCCAATTCAGTTAGTTAGCAGCCACCCAACCACTATCTAAAGAGGCTTCAACATGCTACCTTTTTCAGTCTCTTCAAGCTCCAATGTGGTAGTCTACAGATAGCATCTGAACAGCAATGCTAAAAGACACGGGCAATTTTGAGGGCAATTTTGAAATGGTATCCAGTTATGGAGACAGGCAAGGATGATATAGTAGAAGATAAAAGGGAATTTAGCTGCGTAGTTGATGTAACTACAGTTTTGGAGAGATAAATATTTGTGTGTCTGCATGGGAAAGAGATAGAATGCAAGACTGGGAAAATATAGTCAGTGGAAATTGAGTGACATTTAAGTAACTTTAAAGTTATTGGAACTTAATAACTAACTTTCCATGACTTATACAATTTAGGGCCCAGTCCTATCCAACTTTCCAGCACTGATGCAGCAAATGTACTGCATCCTGTGGTGGTGGGGCAGTCATAATGACCTCCTCAAAGTAAGGCAATATTGGTTCCCTCACGTCAAGGCTGCAATAGTGCTGGAAAGTTGGATAGGTTTGGGCCCTTAGGCTGCAATCCTAACCACACTTTCCTGAGAGTAAGACCCATTGAATAAAATAGGACTTACTTCTGAGTAGACCTGGTTAGGACTGTGCCATGTATTAGTGGCACAATAATAGGGAAACAATAAGTAATGGCATGACCAAGTAAGTTTACAATCTTTCCTGCATGTAAACTCTATTGAACATAATGGACCCCCAGAGGTTTGGGCTGCAAAATACTGAGTAGATTAGGTATAGCAGGAGGGGTTGGAGGGATGTTGTGGGTAGATTTGGAGTATAGTGGTCACTGCCTGGAATGGTTTTGAAAGCGAGTGGGAAGGGCCACTTACATGGTGTGTTGCGATGCCTCTAGTACTTACTGTTCTGTCCCCCCCCAGCTACACTCCTGAGAGAGAGAGAGAGCTTTCTTTTCTAACTCAGAAGCTTTAAGTGTTTTCAGGGTCATTGTCGTTTTTCTTGGCATAATTTCCCACCACCTAACTATACTCCTGTAAATAACACAATAGGAGATGCTTACAGAAGTTTATGAGAACATTTGAAAAATTCATTGGTTACCTAACAGGACTAACAAGTGACCTGAAAATGAGCACTAGGATTATGAATCAATAGGCACAGTCCTAACCAACTTTCCAGCACTGACATAGCTGTGCCAATGTGGCATGCACTGCACCCTGTAGTGGGGAGGCAGTCAAGGGGGCCTCCTCAAGGTAAGGGCATGTTTGTTACCTTACCTTGGGGGTGCACTGTTGCTAGGTCAGTGCTGGAAAGTTGGTTAGGACTGTGCCCGATGGCATCTAAATCGAGTAAAGCACACCTCAAAACACAGAGAGCAGTTCTAGGACAAGGACAATTAATATTCCAGGAGGTGCAACAGAGAACAATTAAAAATCAAAGCAGAGCTTGCCATTTACTTCAATGGAATACTGAAGTATTCCACTATGTGCATGGAAACAAGGGGCCAATTACATGACCATTTGCAAAATGATATCTAATCTGCACAGTGCTAAGCTGTCCATCTGTATTGCCCAAGTGGTGAGAAATATCTTACTACACTCCTACTCCCGAAAGTTAGAGATCCTTGCCAGGACAATACAGATACACTTGCCGAGTTATGTGCACACTGTGATGTACAGGTGGCTTCATCTGTGTTCCCCGAGTGCCTGTAAACTTAGCTTGATTGACATCCCAGGCAATATAGTCACTGATATATTCTTTGACTCTCCATTGACTTACACTGATTCAAATAGTGCTTGATGAGTGGTGCTTCATGCTGGAAATTCAAGTTTCTGCCAGACTTCAGTCATATTCATAAGAGTCTACACATTTCCTTCTAATGGAGCGTTTTTGAAAATGAAGTGTTCTTTTATAGACCACCTACTGAATGGTTTAAAAGCTGTCATTTTGTTGTACCTTTTTATTTGTGTAATATGGCATCTTTTTTTCCATTTACTGAGGATGAGAGAAACACCAAAGGTCATCTTAAGCCATCTTCATCAAAGGGTCATCTTCCTTCACGTATTGTCCTGCTGCCATTGGTGATGTTCCATAAGAACATAAGAAGAGCCCTGCTGGATCAGGCCAAAGGCCCAGCTTCCTGTATCTCACAGTGGCCCACCAAATGCCCCAGGGAGCACACAAGACAACAGACACAATCCGCGTCCCAGTGCCCTCCCCTGCTTCTGGCAATCAGAGGCAGCCTGCCTCTAAAACCAAGAGCGTGCACATACCTACTATGACTTGTAACCTGTAATGAACTTTTCTTCCAGAAATTTGTCCAATCCCCTCTTAAAGGCATCCAGGCAAGATGCCATCACTACTTCTTGTGGCAAAGAGTTCCACAGATTAATTACACGCTGGGTAAAGAAATATTTTCTTCCCTTTAGTTGCAGCAGAATGGTGTAGTCAATACTTTATTTTCTACCAATACAATAATTGCTGTTTCTTTTTCTTGTAATGTTGCGTATCCTAGAGAAGTCAGAAAGTGCTGGATTTATCTGAAATGGATTTCAGAGTGAATTCTGGGAGCCCAGGGAGGTAGAATCACCAAAACTGGGGATCACCTGTTCTAGAATGCACATGACTCTCATCTGATTGGTTCTATGTTATTCCAGGAAATTCCTGATGTGTATGCAGCCTTAAGACAACAAAACCTACAATAATGTATCAATGATCAAAGCATGTGTGCATGAAAATATCCATGACTTAACAATTGGGCAGCCCAATCCTAACTCGTACTCAAGCCTGCACCAGCCCCCTGCACCAGATAGTGTACACCAGGTGGTGTGTGCCAGATCCTGTCCCCTCTGGCAGCAGCTTCTCCACCCCCTTCCTCTCCTTTGACTTGCAGAAGCGAAATTGCTAGCGCAGGTCCAAGAACACCCACTATGGAGCGGGAGGCTTATGAAGGGGTAAAAGGATTTAAATTCCTTTTCCCTGCTGAAGCCCGTTTTTGCAGAGGGGGATGGGGAGGGTAGGACTGGGCTGAAAGACAGTTAGGAAAGCTTTCTTTCCAATTGGATTGGTCGGTTGTCGCACTAGGGAGGAGGTCCAGGAGATGATGATCCTCCTTCTGCCTAGGTTATAAAAAAAAGTGTTAGGCCAGTGGCAGACCTGAGGTGGGGCAGGAGGGACAAATGCCCTGGGTGCTGTGCTTGCTTTGTTTTCACTGCACCCCACCACTGCCACCTCTGCCGCCCACACCACCTCACTTGCCCATCTGAACCATTCTGCAGGCAGGCGAGGTTCCACATGGTGCTCAGCAGTGGGCAAGAAGCCTTCTGAGGCTTCCCCTGCTGTTTTAAACAATATTTCTGGTTTCATCAGGAAACTGGAAGTATCGTTTAAAACAGTGGGAGAAACCTCAGAAGGCTTCTCAACTGCTGGGGAATGTCACAAGAGGCTCTGAGCATTGGTGACTATCCTGGGGAGGGGGGCGGCATGCTGGGGGGGTGGCATGTTGCAGACCTGCCCCAGGTCAGAATGAGGGCAGGTCCGCTACTGTGTTAGGCTAGCAGCTTTTGAGTTCATATTTGTCCATGTAATATCCCATACACCTCTCTGTCTCCCTAGGTCTCCTTTTATCAGCTCTCCAAGAGAAGACTTCCAGGAGACTACCATAATCTTTGTGAACAAATTGGGCCAGCAGTGGAAAGGTAGCATCTTCACATCTCATGGTTTTGGAACTAGAACGTTTATGTCTTAGAGACATAATCTTAGAGACATAAACTTATCTCAGTAGTCTCAGTTTGTGCAGTGCTGTTCCTTCTATTGAAGAGGGAGAGAATTAAATTATAAAAATTCTATATATTGAAATATATGTATGAATAAAAATTCATATAAATTCTTATAAAATTGTTTCTGGGCACCACAATGGCTGTCTCATCTACACACAGTTTGATGACAGGGTAACGTGGATCAGGAAAATGAACTTCTTATTATTATTACGCGCCATGGAACTCCAGGCCCAGGGGAGTCCTGACTCTCACAAAACCCTTTTATTTGTTATTTGTAATTTTCAACCATTTTCTGAGCATTATGATGTTTAGCCAGGGGTTTTGTCAGAAACCATATGATTTCCATTATACCTCACTTAGTGAGAAATATGCTTAAGGTGCAAGCAAGAATGGAATTGAACTTTTTAAAAAGCTGGACCTGGCATGCTGGAATAATTGCTTAGGGCTGTTGCATTTAAAAGATCTAACAAGAATTGGTCAAAGACTGACTATGAATGAATGAATAAACCTTTATTAGGCATAGATAAAGAAATAATAAAAGCAAACATCATCAGTCCTAATCCCGTTTATCAAAAACGGAGTTAAGATACTAAATTACTAATAATACATTTACAGTTCAACATAAAATATCAATATTTTTGACAAATTAGACTGACTATTAAACTTGGGAAGGCAGCTCCTAGAAGTACCATACATGTTTTTAAAAACTGAAATAATTAAGACCAGGTAGCCTTTGTTTATAGTCTTATAGCACAAGCCTATGCTAGGCTACTCAGAAAATAAGTACTCCTGAGTTTTTATGGGGCTTTCTCCCAGGTAAATGCTTATAGGATTGCAGCCTGAAATAACAATTAAATAGCAGGAGTAGATCATTGCTTTATGTATACTTTTAGAAGGAAAATAGTTTGGTTTCAGCCACATAGCTTGTGACACTGGGATAGCAAATGGGTTGGATTCAATATATGGGTAAAAGAGACACAATCCCTCAGTCTAAAATGCTTGGGGCTTTCTTCACACCCTTTTCTCACATTCATTTCAGACAAAATACTGGTAAAACATAAGCTTTTCCTGTGGAATAACTTTGTGTGAAATAAGTCTCTTGTCAAAAGTAACAATAAATGTACTTCTTAATAAAACTATAAAATATAATCTATTTAAATTATATTTTTAAGAGTGTTTTCCTTCCCCTGAAGAGAAAAAAATAATAATCCAGGGGTGGTAAAAAATCATGTTAATGGAAGACATTCTGTCTGCTGTTCAATGAGTATAATACAGATGTTTATCCACTAGGCCAGTGGTTCTCAAGTTTTTAGCACCGGGACTTTTTAGAATGAGAATGTCAGAACCCACATCATCAGGCAGGAAAATTTTTAACAATCCTAGGCAGCAATCCTACCCACACTTACCCAGGCATAAGTCCCATTGATTATCTTTGTTAAAAGCATATACAGAGTAGCCTGTTACAAGTACAGATGTGTAACTTTTCCCCAAATGCAGTCACACACCATGATAGCATCAAGTCTAATATATTACAAATAAAATATTGAAATGAATGGGAACCCACTTGAAATTGGCTCGTGACCCACCTGGTGGGTCCCAACCCACAGTTTGAGAAACACTGCACTAGGAAATGCTCATCCCCATTGCAAATTCCTCAACGTGATAGCGAGATGTCATGGCCTAGCACTGCTCAAGTGGCAGGGAATGAAACCTCTTTGGCTGTTGCCTGCTTCAACCATTGAGGGTTCTGTGGCATACATATGACCACATTGACATTGATAAGACATTGCTCACCCCCCAATAATAGTGTATGTAGATTTGGAAAAAAATATTCAAATAACTGAAGAAAATGAAAACTAAGGGCAATATGAGAAAAACTCTGCTACATCAAGCCAAAGCAGACAAAGCCCTTTAGTCCAGTATCCAGCTCCTCGTAATAGCCCTCCACTGCCTCTCAGAGGCCCACAAGCAAGAGACAAAGAAAACAATGAATTGTTTAATTCTGGAATTCATTTTAGAAGTTCTAGTTAAAGTGAAATTCAGACAAAGTGGAACAAAAGATAGAGCAAACCCATCAAATAATAAGTACTGGGATGGGGAACATGGACATTTCTCTAGGTATGCCATAAATGTTGTTAACTGGTCTTAACTGATGGTGGTTTTTACTGGTGGTAATGACTGTGATCAGACTACACAGATCACCAAATAAGAAGGCCAGAGAGAATTTATCATTCACACAGCAGGCTGCAGAGTGTGACTGCAAGATGAAGCTATAAATTTCCTCTCAGCAACTGAAGTCCAGTATGAACAGATATGAACCAATTATTATTGTCACTGGTCAAAAAGTGCTAAGCAGAGTGTGTCATGATATTAATTGGGAACAGATTGGGAGACGAGACGGGGTATTTTAAAAGGTTGACAACAATTTTTTAGAAATGATATGTGCAGAAATTAAATTATTATGATGGTGATGATGATAAAAGAAATACTGACAACTTTGTACTTGTATAGAATTGTTCCCTTCCGCAGTTTGTCAATAATGGAATGGGCTTTTTTTTTAAAAAAAAGTAGAGATTGTTTTTGTCGGAAATCCCAGATCCCAAGGATTTGAGAGCATATATATTCCTTATTGGAACCTTATTTCCTTCACTGAGGAAGAAAAAGTGATTTTGCTAATAGATGCAAACTGACACAGAGCCCAATCTTATCCAACTTTCCAGTGCCAATACAAGGCAGCTTGGAGGTAAGAACATAAGAACAGCCCCACTGGATCAGGCCATAGGCCCATCTAGTCCAGCTTCCTATATCTCACAGCAGCCCACCAAATGCCCCAGGGAGCACACCAGATACCTCATCCTGGTGCCCTCCCTTGCATCTGACATAGCCTTGCCTTGAGGAGGCCTCCGTGATTGCCTCCCTCACTGCAGGATGCAGCACACAGCCCAATGGCATAGCTGCACCAAAACTGGAAAGTTGGATAGGATTGGAGCCACAATATACGTAGTAGATGGGGGCGAATTAATTTGAGATTTATTTGGAAGACCTTCTGAATGTAAATAAGCGAGGTGGCTAAACCCAGTACCTAATTTATACAAAGAAGTTGGGTTTTTGCCAGAAGTTCCTTTGAAATCAATGGAAATCAATGGACCTAAATCCAAGTACTTTGGCTTATCTGACTTGTTTATTGAACTGATATACGTGTACATCAATATTGTACAAATGAATACTTGTACAACATTGAGTTAAATGTTAATTTCTGTCTTCTGGATTTTAAAGAACCATTTTTCTCTTGAAGATCAGCACTAGCACAACCATTAATCAGGGCAATCATGATTTGTTCAAGTGATGTTGGGAAGGAACAGACTTGAGAAATGATTTGTAACTTTGGCTGTGTTTGACAGAGTAGTGAGGAAGAATAGAAAGCAAGCACTGAGTGCTTCAAGACATGATGGAAGAGCTTATTGAAGTGCTCTTTAGAAAACATTGCACAATATGATGGCTGAAGTAGAAATGGTAGGGAACGAGTCCATAAAAGTTACAGTTATGAGCAAGAAGCTTTGAAAAAAACAACTCTCTTCCGTGGGGGTAAAATTGCTGTTAGAAAAATACAGTTCAACGTGCAATATATCACTGTCATTTATGTATATCTAGAAGTCTTTATATTGCTCTCATTCTTTCTCTGCTGTTTATAAGTTTGTGTTTCATATCCTGATTCACGGGCAGCTCAATCCTAACTTGCACTGAAATGGACAGGCCTGCGCTGTATCCAGCACAAGTTTCCGGCTGATCAACGGTCAGCCTGAGGCAAGGGCAGGCTTTTCCCCTTACCCCAGGGAGAGCCACAGCAGCTCCAATGGGGCTATTTGGATCTGTGCCACCTAAAGAGGTGGCACAAACCCAGGCAGTGAGGAACTGTGGGCTGCCCGTGAGCAGGGCTAAGATCCAGCATAAGTGCTAGATCCTGACCCTGCCTCCCAGTTCCCACCTACCCACCCCTGGGAATACCTGCTGCCTGCCCTCCCCCTGCCCCAAAACACCTCCCTCCTGCCTCCTCCCCATATCCTCCCAGACTCCTGCTCAGGCTGAGCTTGGCTGATGCAAACTCACCCTCCCCAGGGCCTGTGTCAGCGCGGGGAGGCCAGTGCACAACTGTGTGTCGGCCTCTCTCCCCTTACGTTGACACGCAAGTTGTAGCACTTTTGTGACAATGTTGGGTCGGCACAAGGGACTTGTGTTGACCCAAGGGCACTTCTGGATTGCAACCTGCATCAATTATTTTAGCTGTTTCAATCTGCCTGCAGCCCAATCTTATGCTCTCTGGTGCCCAGGACTAGAGTGGTACCAAAATGGCAACCTCTGTATCCTATGAGTGCTGGGCTAGCGCTGGGTGTCTCCTAGGGGTAAGGCAGCATTTGCTCCCTGGGTTACACTGGATGTCACTGCCACAGCACCAATGGGTCTCCTTGGATCTGCGCCTGCTTTTGAGTAGGCACAGAACTGAGGAGGCTCCTGTTGGGCTGCCCAGGCTGGGAGGGAGCATAGGCTATGGCAGCAGAGTCTGCCATCATCTCTGTCCCCTCCCAGGCCCAGTCCTCCCCACTCCCAGTTCAGCCCTCCCCCACCTTCCCCCTGCCCTCCCTTCGCCCTGAAAAGCCACACTGGTGCCTGGCTTATCACTGGCAGCCATTGAGAATGCTCTTCTCAGTGCTGAGGCTCAGCAGCGGCACTCCCTCCTCCCCAGGGGCTGCGGACATGACTTATGGCATGTTTGTGACACCCAGCGCTGGTGCTGGAGCTCAGCACTTCCACTAGCAAGCACAGAGAGGCCACAAGTGCAATCACTGGTTATGCATGCTTGCCAGCCCTCAGTTGCTGTCTGACGTCTCATTGGATACTGCCAATGATCCTGAGGGTTCAGGTGTGTCATAAGAACATAGGAACATAAGAACAGTCCCACTGGATCAGGCCATAGGCCCATCTAGTCCAGCTTCCTGTACCTCACAGCGGCCCACCAAATGCCCCAGAGAGCACACCAGATAACAAGCGACCTCATTCTGGCGCCCTCCCTTGCCTCTGGCATTCTGACATAGCCCATTTCTAAAATCAGGAGGTTGCGCATACACATCATGGCTTGTAACCGGTAATGGATTTTTCTTCCAGAAACTTGTCCAATCCCCTTTTAAAGGCGTCCAGGCCAGAGACCATCACCACATCTTGTGGCCAGGAGTTCCACAGACCAACCACACGCTGAATAAAGAAATATTTTCTTTTGTCTGTTCTAACTTTCCTAACACTCAATTTTAGTGGATGTCCCCTGGTTCTGGTGTTATGTGAGAGTGTAAAGAGCATCTCTCTATCCACTCTGTCCATCAGCTGGGCCTTCTGATGTGTGTGGTCACTTAGCTAGTACCCAATGAAGCTGCACAGATGCCATGACTGAGCTGTGTGCTGATGGTAACGTTCTGTAACTGAACAATTTTTTTTTTTTTTTGAAGGAATTACTTAATAATCATTAAAAAGTAAAATAATCACAGGAAATGTTTGCAAAATCTGCTTCTTCTTTTGGTTCATCTCCAAGGCCTCTATGATTATTCTCCTCAGTAATGATGGCAGACAGGTCCTGATCTGTTCTTCTCAGGCTTCAGCCTCCATGTAGAACTATGTACCACTGCTGATACCTAGATATAAACACAACTGAGAGATAGTTTGTTCCAATCTGGGTTCAGCAGTTTTGCAGAAATCCTGTTTCAGTACTCACATTTGGAGAACAGATTTCTCTGAATTTTTTTTTTCTTTCAGGTTTCACCAGACTATACTCTGAAATAGTTCTGGCTATGGTTTTCTGGAATTCAGATGGATTACTTACAATCTACAAGTCACATGAATTAGACCAGTCATTATGCAATCCTGGGAGAGTGCTAGAACATTTGACTGAGATGACTGTCTTCATTTCTAAGATTCTTCTATCCTGAGCCTTTGCCAGTATAGAAGCAATAGTAGGAATGAAGTGACATCCTTAATGATTCACTTTTAATTATCAACTTTACTGGCAGCATGGATCTGGCTGGCCAGCAGTAGGTTCTCTTCATAAACACTCTCACTCTTTTTATTTTTATTTTTTTTATTTTTAGCAATCTGCTTTTGCGTCTCTGAAAATGATCTAATTGCACACTAAGCCAGTCCATTTCTGAGATGACTGAGCGCATTTAATGGCTTTGTTGCTTGCCATTGTCATGGATAACCAACTGGAATTTGTCCCAGAATGAAGACATCCAGCTGCTTACAGTGACCATTCCCAAGATAGGCATTTATGATAGGAAAGCAGCGTAGTTGAAACTTTTCATTATGAAAGTCCATCTGGACTGAGCTGGACTCCACACAGAATAAATTGAGTCAGATTCAGTTTTAGTTGCCACAGCAGAAGTCATGACCTGCAGCAGCTGGCAAATTTTTTGGCCTCAGCAGTCAGTGTATCTGACTGCCCAATCCTATCCTCCACCAGTTTATACGATGTGGCCATGCCTTGGAGGTACACACGGCATGTTATAGACAAGTGGTTCTCAAACTTTTTAGAGGCCATAGAGGCTGCTGCCTGATTTATAAGTGCCAAGGGGTATGGCCTTAATTGTGATTTGGCAGTAGTGCTTCTCCAAGTAGCTGCTTGTTTAACTCTTGATGCACATAGCCTAATCTACCCTGTCAGTTTTGTGAACCAACAAAAATTGGGTCATGACCTCCTGGTGCATCCCGGATCCACAATTTGAAAACCATTTGAGATCCACAGCTCGGGAACCTTCTATATAAACAATCAGGAGGTCTCATCCAGGTAGGCCCCCTGATAGCTTATGGGTCTCCTCTGATCTACATCAGCTATATAGCTGGCATGTCCAAACAGAGTAAGGAGGCAGCATGGGCTGAATTTTGGGTGATATGGTCTAGCATCTACCACCAAGATCCACCCCTCCAGCCCACTTCCTCCTGCCTGCTCCCCCAAAAAACAACCCAGTTACTCCCCCTGCCCTCCCCCTCCCTGACCATGGCATGTCTTACCAGGACCAGCAGAGCTCCTGGAGCTGCTGCTGCATTCATTGCCACTTGCTATTTGTAGCAGGAACCAGGCAGCATGCTGGTGTTACATGCCACTATAAAGCAGGTTGCGCTACCAGCCCACAAGACTGTATAGCTAGTGTTTTCAGTATGTGTTGAATTATTTTTAATGGAAAGGTGATTGATAAATAGTGAGAATGGATACAAAACCGATCCTGTGCCTGGTAAATCAGCAGGCTCTTCATGAGAAGAGCAAGGAGGCCTTCCAGTCCAGGAGAGCTAACAGCTACTCTCATGCTGGCAGTAGAACTGGCACCAGGTACCTGCACAAGAGCACTCGTTGTGCTGCCTCACTGGTGGCAAGATCTTAAGACTGTAATGTTTGAGCTGGTACTCCAGTGAACCTAATCAACACATTTTGTCCTAAACAGGTTGTGGATGTGAATGGGAATATGTTTTTGTCATCCAGCCACTAAACTGAATTCTTTATCTAACTGACAGGGTATATCTTTTTAAGGCACTTGCTTTTCTGAGATTTTTTTTCTTTTTCTTTTGAGAAAGCTTCTGTATTGATAACTGCTCTACAGGATTTTGGACAAAAATGCCTTTTCAGTATATCCTAGCAGTGTAGCTTTGTGGCACTTAATCCTGGGTTAGACCTCTTCTCCGGGGTGCTTCCAATACAAGCCTGTTATTTTTTTATGAATGAAACATTTGTTATGCTTTACAGACAGTCCTATCAGTGCAATGGCAGGCGAGGAAATCCTCGGAGATTCCATTAACATTCATGTGCGGCTAGCTCAGGGACACAAAGAGAGAATGCACTCCATGTACCTTGTTCCCAGAGGCCCTTTTGTGTTATTTGCATGGCCATTTCTAATGCAGCTGGCACAAAAACAGAGAATCCCCTTGCTGCTGTTCCACCAGTGTGCAGCGTTTAACATAGCTGTTTCTCAGGCTGTGAGTGGAAGCATTCCTTTCCTTAACAAGTGCTGTGCACAGTAACTGGCTCTGCAGTGAACATCTGGTTATTTCTGAGGATTAAGGAAACCTCACATATTAAAAAAAAAAAAATCTGTCTACCCAAACCATCTGTGATAAAATATAAAATAAAATCAGTCGGAATAGAAGGTGCGTGAAGTGATGGATCATCTCACTATTCTTGAAAAAGTCAGTAAGCAGAAAAGAGAAGAGGTTTAGATATTGGTGAGCCCTTGAGCCATCAATAACCCATATAAAGATTTTTAGATTGTGAGCCCTTTTGGGACAGGGAGCCATTTAGTTATTTGATTTTTCTCTGTAAACCGCTTTGTGAACTTTTTAGTTGAAAAGCGGTCTATAAATACTGTTAATAATAATTAATAATAATAATAATAAAGGTATTTCACTGGTGCAAAAAACTGTGGGTACCCGAAGAGCTACAGGACTGCCCAAAGAGCTATAGCACACTGTCACATCATTTCATGTACTGCTTTACTGGAAAGACTATAATATATGGAGTTTGGAGATTTTCATGTTGAAAATCCCTTTCATTCAAACTCCTTGGCTCCCTGTCTTTGCAAGGCTAATTAGGGATACCCCAAAAACCAGATCACTTAAACTGGGGAGACAAGGAGGAGTGATATTTTAGGGAAGAACTTTTTTTCATTTTTCCTTGCTCACTTGGTTTACTGTCACCATCCCCCCCCCCCCCAAAACTAGATCACTATGTTTTAAAATGAAGTCCTTTTTTTCTTTCAGAACTGTCAGGGCAGCAGGGGAGGATAGCCCTTGCTTTCCCAATAGCAGAGTGGCACGGGAGCGTAGGGAGACAGCACAAGAAGCAGACGATCCCAAACAGAGCCAAAGGAGCAGACACAGGCTTGTTTGTTGCAGAAGCAGGTACTGGTAAAAGGAGCAGGCAGAAGAGTAGTCAGTCCAGAAGTCTGTATCCCTGACAGAGAGGCACAGTCATGATACGCAATCCAAGTCACAGAACAAACCAGCAGCACGACACACAGAAACTCCACCACAGTAACCCACATTTGGTGTCTGTTCTTGCCCCCATTTATACCAGGGCCAGCCAATCAGAATGGGGCAACCTCATAGTCATAAGACTGTCTTGTGACCCTTGTGACAGCCTGATTGGCTGTCCAGTGGTGCACTGCACCACTCCACCATAGCCTACATGATTCAGCATACATCTCTCCCCAAGTCACATGACTCCCACCTGCAACAGGTACATCTGATTGTGTCAGCATACATGTACAGTGCTGCTGTCTCTTTATTTGCATTTCATACCAGGCCTGGACATCAAGGCCCCTCCTGCCACATCCTGGCTTAGAACAGTTCAGGCCCAGGCATGACAAGAACAATGTCAAGGGCCTGACAAGGACAATGATCCCAGATTGTTCAAAGTCCCCTACGTGATGATCTCATAAAGCCAACTGACATCAATGCTCTGTTCTGGATAGGCATACACCATTGTCCTCATTATCAGTACCCCCTGAAAAATAACTGAACGCTATCACTTTTTACAAGCATAAGTTTTTGCTTATGCCCCCCCCCCCCAAAAAAAAAATTGCATTTCAGTTTAGCCTTACGTGAGATCACTTTGGCACTATAAAGATTAATTTGCTGGCACCAGGAGAAATACCTCTGATCAGCACTGGTGTTTGTGTTTCACCATGCACAAACATGTATGGGCCAGGAAGATTGCAGTAGGGAAATACATATCTTTTCCCAGGAAAATTCAGATAGTTTACCATTCTTACTTAAGAAAAATGCCATACGTCGTCTAATACAAAGGAATTAAAATCAGTCACTTGCCCAGGTATCCCCCCACAAACATGCATGACACAAAAGACTTGGTTGAAACAGGACCATGATTTAATCCATTACAAGGCTGTGCAGCGATTGGTGCAATGCAACGGGTCCTGACTATACTCCAGCCCCCTTTAGTGCAGGCACCTAACTAGGAGGAGACAGTTCCTGTCTGAGCCCTCCTTTTGGGTCAACCACCTTGACTCAGAACCTGAGCTCACCCAAAGCTTCCCCAGGTTCTTCATCACCAACCCCTGGAAACGGGGTCCAGCCAGCTGAATTGTTCTGCCCACCCTGAGCTGGGGAACCACGAAGGTGAGCATCCCAATTCCATTCTGGGGTCAAGCCAGGCTGCCCCCGATCCAGGTAGCCTCGGGGCTCAGCACTGGCCTTAACCCGGCCTGTTGCTTGCCTGAAGGTAGACACCAGTTCCCTATTTCTCCTCCAGTCCCCGCACTACCCTGCCACACTGGGGGGGGGGGGGCTAGCCTAGCACTTAGCATCCCCCTGCCCCATCTAAGAATCCTCGCCAGACCCGATGCAAGTCTGACAGAAAGTTGTGGTTCTAAACCTCTGAGAGATGCACACCATCTTCCTTGTAAAGGTGTGGCAGAGAGCTCACGATATCTGGGTGGCGAAGCACCAGGCCGCCGGCTGCCAACACTTCCCTCCCTCACCTTCCTTCTGGCTCTATCAACTCCAGCTGGGCTTGTGCTACACCTCCAAACCCGGTGCGGAAGCAGATCCGACCATATGATGATCAGGCCAGGCATCTGGCTTCTCAGTGTGGCGAGGTCTTCTGCTGCCTGCTGCCTCAAGGACAGCCCCGTCCTCAGGCAAAGGTCATTACCGCCAAGGTGTATGAGAAGCACCTGGGGGGGAGGAGCTCCCTGTATACACTCATATACCATGGCAGTAACTGCCCCCACTTCATCCCTCTTCTGTTGGCCCACTGCACCAAAAGCTGTGCTCCCAGGCCCAGCTGAGATCCAAATTCACTCTTGAGAGCTTGCTTGTGAGCCCAGAAGACAGTGGAGTGGCCACAAATCAGTGCCCTCGCTGGCAGGGAAAGGCCCAAACCTAACAATTAAAGAAGGAAAACAAAACTATGTAAGTAAACACGAATCATCAGGTGAAAACTAAGACGACTCGCCTGCCTTGGGGCGCACGTAGCACTTAAACGCCCAAGATCTCCACCCACCTATTCTTTTGATCTCCCCACTATCATAACCCATGCCAGCAGCAGCTGTTGCTGCCCCTATCCGAAATGAATGAAGGCCAAACTTGGCTGAGTTCTGGCCAAGGCCTTCCAAACACTTCCTCACCACAGCCAGAAACTGGAACCTGGTGAAGGGCTCCATCCTCCTCTGCCTAGTGAGGGGCTCCAGCCTCCTCTGAGGGTTTCCAGCCTCCTCTGCCTGGTGAGGGGCTCCAGCCTCCTCTGCCCCATTGGAGGACCATCATTGACATCTTGGGATCTGCTCACTTCGTGCGCCTCCTGTGCTACATCGGCCCCATTCCCAGCACAACAGTGCTCCTTCCACTTGTGCACAAAGAGTGGTCCGTCGGACAGCTTCTTTGAGCCACATACTCATACAGCCCTGCCACCAGGCAAAGTGGGGAGTTCCCTGCCCCATTCAGTTGGACCCACTGTCCATGACCAACCTGGTCTGTCTTCGACTGCCTCAGCCTCAGCCTCATGCCAGCCTGGGTCCAGTGTACATCCGTGACCTGTAGGGCACGCTCAGAGGAGTCCCACTTACTTTGTGTCCAAACCTCAGCCAGGCAGAAGGCCCCCCAAGAAAGGACAAGGTAGAAGCCCTAAACAGCAGTGCTTCAAGTACAGTGGAACAGACTGCACTGAATGACTCACATAGTGAAGCCAGGAGGTCAAACGTAATAGGTTGCCTACTGTCCCCTCCCTTAGGGAACTCACGTGACCACCCTGTTAACATTCTCCTAATGTGAAAAACCCTGGTGCAGTCAGACAGCCTGCACGCCTTGGCCTCAAAAGCCAGGGCCGCCAAGTAGCCGCCAAGTGTATTACTTGCCCTGCCATTTGACCTGAGTCTGACTAAAAACTGCATCACATGCTCCGGAGGGGATGGGCCAAACACCCGGGAGGCCAGCAGTAGCCCTGAAGCCCTCAAACTTGCCTACTCTCTTTTTATAACTTGCCCAGGTGCTTGGGGCCAGGGAGGCATTCACAGCCCTGTTGACTTCTCGCACCCAAGGTTCCACAACCACTGGGGCATGGGGTCCGGCTCTTCCCTCGTGCAGGGTGCCAACTGGCGAAAACGCTCCTCCTGGAAACGAGAGAGAGCATCCCATTAGCCAAGCCCGGCACATGCCTAGCCACAAATAACCTGTTAAGATGTAGGCATTGCAGTACAAAGGTGCTTACTAAATGCATGACTTTTGGGGAACGGGAGGTTTACCGATTTATAACATGAACTACTGCCAGATTATCGCACCAGAATTGCACTGTGGAGTCCTTAAACTCCAACCCCCCAGAGGTGGACAGAAAAAGCTCTAAAAAGGTCAAATCAGCTGTAATGCCCGAGTGCCAACTAGAGGGACATCTGCCAGCGCACCATCTCCCTGAAAATAAACCCCAAAGCCTGTGCCACCTGCAGCATCTGAGTGGACTTGCAGCTTTTAGGAAGATAGCCCACATGCCCATATCCTCCCGCATTGCTGGTGTCACTCTGATCTAGTGATGAGGCTTAGAAGCCCCTCTAAGGGCATTTGTTCATCTGGGTGGACTGGCTGCATCTGAAATTCAGACTCATTGTAGCATTTTGCCATTTGTGCCCGAGCCCCACAACCTCTGAGGATAGCCAATGCCTCTTCAAATGACGTGTACTGCAACAAGCAATATCCTGCGGTATACCATCATTCACTGAAGCGCCCCTGGGGAATGAGAGGTGGTGGATCAGCCGTATCTCCCTCCACACCACATCTTCGAAACCAGTCACTGATTTCAAATTATTGGCCCAAGCTGTGACCCTAAGTGAGTCCTTTACAGATGTTCAAATCACATTAAATGAACACATAGGGGCATGACATTGCCAATGGCCCCAAACTCACTCCCGGAGCTGTCTGCACGGGAATTCCATTGAGGCATTCTAATGAGGGTTTGCAGGTTAGGAGGCAGAGCATCTTCATTTAATGCAGGTTTAGATGTCTGCAAAGGCCTTTTTTTTCAGAATGTGCATACTGTCAGGTGAGTTCAGGTGTAATATGGGTCTAATAGTGCTTCACAAGTCCTAGGCCCCCATTTCTTTTCCCTATTTTTGCATAGGCAGCCCCCCAAATAAACTTCCGAATAAATAACCCCCAAATAAAAAGCGGCTAAGAGGACCAAACCCACAAGGAAGGAGACCAGGCCTCCTTGCCATCTTGTTTTAAATGCAATGAAATGCACAAGGAGAGGGAAAGACTTTCTTTTGAGGCCGTCTTTTTACCACTTCACTGCTCATAAACCCACATTAACTGGACACCCATCCTAAAGACTTGCCTTCTTTTCAGGTGTTTGAGAGGCAAGTTAAAACATTCCTGTTCAGACAGGATGGGGTTCTCCTTATTTTTTTTTTAACGATACCTTCTCTGCCTTGAATATGTGACTTTATCTCCTGCAGGGTGACCGGACATCCTCTTTTTCTAGGAAATGTCCTCTTGTTTAGTTTTGTGTCCTGCGGTGGCGTGCTATCATTACCCTTGTGTATATGAGGTAACTGGTCAACCAATTTGACCGAACATCCTCTTTTTCCAGGACATGTCCTCTTTTTAGCTTTGTACCCTCCTTTTCTAGGACATGTCCTCTTTTTTAGCTTTGTGTCCTGCGGTGGCACGCTATCATGCTGGCGCTGGCTGAGCTGCAAGACCTGTTAGCTGAGCTGCTGGCTGTGGTGACTGAGCCGACGAAGTGCATCTACATGCACACTGGACCTCAGAGTTGGCAGGCAAGGCATCCTTCGCCAACAAGTTTGGAGGGCCTCCTTTGTCCTGCCACACCTGGGCACAAACTTCAGCCTATGTCGCAGAGCCCTGAGTGCTCTCACCCTGTGACACTATAAGCCCAGGTTGTGTGATGGCCACTGCAGTGGTAGCTAGTCCCTCATGCCCTTCTACCCCTTGAGATGTGAGTGCGGTAATCTCCTATGCTCCATGTCTACCCAGAAGCAAGACCCGTTATACTCAGTAGGACTTACTCCCTGGAAAGTGGAGCAAGTACCAGAGCCATATGGTCCAAGCCTCTGCCTGCCTACTCAGAAGCAAGCCCCTACTCAGAATCAAGCCCCATTATGGCCCTAGGGGCTTACTCCTTGGAAAGTGGGGCGAGGATTGCAGCCATATGGTTCAAGCCTCTGCATGCCTACACAGAAGCAAGCCCCCAAGGGGTAAAGCCCAAGGGGTTTACACCCAGGAAAGTGGGACAAGGACTGCAGCCCTATGGTCCATGCCTCTGCATGCCTACTCAGAAGCAAGCCCCACTATAGTCCATGGGGCTTACTCCCAGGAAAGTGGGGCCTAGGATTGCAGCCTTAGAGCCTGAGGCCCTGCATGCCCACTCGGAAGCAAGGCCCATTCTAGTCCATGGGGCTTACTCCCAGGAAAGCGCGGCTGGGGTTGCAGCCCCAGAGCCCCAGCCCCTGCCTGGTTCCTCAGATGTCAGCCCCATTACAGTCCCTGATGCTTACTCCCCTGAAAGTGGGTGACCCTCTGCAGGCCTGGTGGGGGCGCTGAGCTGGTGCCTGCATCCCAGGCTGCACTCATGCCACGGGGATCCAGAGGTCGCCCGCTCGCTGGGACACCTCCTGTAGCCCGGGCTCACCCGCCTACCAAGTGCAGGGAGCCTTTTGCAGGCTCCAAGTCACACGGACCACTCCCACGTGGACCACTCCCACGTGGAGCGCGCTACGACCCGCTGCCCCAGGCAGGCGGGGAGAGCCTGGGATCAGCGATCTGCCCCATGCTCGGGGAGCCCCTCACCAGCAATGTCTCAGCAGCAGCAGCAGGCAGGTCGCACCCTCCCGGGAAGCAGCAGCAGGAGCTGCAAGCACCAAGTGCGCTGAGGCCAGCAGGGAGAACTGGCTCTGAGCTGGAAGGTGGCAGCCCGTTCCCTCCACTCCTGGGGCCAGGGACTGAGCGCACCCACCAGGAACGTCTGCTCTACAGGGCCCACTTCTGATCCTTCCCTTGGGCAGAGCCCATCCAAACCCCCATCCCCACCTTACAGACCAAACACGGCTGGCACGTGGGATTCAGCGCAGAAGAGGCTTTCTCTGAAGTCGCGCTGGTCCTGAGAACGAGGTGGCTGGATGGAGTCAGGTCAGTACTGTGCCCACTGCTGCCGAGGAACAAAGAGGCTGGGAAAGCCTGGGCGCCAACCTTTAAACTATGCCCTAGCTTGCCCCCTCCCCTGACCAATAGCTGCTCGCCACGTCATGCAGGCGGGGAACGGACAAGTTTCCCTCCACCTGCATTCACAGCTGGAGGGTTTATCTTGTGTAATCCAATATACCATTCTAAGACCTCACCCAAAATAAAACTCTCTGGCTTATGATTTCCATCTCTGGTGGAATAATCCATAATAATGCAGGAGTAGGTTGTCTTGATTTTGGAAAGGTAACTGCTCAGTAGCTCCTGCATAAATAGAATGTAACTGATGGTCTCAAGGGACAAGTTGTCTGCTTCTTTTTATCTCCAGCAACTGATTATTGCCTATGTTGCCTGAGTCATGACTCAAGGGAATGGAAAATAGTACTATAAAATTAATCGAGGGCTGGATCTGTGTGTTATTGCAAAATAATGATGCATATCAATGTCATTTGTAAAACACTATCTTTAATTTCCTCTCTCTCTCTCTCTCTCTCTCTCTCTCTCTCTCTCTCTCTCTCTCTCTCTCTCTCTCTTCCTCCCCATTCTCTGTGTGATCAGAAAGGGAAGTTCTAAAATATTCTTGGTAAACATGGAAAAACTTGTTCTTTTTGTATCTCTGACTTTAGGATCTTATGAGTTGCCATTTGTACATCTTGAACAGTTTGATGGGGAAGGTGAATTGGTGACTAATTTAAAAGGAATAGGTTGTACAATGGCCTCCACAATAGGAGTTCTGATTTTCTTTTGCTGCAACATGGAATTAAAAATAAGCCAAATCTATGTGGTACATTCAACAATTGGCTATGACCCAGAATGGGTAACTGCATGTTTAATTCGCAACACCTCCCCTCCCCATATCACCTTAGGAAACTCCCACGTAGACACCAAGGTGCTGTGTTTTCCCAGTCGTACTTCCATATCTAGTGATGCTTCTAAAATTCATCTGAATTTCTCTGCTCATTGGAAGCCTCTGATCTTGTTTCCAAAGTGAAATCAGTGCATTAAAATTCTTCCATCATCCGCCTTTAAATCCCCCTTTTTTAAAAAAACAGCCTCCTGTCTGTGTGTGTCACCTTTCACTTCCTTCATGCCCTTTACCTTATAAACAGGCCATGCTCTTTGAGATAAGTGAATATTCAGAACCTTTTAACGTTTAAGGCAAATGCATACTGTGTGAGCCTATGAGAGATGAGCAAATCCAGCACGGCTTGCCATGAGTCGAGTCACAAGTCACCACCCCCTTTAACTCGACTCAAAAACAAGTCCTAATGGGTGGACTTTCCAAGCCACCCAAAGTGTTTGGGGGACTCTAAAAGTCTTTTCTGTTAAAAAAAATCAGCCACGACTCCACGGGAAAAAAACTGCTGCTGCTGAGGTGTTTGTGTGTGCTGGAGATCTCTTTAAAAACTCCCTTGATGTCCCCATCCCATCTGTAAACAA
This sequence comes from Tiliqua scincoides, assembly GCF_035046505.1. NCBI lineage: Eukaryota > Metazoa > Chordata > Lepidosauria > Squamata > Scincidae > Tiliqua > Tiliqua scincoides. The sequence goes on from NC_089824.1 coordinate 66,279,656, forward strand.
GATGGAAGAGGGTGGGATGAACTGTGTGAGAGCAGGAACAGAAGCAGCAAGTGGGAGGAGGGTCAGATGCAGCTGCTGGGAGGCTTACCATTATGACCGAATCCTTTGCAGCTCTACTCAGAAGTAGTCCCATTCAATGAGCCTGCTGTAGCCATGTCATTTCTCCTGGATGGCTAGGAACTGCTTCCCCCCTCCCCTTTCCCCCCACTCATTCATGATCATCTAATGATAATCTGTTCCTTCAGAGATGGACAAGAGAGCCCACTTCCCTCCCCGGCTTGAAGCGAAACCAAAACAGTAGCCCCCTACCTCCTGGTAGTTTGCCCTTCCCTGCTGTTTGCCCAGTCTGAATGATGGATCCACAAGTCTTTCACGCTGCAAAAAACGTAAGCAAGCATACCCAGACAGACTCAGGTCTGCATGTGTGGACACTCATTTCTGAGTCAGTAGCCTAAAATTTGAGTCAGTGCCGGAGTCATTGACACGCCGGATTCGAGTGTACATGAGTCAGCAAAAAACGTGTTTTTGCAAGTCAGACTCAAGTCACCTGACTTGAGTTCCTATCCTTGTTGAGAATGCACTCTTGCTTAACATAGGGAGTGCCTTATGGTTCAGATCATGGTCCATATATCTTCTAGCATGCTTTTCAGCAATCCAAGCTACTTTCAGGCAACAGATAATCTCTCAATTTCCCACTTCTGTTGGGAATTTATCAGTGGCCCACAAACTGACTTCTGCTTGCTCCCTTCCAAGGTACACCAGAGGGGCGAAGGGGAAATTAAACGTGCAGTTCCTGTTTTGGCAACAGGCACACACATTTAATGTAACATATATTCAGCTTGAAGGGAGTTTGATCATAAACATATTTGAATCAAAGGAATCCCACTGATGAATGCTGCAGGCATGAGAATATTTGAATCAATGCTGAAGAGTTCCTTAATATGTCCCTCCCAATTGTATTCAAATATCCAAATTGTCTAGTCTGTGAAACAAAGAAAAGAACATTTCTGAAACAAGCAAAAGATAATGAACACTATACACAGTTAAGACTATTTTAATACATTGTAAGTTAGTCTACAAATCAAATATACTGGATTGTGGTTTTGCAGCCAGTTTGCAACAGCTGCAGTGAAATTGTGTGGCATTCCACACATTCCAGAACTATATATAGTACTGTGGTTTTCAAACTGTGTTCTTCTGGGGAACCTTGGTGTTTCATAAGAAGCCGATGATGAGATACTTCAGTGAAAAGATCAGTAAGTGTGGACAGATTGCCCATCTTTCCATTCTTTCCAGCAATATGGAGTCATAAGGAAATTATGGGTAGTCTACGCGTAGAATGGAATGAACATGGGACAGAGTCCAATGAAAAGGCTTTACTAAGATGCACTATAGTATACAAAATATACTATACAAAGACAAACTATAGCACATGAACACCACCACAATGTCTAACAGTGGTGTTACTTGGGGGGGATCAATTGCTCTGGGCTCCATGCTGCTGGAGGCCTCCACACTGACTCAGCAGCCTTTGAACAGGGATTTCCATTTTGCTCCATAGAAGTGGCTTCACGTTTGTTTGTTTTTTGCTCCCCAGCTTCACATCTCCCAGATTTCCCCAGAGGTCCCCTTGTCTTTCATTTAAGGGATTTCCCTGGGGTTCCTTGAAGGGCTCTCCCCACATAAGGGATTTCCAGTGTTCCACAGCAAGCTTTTTGCATTCAAAATAGTTTTGCATTGTATCATGGTCCCTGAATGATGCAGGCTGTCCCTTTTTTATTTTTCTCAATGCAGTATAATATTTGCAAACACCAGAGGGGATTCAAACCTGTGCTCCCTGACTCTCTAGCCAGTGCACTTACCCACTGGGTCATTTAAGCCCCACTTAATAAATGAGCAAAGAGAAGGGATATAGCCAGCAAAAGGCAGAGATTTCAACAGAAGCTATACATAGAGAGGCAGGATGTCCGGCTATTTTTTTTCCTTTTTTAAAGAAACAGACTTGATTTCACTGCATAGTGGATTGTTTTCCCTACATAACCAAGCAATCCCCCCACTTTTGAATTGATTCCCTGCTTTACGAGTTGGTTCCTTTGCTTCTGGAGTTGCAAAGCCAGTATGGTATAGTGCAGTGTTCCTCAAACTGTGGGTCGGGACCCACTAGATGGGTCGTGAGCCAATTTCTGTTGGGTCCCCATTCATTTCAATATATTATTTTTAATATATTAGACTTTTTAATATATTGGTATATGACTGCATTTGGGGAAATGTTATGCATCTGTACTTTTAACAGGCCACTATGTATGTGCTTTTAACAATGATAGTAAATGAGACTTACTCCTGGGTAAGTGTGGGTAGGATTGCAGCCTAGGATTGTTAAAATTTTTCCTGCTTGATGATGTCACTTCTGGTCATGACATCACTTCTGGTTGGATCTGACAGATTCTCATTCTAAAAAGTGGGTCCCAATGCTAAAAGTTTGACAACCACTGGTATAGTGGTTAGAATACTGGACTGGAACCATGAATGTATGGTTTCCCAGGTTTGACTTCTTCCTTGGGCACAAAGTTCTGTAGGGGATCTTTGACCAGTATTTTGCTCTTGCTGTTCAATTTGATTCCCTGGTTTGAGGAATGAATTTTATTAAAGGTCTTCGATCTCCTGGTGAGCAAATGGTTTTAATTTTTAATTTTGTCTCTTGCTTAAGGAATTGTGCCCCCTTCTTCCCAAATTGATTCCCCTGCTTTTGAGTTTATTCTGTGCTTTATGAATTAGTTCCAAATTCTTGACTCAGAAGAGCTCCCGGAGCCTTTAAACAAGGACTTTAGGTTTTGGTGGTGGACATTTGTATGGGGGGAGGGTTCCAACATCTTCTTTGACCCTGGGCATCAGATACCTTAGCTATGCCACTGATGTCTAAGAAAGGTACTAGTGATTATCTTAGTCTAAATTATAGAATAATCTTTGTGTACAGGCATGCAGTGACTCTTATTCCCCTTAACTGAAGAAGTGCTGTGACAGATGTGAACTCTGTCAACGTACACAGTCTGCATTTTCTTCACTAACTACATGACATTTCTAACTACTTGCTGGCAGATATTCTGCTTGGAAACAGAAACAAATGCAAATATACTGATTGCATTAATTAACTGCATTAATTTTTCCCATTAATGATTGTTATTATGTCTACAGTCCACTGAAAAATGACAGATCCAGGTAGGGAGCTTATAAACCTAGTTGTAATTAAAGATAAGTCAATGTTATACAGTGATGTAGAAAGAGAGTAGGGTAGAGCATGGATATTCCTAGCCCCAATTATCAACTGGTAGTCGTACAGGCTGCAGGTAACATGGGCGTAATTCCCCATTTACTGATATCTAGTTACTGGACACCTTGTGAAATTTAGACCAGTGGTTCTCACTCCTTTAGCACTGGGACCCACTTTTTAGAATGAGAATTTGTCAGGACCCACTGGAAGTGACGTCATGACTGGAAGTGACATCATCAAGCAGGAAATTTTTTAACAATCCTAGGCTGTAATTCTACCCATGCTTTCCCAGGAGTAAGTCCCATTTACTATCATTTTTAAAAGCATCTTCATAGTAGCCCATTAAAAGTACAGATCTGTGACATTTCTCCAAATGCAGTCACACACCTTGGTAGCATTAAGTATATATTAAAAATAAAATATTGAAATGACCCATCTGACATTGGCTCGCAACCCACCTTGTGGGTCCCAATGCACAGTTTGAGAAACACTGGTCTAGACTATTGCTTGCCACCTGCATTGCAGAGCTAACAGCTCCCCTAGGTGTTTTTAGTCTGAGTCACAGGTCTCAAAAAATAACACTTCAGGACAAATTAAATTACCTCCCACTGTAATAGTTGCAAGCTATCCTGGAGTCTGAGAAACAGACATAACTTGACTTTTAGCAAAATAGGAGAGAAAATATCATAGTTGGGATGGAATGCAAAATGGCAACAGTATTCTCAGCAGAAATCAAGGCTTGCTTACTTGGGACTAGAACGTATTCCAAGGATGGAAGGTTCTAGAATCCAGTCTGCAATGTGATAATGTGATGCAGGGTTTTATTTATTTATTTTATTTGTATTTTTTTCAGTTGCTTGGCTAGAGGCTTGTTTTAATGAAGACTATAAATCCTAGTTAGGGACCCAGGGACTTACGAACAGAAGTGAATACAGACTACCTCTGGAGAGTTGCTGTTAATCGTTATTTATTTTAGAACGAAATTAGGTTTCTTTGGGGGAAAAAAGAACACAAGTAACAATGTTGACCTGATGTGATCCCAGACCACCACATTTTCTCAACTACTTTCTTTTCTAGGTCATATGGGATACATTTAATAATGATAAAAAAAAATACTATTTCTTGGGAACCTAAGGCACCCCTCGATGCTGTAAAACAAATTAAAAGTCAGTGCAGACCTGTCTGTAGGCTTACAACCTAAAATAATAAGATAACAAAAAGAACAGAAAGAGAAGATTGGGAAAAAAAGAATTTTGGGATTTGAAGAATTTGGGAAAAAAAACCCAATTTTTTTTATAAAACCACAGACCACATAAAACGAGATAAGTAGCATAGCCAGAGTGGGGGCGGAATGGTAAGTACTGCAAGTGCTGTGTAAGCCTCTCCTCCCACTCGCCGTTGAAGCCATTCTAGACTTCATTCCAGCCATTCCAGTGACCAGCCCCCTCTGGCTACACTACTGAACCAGACACAGTATGGCAGAAGCCCTCCTATGCTAAAGGAATGACTGTTGTGCCAGCTGCTTCTGCACATACTCTGGTGAAAATCAACTTCCACAGCCACACAAGGATCTAAACAGGGCAGAGACAGGAAGGGGGAGCAGGACAAGGGGAACTGACTTACAACCATACCACAGGCAAGCCTTTCATCGTTGGCAGAACATTACACAACATGAAAGCTAGTGCAAATAGAATGGCAGGCATGGAAATGGATGGAGAGCATAAATCAAAAATAAATAAATAAATAAAAGCCCTACAAAATTCCCAACCTTGCCTGCCTCCTCACCCTATCAACCCTCCAGTGGCTGAGTAAAATATAGTGAACCCGCTCCCAATGGGAGTACTCCCATTCCAGTAACTCTTTCCAGCAGGAACTTTGAGTCTTTCCCCAGTAGCTCAGCTAGAGGGTGGCAAAAAGGTAAGCATTGCAGGCGCCGCAATCCTCTGTGCAAGCAACCCCTCCCACTAGCTGTCGGAGCCATTCCAGGCAGTGGTAGCAAAGCAGGAGATGCCGTTTGGTTTGGCAAGTGCCTGTGAATTGCTGTCACTGCTCAGAATTGCTCTGATGGTGAGTGCGAGAGGCCGTTTTGCCCCCCCCAGTTATGCTACTGTTTTCCAGGGACGCCATTACACATAATGTGGCATGCATCATGGCTCTCTACCATCTCATATCATGCACACTAAGAGCACACATAAAGGCAATCTTTGGTGATAGGAATTGTGGAGAAAGGGCACATTGCTCACAAAGGGAGCGCTTGCATTTACAATCTGCTGCTTTCCGAATAGACACGGAAACAGCATCCTCTCGGACATCTCAGCAGAGGAGCCTTCCCCCTGGTCAACTCTGCACACAAACGCCTAACAACAGTGAACTCTCACTTTCCCCTCCCCACCACCAAAGGGCACGCCAGAACAGAGCATTCCATGCAGGGAAGCAAAAGGCAGGGGAGATGTTGAAGGTTGGGCATTATGTGTGTCTTGGGTCAGGTGATATAATGATATTATTTTGCTGTTGTCATGCTTTACATGTATGGATGACATCAATATCAAGTTCTGTAATTGGTGATGTCTGTGTTGCCATAGATCAGTGATTTTCAATCTTTTTTTTTTTAAATCTCAGGGCACACTGAGAAGGTACTAAAACTGTCAAGGCACACACCATCAGCTTTTTGATAATTGACACCATGATGCTGGTGGGGTTGCTAACATCCCCCAATGGCCCTAATAATAAATGGCCTCCTCCTAAATTCCTGCGGCACACCTGCAGACCATTTGCAGCACCCCAGTGTGCCACTGGTTGAAAATCACTGCATAGATAGTTGACGTTGATATTGTCATATTACCTCTTGTTCTAAGTGGCATTGCCTTGCTATCAGCTTTGCTGAGAGAGTATAATATCCCAATTACATCATACCGCTGTTACATTGATGTTAGCAGATGCAAGCCTTCGGGGAACATAGGATTATCCTGTCAGGTTATCTATAGCTGTGGGAAACTGGGTTTTATGGATCTGCAGAAGTTCAGGTTATTCAGGCCACAAAGCAATTATTTTATTAAGAATAAAATTTTATTAATTTTATTAAGAATATATCTCATCTACACCCACATTCCATTGATTTTAGTAAATGTGGAAGACGTGAAGCCTTATGAACTGCAATCCACATAGATGCAAAAATGTATTTTACTATATTGGGTCACTATTTCTGTATTTGTTAATAAATCCATAGTATTTTAAAATGTTCTTTCCACTCACAAATAAGCACTTGGGTCAGTTAATTAGTTTTCAGATACTGGGGCAATATGCACTGTAAAGATTTCTTATGCACACAAAATGTAGAACATGAATTTGTCAAGCAAATGTCAAACTCTTAATTTTTTTTTTTCCTGTGAACAATTCTGTTGGAAGAGTGATTTTTTTTCTTCTTCCATAACTCTAGCTAAAGTATATTTTGAGTTCATCACTTGCTGGTCTTATGTGTCAACTCAGTATCTTTGTTGTCAAAAAAATCCAGGTGATGTTTTCATCAGACACAAAGAAGGAAGAAGGTGTCATGTTCTAAGTCTGCCTGTCACAATCCTGCCTGCTCTGCTTGGAAGGGCACTGTTCAAAACATGATGAGAGGCTGGTTTCTTTGAAATATTACAAATGGCATCATCTTCGAAGCATTTTCACCTCTAGGTCTTCAGTGACATCTTGATCCAGCTAAGGAGATCTGTGCGTGTATCCCTTGCTGAATCAGAACCACAGGTGTAAATGAGATGTGAATTCAAATGTACATCTAAATGCACATTCGAGTAGGGACACTATTATCTCACAGTAATGCTTAATGGGATATGTGTAGAAATGTACATCCACATTCTGGACAATGAGTCATACATAAATATCTTTTTTTTTAAGCTTGATAAGAGCTGGATCAGGACATGAATCTATTGTGGTCTGTGTATGAAAATCACTTGACATTCGTAGCCTAAAGATTTCTAGTGGGTGGAGGGAGGGGGTAGAATAGGAAACACAAAGAAATAGGCAAAAAAATAGAATAAAAGGAGTTGTGTCCCAGTGGGCCATGTTGATAAGAACAGTGAATTTATAAGCTTGAAGATTAGACAACAGTTTTGACAGTGATATCTTTTCATCTGTAAGATTGTTTCCTGCGAAACCGAAATCCCTTTCACTAACACATTTTAAAACAGACAAGAGAAAACATGAGCAAATGTTCCTTGGAGGGTTAGCTCCCTTTCCAGAAGATTCCATTCAAACTTATATCGCTTTTGTGGTGCCATGGCTCCGATTCACACAAGGTAGACAAGGCCGCGAGGCAGTTTCCCACTGACCACCAACTGTCTGAGATTCCCCTCTGATACTTCCAGCTGTTTGAGAGAATGAGAGTAAAATATTGCCTGCCAAATCTGATTTATCAGAGGAATGACATTTCAAACAGCATGCAGCCGTCACCTGCCCTTCTCACTCTCATCTTCATTCCAAGGTAACAGCTCCTTGAAGACGTCTCGCCTTGAAACATGCCTGTAGACATAACTGAGGTCCACTATCTTAAGGCCAATACAGATAGTGCAAGATAACTATCAAGCTCAAGTTTTTGTTGCTTGCTTAACAAGAGGCAGGATCTTAAACACCTGCCAAATCACAATACATTGTTAATAAGTGACCTGTTGTCATAAATTTTATAGGCCTTCCTGACAGAAGTATCAGATTGTTTATACTTTGGGTGCTGCCTGACAGCCCAATCCTGAGCTGCCTGGGCGTGCGGCTGCGGCGGTGCCAAAAATGACTTTAGTCCCCTTCCCCCGGGCAAAGAGAGTAGCCCTGCAATGTTGCTAGTCGATTCACCGCCAACCAAAAGGTCAGCGGTGAATCAAGAGCCTTGGTGAAAGGCAGCAAGCACTACATAGAGGTTCTGGATCGGGTGGAGAGTCATTCCCTCCCTCCCTTCTCCCAGCACACCACTATTCTCACTGTGATTGCAATGATATATTCAAAATTGTAGCGATTATATAATTAATTGCAAACTTTTTGATGAAGCAAATATCAGACAACTGAAAACATTTTGCAGGTACACCAATTAATTATATTGTTGCTTAGGAATGGAAGGGTTACTCTGTACCTCATGTGTATGAATATGGATGAAGGTTCAAGCTATCACTTTGGGGTTTCACCCAAGAAGAGAAGCAGTGCTTGATGTGCTTGCAGCCCAGGCATTTGTGTCTTGGGACACAAGCACAATGAAGCAAAGTGTAATGATTCAACTCGAGTTAGCACCTGCTCCCCTAATCCAGTCATGTTCAGTGAGGTTTTCAAGGCCACCTAGGGGATTTGGATGCACAATGCACCTTCGTTTTAATTGAGAACTGAGCGTGCAAACTCTTGAAAGTCATAGCAATTACCTCTTTAGCATTTCACCATGTTCTACCCACTGCATCGCTCTGCTAGAAGCCAGCAACTGAACTCAACAATGACAGAGATCGGGTCAATACAAAAGAAAAGCCCTGCTAGATCAGTCCACAAGCCCATCTAGCCCAGCATTCTGCTTCCTCACAGTGACGCAACCAGCTACCTCTGGGAAACTCACAAGCAGGAGAAAAAGGCAAATCTCTTCCCACCATTGTTCCCCTGCAATTGGTATTAAGAGACTGTTTTGACAGGCCATATGAAAAGCAGTAAATGTAGAAAGTGGGAGAGATCATTACTCAGCTTCTCAAAATAGGTTCTGGCTCTCCTTCTGATTATTGCTTACCTTAGGGTGCATACCGGATTCCTAATTCTACTCCCTGTCTGGCACTGTGCCTGCCTGCCAATAGTGGCTGCATCATGCCAAAAAGAATGTATGGTGTTGTGAAGTAACCTTCCTGCCAGCAGCTGATTAAGCAAAAATCCTACTTGGCCCCCAAAGGGAGGCCAGCTAATCTCAGACTATTCCAAGGGTAGTTGGGCTGGAGTATAAAGTCTCCCAGAATCAGAATTCTGAGTTCAGGGCTTGAACATCATAGGTGTTGCCTTTGACTCTACCTTCAGTAGAGTCTCCCAGAATCAGAATTCTGAGTTCAGGGCTTGAACATCATAGGTGTTGCCTTTGACTCTACCTTCAGTAGGCTGAAGACACAAAACAAATGCCTCATTTCCCTGCCTTGCCTTGTACAAGGCAAGACTGAATAAGGCAAGCCCCCAATTATCATGTGAGTCAGGTCTGGTCTAGAGGGTTGAGCCTCCATTTACCTGAAGATAACATCCGAAGGTCGCCAGTTCGAGGCCACCGGCACCGTGCAACCTTGAAGCAGCTGATAAGCTGAGCGTGGGAGGATGGAGGCCAGAATGTGCGACCAGATCTCCACATCGCTGAAATGGTCCAATGGAAAGGCAGAGGCCAATATGGTTGGTTCCAGCGGCGTCGCAGGAGTTGCCAGAACGTGACTGTGTTCAGCCATGAACTGCCTCAGGGACTCCGGCTCCGGATTTTGCCTCGAGGTTGACTCCTGAAGCCTCTTCCATAACTGGATGTAGCCACAAGGCAGTGGAGGTTTGGGATCAGAGTTTTCCTTCTCTCAGATGAGCTGCCTTCCCAGGCTGACGAGTCCCATCTTAGTCGCCTCTTACAACAAGTACAGCCAAACTGAGGGCCTATTCTTATCCCCCAGCCCCCAGGGGATGGTATAGAAATACCTGTATTATTATTATTATTATTATTATTATTATTATTATTATTATTATTATTATTATTATTATTATTATTATTATTATTATTAAGAACTTCCATGGGATGATTCTGGCCTGTGGGCCTTATGTTTGACACCCCAGATCTTGTATGTCGGGTATTTGGCTCTACTTCTTAATCTGCCTCTCATCTACCCTTTTGGTGAGTACAGGGCCAAAAATCAAGTTCATGTCAGTTCCATGTTGGCCTAGCTCAAGGCCTTTTTGTTGTTGTTTAATCCTGAGGAAGTTGTGTTTCACCCTTAACCATGACAACCTGCTTCTCCATGGCAAAGTGTGCTTTTTGTCAATTACTTCAATTGCTTCTTATCTCTTTAACATTCTAAAGTTTCATGTTTAAAAAACCCTAACTTGATATTCATATGGTTTGTATAATATCAGTTCAAAAACTTATTCAGGATTAATAGTGGTGCATGTTTTTCACTTCCAATCATCAATGAATGGATGTCATGTTGTGAAAAATAAATTATTCTGTTGCTGTCCTTCCTTAGTTTAATACGATTTGTTAATTTAGCTTGTGCAGCTACTTCATGCAGCTTATTGCCTGAGTACCCCCCACCTGAAGCATATGAGGCACACATTAGATTTAAAACTGGACCACATTTATTGACTCAAATCCCATTCAAGACAGAAGGCAAACACTGCAGTTGCTCCTGTCTTTCATCACTCCTACCTAGGAGTGTTCTCAAACTTTTAGCACTGGAACCCACTTTTTAGAATGAGAATCTGTTGGGACCCACAGGAAGTGATGTCATGACTGGAAGTGACACCATCAAGCAGGAACATTTTTAACATCCTCAGCTGCAAGACTACCCACACTTACCAGGGAGTAAGCCCCATTGTCTATCATTTTTCAAAGCATATACAGAGTAGCCTGTTAAAAGTGCAGATCTGTAACATTTCCCCAAATGCAGATTAATAGTAGCATACCATGGTAGCATCAAATCTAATATATTAAAAATAAAATATTGAAATGAATGGGGACCCACCTGAAATTGGCTCATGACCCATTTAGTGGATCCTGACCCACTGTTTGAGAAACACGGCTCTAGAGAGTTCCCATCCAGAGAGAACTCTAGAGAGTTCCCATCCAAAACTGCAACCAGGCAAAGTCACAACTGCTTCTATCCACAAGAGTGGTATTCTCCTATTCCACCATCATTGAAGCATTCCTTCTGGCCATTGTCTTTTGTCTAGTGTAATGCAAATTGCATAGGAAAATAATTGATCATTTATTTTATGTCAACTAAGGGGCCAATCCTATCCAATTTTCCAGTGCTGGTGCAGCTGTGCCAGTGGGGTATGCACTGCATCCTTTGGTGGGGAGGTAGTCACAGAGGCCTCCTCAAGATGAGGGAATGTTTGTTTCCTTACCTTGGGGCTGCATTGCAGCTGCACCGGTGCTGAAAAGTTGGATAGGATTGGGCCCTCAGTTATTTGTGTAAACCGATTTTTTTTTTAAAGCTTGGGATCAAGCTAGGCTCATATTTTCTACTTCATCGTATTTCTTGATGTTATGATCTAAACATTATTTTCTTTACATCTTGTGCCTGCAGAATTTTTCTTGCATGAATAGGTTTATTCATTTAAGAGGAATATTTGAAATTAGTTTGCGAGCCATCACAAAAGTTGTTACTTAATTTACAGCCTCCTCTTACTTTCCCGTGGGCAACAAAACACACTTTACCACTCTTGCCATAGAGTTTCATTATCTCTTTTGGTTCACATTCTCACCTGCCCAGGATGTGCAAGCCTGTGATTTTTGATTATAGAAATGCATTTGCAAAAGTTGTGCTTATTTATATTTCTATGAATTCAATATATTTTTTCAGCTATTGAAGATTACAAATAATGAATGATACCGAATGATGTTCCCATTCTCAGGTATGGCACTGAGAATAACGAAATCACATTGTGAGGTGTAATACTGTTATGTATAATAATCATTACTACAAAAGTCATCATTATACCATTCACTGAAAAATCACATGGGGTTATGACCAAAGAGACCATCAACGATCCAAAACTTCCCATCTGTCTACTAGGAACATACCATTCCATTCAAGAACATACAAACTGTTCTTCCAAAATATGGTACAACAGCATCCCATTGCCATATTAACATTGGTTCTCAAACATTTTAGCACTGGTACCCACTTTTAGGAATGATAATCTATTGGGAACGACCAGAAGTGATGTCATCAACCTAGAAATGATGTGATGTCCAGAAGTGACATAATCAAGCAGCAAAAATTTTTTTAACATTGCCATTATGACAAAGTCAAATAAAATCAATCAAGTAAGTAAATCAAAAGTTTACAATAAGTATGTTAAAAAATTTATTTAAAGAACCCTCCTAACCCTCCCAAGCAGTTGCTGATCTGCTGAGGGGGAAAAAAATCCCCAAACATCCCAAAGGTTTTAATCCTATCCACATTTATTGTGTTGACTAATGGAATAAGCCCCATTGACTATCATTGTTAAAAGTGTATACAAAGTACTGTAGTCCAGTGTTTCTCAAACTGTGGGTTGGGACCCACTACGTGGGTCGTGAGCCAATTTCAGGTGGGTCCCCATTCATTGCAATATTTTATTTTTAATATATTAGACTTGATACTACCATGGAATGTGACTGGATCTGGGGAAATGTTACAGATCTGTACTTTGAACAAGCTACTATGTATATTCTTTTAACAATGATAGTCAATGGGACTTACTCCTGGATAAGTGTGAGGATTGCAGCCTAGGATTGTTAAAAATTTTCCTGCTCGATGATGTCACTTCAAGTCATGACATCACTTCTGGTGGGTCCTGACAGTTTCTCATTCTAAGAAGTGGGTTCCGGTGCTAAATGTGTGAGAACCATTGCTGTAGTCTGTTAAAAGTACAGATTTGTAACATTTCCCCAAATGCAGTCACATACCATCATAGCATCAAGTCTAATATATTCAAATTAAAATACATATTGAAATGAAAGGGGGACCACCTGAAATTGGCTTGTGACCCAGTGAGTTTCAACCTGCAGTTTGAGAAACACTGCCATATTATGTTTGAAAAGTTGGGATTATTTTCAAAGTGTAGGCAATATCATATTCTGCATTTTTTTTTTCAGATAATACATGGAATTAATGGTGCCATCAAAAAACTAGACCAACAAACACACCATACCATTTGCCAGCCCAGACCATAACGTTCAGTATGTTCAATTCATACTATAACACCTGATCTGGGTTTTCATTGTTCCAATCAACACAATTTTGTTGTAGCAGTTGGCTTGCCTACTACTTTAAACATGGCTTCCTCCATGTGGCTTCATACTGTACATAAAATTGCAATATATCATCACAAATCATCCACTTAATTCATCTGTCCTACTGGAATTGTCTTTGCAGCAACATTGGTGTGTCTCTTGATTCAATTTCAATATTTTTAGCATATGCTATACACTACAGTCTCAAATACCAGGATATCATGATGCACATCTAGTTGATTTTTTTTTAACTTAATTTTAACCTGGCCAATTCATGACTGAACCAAGCATATTAAAATCAGTATTGCCATAGCAAGGCAATACCAAATGAAAGAAAAATAATCATACGAGTATGAATGTTCAGTTACCATGCATTCCCCAAATAAATACAGCCGACAACAGGTATGGAATTAAACTGGGCCACTTTTATTAAATACAGACATAGCAACAGGGCAACTAAAGGGCCAAACAAAACCCATCCCAAGTGTGGGGTCCTAAGTGGGGGAAATGGTCCTAGCCGTCTTCGTCCCCCGGTCTCATAGGACATCCATCCGACTCCAGGCGTAACTCAAATGTTATTAAGTCCACCTCTCAACATTGCCCGAAGAGGGTAAGTCAGCAGAACTGCTATGCCTTCTGAAGTGCCTTCAGGTCACCCCTGCAAGGCCCCCAAGTTTGGACAAGGGGCTAGCCAGCCTACCTCCTCGAGTCGGTCAGGCATCATGGGAGCGGTTCTGGTTCACCCCCGGTCCTTGCTGACTTGCTGGGTAGATTGCCTACCCACCCTGCACTTCTACCGCCAGTGACCAGGACGACAAATACCTATCAAAAAACCCAAATCCACTCCATAACCAGTCTGAGGTAGGTGAAAAAACCACCATTAGCAAGCCAATTTACATGGTGATTAAAAATTCCTACCTGGCCCTCAAAGAGCAACCAGCTAATCCCAGACTAGCTACAGGGCGGGCAGGTGGGGGTCACTTGCCAGGAACACACTGAGCTGCTTCAGGCGCACGTGCGCCTGAGCAGCTCTCTGGTTCCTTCCCCCATAGCAACAGCCAGCCAATCGGCACACCATTTACAGTACCACAGAAGCATTTATGGCATTGGAACACAAGTTCTGCCACTGTAAATGCCCAGTAGGATTGGGCCAAAAGAGACACTGATAGACCTATCCTCCTTAAATCTCCCTTTCAAAGCCTCTCTTTGAAACTTATTTTGTCATTCATCTAATTGCTGAATAATTCTGCCTAACAATAAATCCAGTTGTGTGTCCTTAGAAATGTATGTGTTCTTCTTTGATGCTGAAAACAAATGCGATAGGATAGTGCAGTTTGTGCCTTAATATATCCAGTGAGCTCATAGTCATTTTTTATACGGACAGTCAAGATTGGAGTCCGGGGTGAGGCAGATCAGGCACTGGAAGCCTGGGGATAATCTCTTGTGGTTTGTGTTGGTGGCAAATTAGAACAGTGATTTTCAACGGTTTTCATCTCATGCCACACTGACAAGGTACTAAAATTGTCAAGGCATATCAACAGTTTTTGGACAATTGACTAGGCACACTATGCTGTTGTTGGGGGGCTTACAGCTCCCAATGGACCTACTTATAAATGATCCTCCCCCAACCTCTTGCAGCACACTCGCAGACCATTCGCGGCACACCAGTGTGCCATGGCACAGTGGTTGAAAATTGGGGTAGGCAGTGGCGACAGGATGAAAGGCACCCCAAATCCACCACCCCTTCAGACCACCCACAATCTGCCATTCATAGATGGGCTGGGATTGAGTATTGGCAGTTTATTCTACTGGAGTTCTCTCTCTCTCTCTCTCTCTCTCTCTCTCTCTCTCTCTCTCTCTCTCTCTCTCACCCTGGGAACTGGTATCCTGAGGCCTAACAACATGCCAGATTTCTGAAGAGGAAGTCTTTCTAGATTATATCCCATGTAATCTCAACACAAAAAACAAGGAAACAACCTAACCAGTGAGGACACTGTGGGATCGTATAATACCATGATAATTAAAAAAAACTGTTGGAGAAATAAGTTTCACCTTTGTATGTATAACGTCCTTGACTTTTACACTGCCCTCGTCTACTTCAGTGTTCAGTGACGGCAGCATCCAATCAATTATTTATTTATATTGCCACATACTGGAGCGTTTCTGACGCAGAGGCTTTCCTTACAGTTGGACACGATGGATTATTTCATGTAACATACAGATTGGTTTGTGACCTTTCCAAGACACTATTAAAAGCAACTAAGAATGAACCATTTTCCGGCTGCTATATCTCTGACAGCGGTTTCTAAAGAATGCTCATCCTTTTCATTTAAAATTCATAGGTGTCCTTGGTCACATCCTGTAAACTCAAAATGTCACCTATAATTATTTTTGCTGCAACTCTGGACTTGTTTAATAGTCCCAAACACGTAGTTTTCCTCAATGCCATGACCGGCCTCTCTTCTTTTGTGTCTGTTCCTTTACGTGGCTAGTTTTCAGTGTCAAACATTTCATAAAAATGCAGGCAGGCTCCTTCTCCCTCCATGCACACCATCTTTCCGGGAATTAGTTGAACTTGTATCTACAATCAGATGCTACTCTAATCAGTGGAAAGGGAATTAAACAAAAGGTGGGGGGTGGCTGCAGAGCATCTGCTTTCTCAGGTTCCATCTCCAGCGTCTCTAGGCAGGGCAGAGAAAAATTTCTGCATGAAACCCTGATCAGCCACTGCTAGTTGGTGCCAACAATACCAAGGCCAGAGGAACAATGGCCTGACATCTCAATCCTAACTAGCAATGGAACAGCAGGGCCACATGGCCTTCGCTGTATCCAGCACTTGTTAGGAGCAGGCTGAAGATCTCTTTGGGGTAAGAAGATATTTTTTCCCTTACCCCAAACAACATCCCCACCTGCCCAATGCGACTACTTGAATCTGCGCCTGCTGTTTAGCTGGTGCAAGTTCGAGCAGCCTCATGTAGGACATGCAGTCTCAGGAGGGAGGATACGATACAGCAGAGGCCTGCTCCACCAATCCTGGCCTCCTCCCAGGCCTGATCCACTCCCTTTCTGCCCTCCCCCACCCAGAAATGCCCCCTTCTCCCCCACGCTTCCACCACCTTGCTGCCACTCAGCGCTTCACTTCCCTTGGTTGGATACCATTCTTCTGGATGCAGTATTGGTGGGGCAGTGCAGGACTCCTTGCCAGCACTGCCGACTCACACAGTGCTGCAAACATGATTTACGGCACTTTTGCAACACTTAGTGCAGGTGCAGGGACCACTGCGCTGATGGAGCGGGCAAGACGGATTGCTTTGCATTTCCTAAGGAAACTTACATTCCATATATTGTGCTGAGCGTATTCACTGGCAAGGTGTAACGTCAAGCCTTTGGCCATGTTCTATGGCAGATTCAGTGGGACTCCTTATGCTGAGAGGCGATGCTAGTGTGAGATGAGTTGCATGGAAACACTCTTGCATATACAGTTTTATGGCCCTCTTCATGGAGATCTTGGTAGGAAATGTCTTGATTTGTTTCTAGAAAGGATGTGGGATTGGTCAGATCTGAACAGAGTGCGGTCTAATCTGTTGAGACCCGTGTGGTCCTTGAGAGAGTAGCAGTCTATTTAAACTGGATTGTAAAGTCCCGAGAAATGAGTTCCTTGGTTTCTGTACCTCAGGGAAGCTAGTTAGCTTATGCCCCTATGTTTTATGTCGAATGTCTAATAATATTTATATTTATTATTATGGCAATAAAGGTTCCTACTACTACTTTCCATATAGCCACTTTTAAACAGAGTTAAATGACAAATGGCTTAGTTCAAAACTTAAGCTAGCCCGTTCACAACAGATACATCATCATTTCAAATATGTACAACCGTTGGTGCTTATAGGTCATATAAGAAATATCATAGACCAGGTGATGCAAACCAGGAGTTTGCTTGTGAGATCATGTCTTACTTTCTTGATTTCAACAGCCTTAGGATATATGACTTGCCCTTGCCCTCATCCAAAGGAGGAAAATCTGGATCATAGGGTTGTGGGAAGGACATCATAGGACAGACACAGGCAGAGAGCTTTCTCAGTGTAGCCATTTCTTTAAATTGAAATAAAATCACAGCCCAACTGGGTTACAATTAAGCATGCAGATTATGTCCCCATGTCTTAAGTGTTCAAATACTATGGCGGGTTCTGCTGCCTTGAGCCATTTCAGGTGGAGGTCTGGCATTTCTCCTCAGCTCTCAGCTAGGTGGATGGTGAGGGCCTCCTCTCCCAGTGATGTCTTTGGGAAGTGGACCCTCATGAAGGGCAGCCCTCTATTCCTTCTCCCTGGGACTTGGCCTAGGTGGGTACCTACGTTCATGGGATCTGTGCTCCTATGCACTCTACAAGGAAGGGGGGCTGCTCTTTTCCTGCCTTCTGCTCATTCCTTTCTGGTCCCCCTCCCTGTTCCTTCCCCTCTTTCTTTTCCACCTCCTGCTCATTTTGTTCCACTCTCTGTCCACTTTCCCTCTGTCCCCCATTACTCCAGGCTTTTCCTTTCTTGCCTGTTTGAACTTTCTCACCCTATTCTCCTTTTCCTTGCCTCGGTCCTACAAAGATGCTCTCTTCTCATGCTGCCTTCTCTTTCTCTCCCTTCCTCAATGTCCTTTCCTCCTTTTCTCTTCTCTCTGCAGCTCTTTGTGAAAACTTGTATCAGCTCTCAGTTGCCATCACTTGTGGTTAATGGGCAGCCAACGAGAAGTCAGCCAGCCGTGTTGTGGAGGTACGTAGCAAAGATGCCAACCCCAAGTACCTCCATGGAAGCTTATAGTGGTGGCAACTTGTCCTGAACTATGGGGAGACATGGCACATCACAACCCTAATTTTTTCACAACCCAAAACAATTTGGCAGGGGAAATGAGCTATCTTCTTGTTGCTATTGTTAAACACTTGGGAGTCAGAACCCCTTACAATCATCCAGGTTTCTACCAGTAGATTCTGATTGATTTTCTGCCTGCCCCTGCTAGAAGTGAATGTGAGGGTCTGACACCTTTCAAATCTGATGCTTCTATAAGCCTGTAGAGCAAATGAGAAAATGAATACAGAGGACTCGGTGCATTTAGAACATTCTAAGCCCACCTCCATAACTAAATGACAGACGAGCAAATCAGCAAATTGAGTACTGGTTTAACCCTACCAGTCATTTTTTATTTAGATTATTTTTTTTTTAATCCCATCCCGAAAGGAATCTCCTGCCTGCTTATGTAAAACATTCTTTTTACACCCATAAAACAACAAATCAACATTGCATCAAGCAACATGACATTCTGTTTTCCAACATGACACTAAAAACACCAAGGCCCAAATCCTAACCTACTTTCCAGCAGTTGTGCCAATGGAACGTGTGCTGCATCCTGCAGTCGAGTAGCACTCACAGAGCCCTCCTCAAAGTAAGGGAATGTTTGTTCCCTGAGCTCGGAGTTGCATTACCCTTATGTTGAGGCTGGAAAGTGGGTTAGGATTGCGCCCTAAAGCAGCAGGGCAAATGAAAAAATCTTCCCTTTGGGAGAAAAGCAAATCACACTTGGTGCCAAGTGAGCCTTGAGATACACCAGTGGAAAAGACTCTACTTCCAGTTATAACCTACCTCACCTTCAGCAGCATCTGATGTGATTCTTCTTACATGGTATGTATAGGAATGCACCTTTCCAGCCATACTGCAATGTGCAGAAGAATATACAACCATAATCATAGCCTTGGGTACATACATGTAACCTTTTTTTCTGCATAACTATATGGTTTGGGCTAAAATATTTGGTTTGCCTCGTTGCCTATGCCCCCATCCAGTAGTTCCTGAGATGGGGGGCTACAAGGCCAATTATGAAGAATTAACAACTGCAGTCTCATCCTTCCCTCCTTCACCCGCTGGTGCAGCTGTGCCAAAAAAGCATGTGATGTATCCAGCAGAGGCGCAAAGCGGGAGGCTTCAAAATAGAAAGGGGATTTAAATCTTCTTACCCCCTGTCATCTGCTGCTCCGCAATGGGTCTCCTCAGACCCGCGCCAGTGAAATAACTGGCACAAGTCCGAGGAGAGAAAGAGAGTGGGGAGGCTGCAAAAAAGAAGATGGAATCCGGCGCATGCCATCTCTGTCGGATCCACCCCCTCCCACAACCTCCTTGCAGACAGTTCCTTCCCCCTCCCTGTCCAGTTTTGCCCCCCTCCCCGCCTCATTCCATCCTCCTCCAGCCCCTCTCCAGCTCCCCTGCCAACTTACCATCTTCAGCGAGTGACCAGCGGTCTGGCAGCATGCTACTCAGCGCACTACTCGAGCATGGTTTATGGCCGTTCTTCAGCAGTTGGTGCCACTGGAACATGTGTTCCGCTGGTGGCAAGGGGGGCCATAAGTTTTCGTTTTTAGTTCTCGTTTTTTCAACTCCCCCCCCCTTTAACCAGGGTAACATCTAATAAAACATTGCTATTTTTATGTCTATCATAATTGTAGCAATTTGCTGGCATATATTTAGCTGGCAAAGCTCATTGCGTTTTCACCCACTCTGAGTTAAAAACAAAGCCATTCATACACATCTGACCTCTAACAGCGAACAGAAATCTGTACATTAGACAACCAGCCCTTTTGTGGGGCTGTGTTCATCGTCAAAAATAGAACTCGTGTTTTGGTGCTTTGTTTTCTCTGTAGAGCACAGCCATCTGTCTAACACCTGCTACCTGGATACTGTCTGCTTCTTCTAGCTGACCTTAGCAGTCTCTCTGTGCTTGTTATCAGTGACACTTCACTGGCCAGTTTGCATCCATCCATCCTCTGCCGCTGACATTCTTCCTGAGTGCAGGTCCCATCCTTCTTGACACTTGGAATGCATGCAGCATCTGGGCTCGGATTAGACAGCAAAAGATGTGCACACAGTCATTTGTGGAGCGCAACCTTTCTGGGAGCATGTTGCCTCTCCTTGCCTGCTTCAGGCCGTCTCTGTCATGCTTTTTTATTCCATTCATCAATGTGCCACCCAGCTATTGTGTACTTGTATTTCAAGAGTTTCCTTTGAATTCTTTAACCACTGTCAATGAATAACCCTGACAACATATTTTTATATGCTCAAGGCCAGTATGATGCATAATTTGGAAAGATAATTTTATGCGGTTTGAAAAAAAAAATCCTATTTTCATTAGTATTCCTGTTTCAAAAACTGTCCTGATTAAACACAAGAAAAACTACAACAGGAGTAAAAGTATTTCAGTGGCTAAAGAAGGATTCCCATCCAAGCTCAATCATAGACTTACCATGAGGTTGTAAGAAGTCACTCTCTGGCTGAGTGTGTCAGAGAGTAAACATATTTTTTGGAAGTGAGTCATGTTCATTTCAACTTCAGATAATTCGTTATCTGCAAAATAGGAATCATGGTGTCCTACCTTCCAGAACTGTTGTGTCAAACCTTAATTAACAGCCCAGTCCTACTGAGCCCCTATAGTGGCAGATCTCACAATCTGCTGCTTTAAGTACTACTGCAGTGTTGCAAAAACCACAGCACTGTGGTGCACTCCCCCTCTCCACCCAGTTTCACATTCAGTCCTTCCCCATCCCCACCCACTGCACCCCCACCACTACCTTACCTGGTCTGTTGAGTAGGAAGGGTCCATCAACAGAGTGCTGTATGTTTCATTGACAGCCATTTTACCATAGTGGAAGTGACCTTCACTGTCATAAGATGCACCAGCACAGCTGAGGGGGGTTCACAGGATCCCAGGTAGCACTCTTTGGGGGGAGCGGCAATGCTGCCCCCACCAGGGTTCTGCCCCCCTCACTTGCCCCCGCCCCCCTGTGCAGAGGGGTGGCGGACCTGAAAGGTGTGCCCCAGGGCAGCACTCCTTCCAGCTACACCGCTGATATGGAATAGCCCAATCCTGCATAGGATTCAGCTGTGAGTCTCATAGGCAGTCTGATTACAGCTGTGAGCAATGGCAGAGCAAGACAGCCAAACAGAACACAGACTCTTCTTTGGGTTCCAGGCATGGAGACAAAGGAGAGTGGGATCAGGGAAGACTCTCATGGATTGCAAATAATGTTTCCACTGAATTACGCAGTGGTGTAGCAGCACACCTTCCAGCCAAGTTCCACATAGTGCAGAGCTCCACGACTCAAAAGTTTGGCAATTGCATGATGCTGATGCTGAATGTCTGGAGGTGGCATCATGCTAAGTCACAACACCATAGCTACTGAAGAGTTCTGCGCACTGCCATGGACCCCTGCTACTATTAGAAAATAATTTAGGGAGTTAAATTATTGACCATGTTTGAGAATGTTGATCGTGGTTGAGGATGAAAACATATTTCTCTGATTATGTGAGATGTACCCCCATGGATATACTGAAAGCCCAAGAAAGGAAGAGGGACTTTGCCCATTGGCTATGCTCTCCATTTTGGTACACCTCCCAGCCTCAACTGCAGTATATTGAGTGGTACGTCAGCAAGGGGTGCCTGCATGCATAGCTTCTCTACAGTGGAAATTCTTATGCAGGTTGCCATTGACTTAGAGAACTTTCATGCATCCAGTTGTATGTTCTTAGGCATTCCTGGCCTATGTGCAGGTCAGTACCTGGAGGTTGGGGCGCATGGACAGGACATGTATTGAGTATGTGCAGACTTGTGAACGTTCTAACAGCAGATTGTACTAGTGACTGATTTCCTTCCTTCCTTCCTTCCTTCCTTCCTTCCTTCCTTCCTTCCTTCCTTTTCCTCTATCCATGTTCTAGCAAACCAATTTGCAGATTATGCCAAACCTGCTAAGTCAGATTCACACAGTCACACAGCTGAATCTGCAAACTGCCTGCATAGTTGACTTACTATGGAGAAGGGGAAGCATTTGAGGGCACTTATATGTGAGAATAAAAATCTATTCAAGTGTTGCTGTGCCAGATCTGCATGTGGTGTTTAAGTTTTAAAGCACACTGTGCTAATCTTTCAAAAAAGATTTCATTAACTCGGATACTGTAAATTAATTACCTCATGCTGCTCAAGATATTGCAGTGAAGTGGTTTTCCAGCACATACTATGGTGCCCTGCTGAGTAACAACCAATGAGGAATGTGTTATTAGTAACATCTGCACTTAACTCTGTATATTAACAATGTTTGCTTTTGTTGTAGCATACCCTAAACAGTGGTTAGAAAAATCTCAAAGAACCAGCAAATTTACCATAAGTGATCAGCCTTTACAGATTTCCAGTGAAGATTTTGCTTCAAAGTAATAAACATGATTTTAATTCATATATCGATTGCTTTAGTGCAGTGTTTCTCAGACTTGGTGCTACCATGGGATGTGACTGCATTTGGGGAAATGTTACAGGCCTGGACTCTTAACAGGCTCCTATGTATATGCTTTTAAAAATGATAGTCAATGGGGCTTCTTCCTTTGTAAGTGTGGATAGGATTGCAGTCTAGGATTGTTAAAAATTTTCCTGCTTAGTGATGTCACTTCCAGCCATGATGTCACTTCCAGGACAATGATATCACTTCTGGTGGGCTCTGACAGACTGTCATTCTAAAAAGTATGTCCTGGTGCTAAAAAATTTGAGAACCACTGCTTTAGTAGTATACATATGTAGTCCATTGGAGTAGCATACAGAGTCTTCCAGGTGGTCTCCTGGCCAGGACCATGCACAGCTTTCAAGAAGGCTCTAGATCAGGAATATCAAACATAAGTCTCATGGGTCAAATGTGGCCCCCAGAAGCAATTTATCCAGATCCTGTTATAATTGAGCTCTCCCAGCACGATAATTGGGCTTACTCATATCTTGAAAATATGATCAAGATTTGCACATTTTCTCTTGTGTCATTTGCAGCTAATGAGTGAGAACAAAGTGTTTATTTCTGACCATCAGCTGTTTAATGATGTCACTTTCTGCTTAATGATGTCAATTCTGGCCCTCAGCAGACACCATGTATGCTAACTTTGGCCCTCTGTATGAAATATGTTTGACATCCCTGCTCTAGATAATGCACCAAAATGCTTTGTTATGAAGAAATATTGTGCCATGACTTTTTCTTTAAATAAAACTTTTCCCCTCAGACACTCTTGGCAGTGACATTTTTGTTTTAATTTGAAATTAATGCAAGCTGCCTCAAAATGTGACATTAAAAGTACATTAGACAATGGCAAGGAGGACAAGTATCACTGACTAGTACTCATGAAGGTTGTATGTCCCTTCAAGTTCAAAGGTAGTTTGCCTTTGAATATATATTGGAGGGGAGTAATGATAGGAAAGGGACATGTCTACACCTGCCACTTGTTGGTGTCCAAGAGGCATCAATACGGTCACTATGCAAAACCTGATGCTTGACTAGTTTGGCCATTTGGCCTATCTGATAGGCAGCCCAATCCTATTCACCACTGCACTGCAATGATAAAGAATGGCCAGCATGGGCCAAACTGCATCCTGTGGGGGAAGTTGGAAGGCTAGAGGTCTCCTCAAGGTAAGGGGACATTTTCCCCCTTGCCCTGGGGAAAACCCCAGCTTCAGCAACAGGTCTCCTCAGATCTGTGAGAGCTAAGTAGCTGGCACAAGTTCAAGTGACTCTGTGTCAGCAGATCTGACCCAAGAAATTGGATAGGATACAGCATGCGTGGCTGCTACAAAATCTGCCTCACTCCTGGGCCCAATCTTTTACAACACCCAGCATTGGTGCAGTGGCCACCAACAATAACATTGGGCTCTTAATCCAATGAGTCTTATTCCTAGGAAAATGTGTGTAGGATTGCAGCCTTATTTCGAAGTAAACATGCTTAGGATAAGGATGTAAACTCTGTCTTGTGGATTCCTGTTATCTTAGAAGGGCATTTTCTGTTAGTATAGAAAGAATATGGAATCATTAACAGATTAACATGGGCCTCATTATTTGCTGCAAGTTTGCTTGCCACTTCTTTTTACCCAAAATATAGTTAGGATACACTTGAGAAAAAATGGAAATTGACATGAAAGGCAGAGCTTGAATTACAAGGAAGCTAGTGATGGCCCCCGCTACTTTTAAACTACGATGTTGAAAAATTTTTGAAAATTTGACTAAAATTGCAAGGAAGTCAGGAGTTTTAATTAAACCTCCCTCCCAAGAACACTGATGAAAGGCTCAAGCTGCAATCCTATACACACTTTCTTGGGAGTAAGCTCAGGGCTTACTTCTGACAGGCTGACAGTTTCTCATGTTAAATGTTTATATGGTTGGCAACCTTCAGTCTCGAAAGACTATGGTATAAGCCTACAGCACCAGGTATTCCCAGGTGGTCTCCCATCCACGTACTAACCAGGCCTGACCCTGCTTAGCTTCCAAGACCATATGAGATCAGGCATGTGCAAGGTTACCCTGCAGATGCCTGATCTTGTCTGATCTTGGAAGCTAAACAGGGTCAGGCCTGGTTGGTACTTAGATGGGAGACCGCCTGGGAATACTGTGTGCTGTAGGCTTATACCATAGTTTTCGAGACTGAAGGTTGCCAACCAATGTTTGTATATAAATGTCTGTTACACTGTGTGTGTTGAGTACACAGAAGCACCACTGCTCCAGAGACCCAAGGTCAGGCAGTTGCTACCGGGAAATAATGAGGCACAGACCCAGCAGTGCACCACCACCAGATGTCCTTTTACTTGGAGTGTGTACAATATGTACAGTGCTAAGGCAGCACAGCAAAGCAAAACAGCAAAGATAGCCTCCCAGGGGCACTTGAGAGAGGCCTGACTTTTGCACCACCATTAAAAAAAACAAAAAACCTAGTGTTGTCAGAATGCTACTTCCTATACACTGTCTGTAGAGTTTATAAGCACCTCCATAGCACTCCATACGATAGGGTTTTATTTAACTGTTATCAGTCAGAGAAATGCTGCCTTGTGAATCATTTCGAAGAGATGAGCAGAACCAGAACGCTTTTTAGGAATCGGAAAAAAATTGTTAGATGGGAATAGCATTTTAACACAAATTTATAAGTGCCTGACATTTCCCGTGCATTTTACAAATTAATTGAACTCATAATGTCAGATGATAGCCTGGAATTCAGAGTTAAAAAATGCTAAAAGAATAGACAGTGAAGCATAGAAATTATGAAGCCCATCATCAGCTCATTGACTCAACAGTTTTAGATGATGTCTGATTTTTAACGGTACGCTGACTGCTGATGTCCCCAAGAGTTAAGATATCCATAACTCATCAAAGACAAAGCCAAGTGGGATGGCATATTAAGCAAGTGGCAATCTCAGCGAGTAGCTGTCTCAGGAGAAGACATGCTGTGCATGTAGAAGGCCTCAGAGTCCGTCTTTGGCATTTCTGGATTAGAGATCTTAGTCATTGGCTTAAAGCTTGGACAGGGCATACAAGCTCTCATCTGTGGCAGAACTGTTATGAATGGTATGTATACTCTGAGTTCAGCAATAAGAATGCTTTTTCAGCTTCAGTGGTCCTACATATAAATAAAACCGCTCCAACACACAGTAGTCCAACATAGAGCATTGGAACTGTGATATAATAACCAGTATGCAGGTATTTGGAGTAATAGGTGACAGCTGAAGTTGGCCAAGCTGAGGGTCTAGGCTTTGGAGTTGTACTGAGGACCCATGCAACCCAATCTATAGCCAACCTTGAGCCCAATCCTGAGCAGAGTGCTCCGGCTTTCCGCCAGGGCACACTGTTGCAAATGTTCCATAAGGCACGTTTGCAAGGCTTACCGCCAGGCTACCACCCATGCTAGCCCAGCGCTGGTGTAGCCCCGGGCTAGCACTGGCTGGGCACCCAACCTCCACCACTCAGCGGTCTCACAGACCACCAAGCTGCGGAGAGGAAAGCAGGGGCATGGGGAGAGGCAAGGAGGAGGTGTTCTGAGGAGGGGGGAGGCAGGCAGAGGGTGGAGAGAGGGTGGGGAGGAGGCATGATGGGGAGGTGGGGGCGGGGAAAGGGTGGGCGGGAGGCGTGCCATGGGGAGGGAGCAGGGAGGCAGAGAAGCGAGTCTGGTGGAGCACTGCTCCACTGGATCCTGTCCGTTCGTGTAGGGCTCGGCGCTCGACACAAACGCCTTTACTGTACCGCCGACCTTTCGGTCAGTGGTAATGTGAGTAGCCCTATTGTGGGGCTGCTTCTCTTTCCTGGGTGAAGGGGACAAAAGTCCCCTTCTCCCAAGGTGCAGCAGCCCGAGGTGTCTAGGATGCGGTGGCAGCTGTTTTCGGTGCCGCCAAAGCTGGGCACCCCGGGCAGTTCAGGATTGGGCTGCTTATTGACAACACACCACTGGTTGCCTCTTATCTGATTCCTGACTCCAGTAACCATTCTCTGCATCAGTTGAGAAGCAGAAGCACTGATCAGAGGCTGCAGCTGTGCAGTTTGCCTCCTCCAAACTAGGAGTCATATGTGAGGACTGAGGGTGTGGCTGGCTGGTTGGAGAACACTTACAGGCAAGTAAGCCCTGGGCATCAGAGAAGGCACCAAATGAGAGAGAGGCTGTCCTGCCATTGTTTATTCAGGAAGAAATGGATGGATGAGGCAAGAAGTCTGCCACATTTAACAAGACCTAGGAACACGTGTTGGGTGGTAGAGGAGAAGGGCCCCATGGCTAAATCTGTACAGTGAGGCTTTGTTGTGGGGTAAGTTAAAGTGAATTACGTTGATAAATAATTAGAATACATTTAGCAGGAGTTGTGGATCAGTGTGTTAACTTGGGAGTATTCTAGAAGAATGGGTGGTGTTTGCCCAAATTTTAACTGAAGTTGTGAGGGTTGGGAAAACAGTATTTTTAAGATGGGATTTGAAAGGGGAAGTTAGGAGTTTCCCTGAGTGTGGTCCATTGCTTTGGGTGGAACAGGTGTGTTGTGGCAACCTTGTTGAGAGTTGTGGACCAACAGTTCTCATAGTGGGGTCCGGTTTAAGATGTTGTAATTGGTATTCTTCTTGCAGGACAGGTTTGTTTGGGTAGGTTGGAGCTACATTTACTCTTGGGGAAGCCACTTGGGTGTTGGAGCCCTTGTGTTGGGTCCTTCCAGGGCATAGGAGCCACAGTGGGTGGGGAGCTGAAGGATTCAATGTTGACACAGCATGTGTGGGTGTGATCCAGATTGTGATAGCACATGTGGGTATGATTCCTGGCAGGGGAAAAGGGTTTTATATGTTTCCCCTACCACAATCCCGCAACACCTGCTATTAGTTGATCAAGGAGGAAAACTCTGATAGGTGTCTGTGGGAATTTTCCTTCTAGGGCAAACAGCAGCCACATGGGTCAAGAAGAGAGATGGAAATTGGAACTGTGGTAGAGATAAATGTTTAAAAGCTTATCTGTGGTCTCTTTGGATTTCCTTCCTCCCTCCCAAGAGTGCTAACTTACAAATGAAGTGGAAGTACAAAGCTGCATGGCACACACTGCAAATAACATTTAGCTTGGCCACAGACTTCTCTCTTTCATGGCAGCTGAGAGAATGTTTCAAAAATTGGCATATTTTTTAAACCTGTGGACAGGAAACATCTCTGAAGTTCTCTTTGGGGAATTTTGTTTAGATGAACCTGTAAGAAATCTGACCATTCTTTTATCTTGTAGACTGAACGGCAATAAATATTCCTTCACTGTAAATTCCCTGGGACAATAAATCCCATTGAGCTGCTGTATAATGTATTTAATCTCGAGGAAATGTTCATTTCATTCAGCCTAACAGATAAATGTTGCCTGTGCAAAGTTCTTATATCCAAATCAGACAACACTGAATTATTTGATTTGAATGTCAGCGAGAAGACAAAACCCAGATTGGCGTTAAAAGAAATTTGCCCCTCCCCATTTTTCCTTAGGAATGCTGATGTTGAATGTTTCAAGATAGAACCCACTGAATGTTTACCTCTCCTACTTAATAAATTTTAGGAAATACTGAAATAAAGTGTATTAAGCATTAAAGGTTGACATGTAGTAGATTCTGGGCAAACTCTTTTGTGGGGGGAAAAAATGTGATTGTACAGTGGGAGGAGAGTTTTAGCTAAAACCTCCACCCATGTGAGTCTGCCTGTGTTCAGAAATCTGCCAAGGAGGCCTCTCTGCAAGTCTGACGAGGCCCAGCTTGTTGTTGGGACTTGTAATAGAGCCTTCTTGGTGGTGGCCTCCTTTGCAGAGGACTCAGGGCCTGATCCAAACTGGATCGTGCTGGCCCAGTGCCAGGACTCAGTGTCGCAAATGTTCTGTAAGTCACGTCTGAGACACTGCTGGGTCAGCACCGGGTGGAGGAATGACAACCACTGCCTGGAGCTCCGGGCTAGTGCCAGGCAGCAGACTGATAAGTCAGAGTGAGGGGGAGGTGTTCTGGGCAGGGCAAGGGCGGGGGAAGGCGTAGAAGGGAAGGGAGCAGAACAGGAGGGGGCAGAGATGGCGGCAGGCCCTGCCACCATATCCTAACCCCCCTCCCGGCCTGGGAGACCTGGCACAGATATCCTCAAATCTGCACCCTCTTAATAGTGGGTGCAGATCTGAGGAGACTCATCAGGGCTGCCTTGCTTTTCACAGGGTAAGGGAGTATAAGGTCCCTTATCCCAAGTAGCCCCACTGCTGCTTCCCAGCCCCATGGGATGCAGCAGTAGCCATTTCAGCACCACTGCAACC
This sequence comes from Tiliqua scincoides, assembly GCF_035046505.1. Lineage (NCBI taxonomy): Eukaryota > Metazoa > Chordata > Lepidosauria > Squamata > Scincidae > Tiliqua > Tiliqua scincoides. The sequence goes on from NC_089824.1 coordinate 66,308,494, forward strand.
CTGGTTGCTGGGAAGCACAGGATTGGGCTGTCATTTTGCTCCACTGTTCCAGGGAAGATTAAAGACATACCTGTTTCAGTTGGCCTTGCTTGATTATTCCTGATCACCATTTTTTAAAATCTCTCTCTTTGTTCTCACATTACACATGCTTTTAATTGCATAACCTTCCCTGCTTGGAGATTACGTATAATTTCAAATAGTGCAGGGCGAGTAGGAAAAGGGCAAGATCACGGTGGGCATAGGGAGGATTTGACAGTTTTCCCCCATCATGGTTTTTATCCCATCATGCCTGCTTTTGTTATTTCTGAAGGGTGGGGGAGAGAATGCTTTAATTGATTTTCAAGATAAGTTTTTTAAAAAATATTTTAAAAAGACACATGAAGGATGTGGTCAGAGTCAAACTGTGCTAGGGTCAAACAACCAAACCCCCACCTCCCTCTGCATGTTTGCCCCATTGTATTCCCCCCCATGTGTATCATTAAGCCAAATCCCTGATTGGGCACATGCATGTGTCCTTTAGTTAGTCATGGGTAGCACTCAGTAAGCCGAACAACTTTTTACATGTTACATGCTTCGAGAACGCACAGAGGAAATGAATGTTGACAAATTTATTCATAAATGGAAGAAAAATGATTCCTGGCAAATTAAAGAGTAGTTCATGATGACAGAATCTGAACCAAATTCTTTTTGACAGTGGGAACTTGAAAGCTGTGTCATTCTCTGTACATGGCATGATAGACTTGCGCGTTTGCAAATAGCACTAAGGTTAAATATTGGTGGGGGAATTTGCTACAATTAGAATACAAGCAAAGGGAAAAGCTGTCATGAGACCGAGTGAAATCATGCTCATGGAGGATAATTAAGACTGTGCTGGACACCCATCTACAGGAGATTGTTTAGAGATAATGAAATCCAGCCTGCCAGCAGATAAACTAGATGAGCCACTAGAGAACTGTTTCATCCTCAGCGATGCTCAACATTTGGCATGTGTGGTCTAAAACAATATTAGCTGTTCTTACACTGTCAGTAGGAAATGAAAACATTTTAGAAAATGCAGCATAGCACGATGGGTATGGCTGACAACCTTTTCTCCTCTGATGATTATGAGCAAGGCCCCACAAACGCCATACACAGTGGCAACTGGGGAAGCTTCATTGCACTTATTATATTGGCAAAGGCATTGTAAATTTTAACCTACGAGATCCTCAGTTCCAACTTCTCAGATTTTTTTTTAATTCCAACCTGGGTTTCTGGGTAATTGCCAAATGGCATAACCTCCAAGCCCTCTTCACACAGTCACTATGTGTATAGCAGGGGGACATGGAGCATGCGCCCTGCCCCTACTCCCAACCTCTTTACATTCAGAGCACACAGAAAACTGTATATGCATGGCACTCTTTCGGCACAATTGTGAGCCGTTCTTTCTTAGGGCTTCCAATCACACGGAGAGAGCCTACAGATGTACTGTTGGATGCACATAGACTGTCACACCATCAACTGCATGCGTGTAGATTGAAAGCGGGACCTGCTGCCCTGATCTTTCTTTCCACTCCTGCCTGAACATTCAGTGAACCTGGGTTTTGCAGGCGAACAGGTGTTTCTACCTGAATTAACTCCTATTTTGCTAAAGTAGTATTTCATTTGTGTTGGGGCGGGGAGCAGTTCAGACAAAACACTCCTCAACATATCAGACAGGGGAAACGTGTGCACCCATGCTCCTCGCCCAAATGACTGGGACAGCCATATCATCCAAACCAGCTCCTAGATAGCTGAGATGGGCTATTGTCAGCTGTAGTTGTTGCCTGGATCAGGAGGTACAGGTTCTTGAGCATCCCTTCCCCCTACAGCATCTGTACCTATCATCCTAGCAGCACTGGAGAGATTTGCTTCCCTCGCTATTTTTCTAGACTACCGTTTTCCCTCCTGTATGACAGTCCCAAGCAAAACCTGGGAATTTTGAGGCTGCAGCATGAGGATCCCCACCAAATGATTGAGCTGCATTCCCTGCTCATCTGAGTTAAAGGCTTTCTTAGGATTAGAACTCTCAGGGTGAATTCATATTGGCCCAGTATACAATTTTAATTGTCAGGCTACCCTTCCAACAGTCTCAGAAATTACCTTTGGTAAGAGTGCTTACTGTTCTTCTTTAGAGATCCCTCACTCTTCCTGCCTTCCCCTCCCACTATAGTTCTCAGGTTCCCCGGGGGTGACAGACTGACTGCAACATCCATTTAAGTCAGTGGTGCCCTAAAATAACAATGCTGGGATAAAGGACTTCACTGCAGTCATTGTATTAAACAGCACTAGCATTTAGAAATCCTTTTTTAGCACCAAATATTCAAGGTTGGTTTTATCTCTTTGTCCAGAGAGGCATCATTTCTTGTATTATTTCTCATGCTCTGAAGGGAATGGGGGTTCTGTAAATGCTGGCAGGGACTTGTTGATGCAGACTCACGTTCACTTAATGCAACTGTAAAAGCACAATGAAAGCTTGTATATGCTTTCTTCTTTATTTTTCTTCTCTCTGTAGGCAGCTGGCCTCTTTTTTTCCTGAATGTGTACAACAGCCTCTTTTAGATTTAAGAAAAAGAGAGGCAGTGCCCTCCTAGGAATAACTGCCCCCCCCCATTTTTCATAGATTGCCCAGATATATTCTCCCTCCACCTGCTTGATATCTCATTTGCATATTAACAATATATCACTGTTTTCCCAAGCTCAGAAAAAGAAGAATTAGCAGAATGAGATGAGACATAACAGGGTAAAAAATTAAAATGAAGACTATCAAGGGAGATATGCCGGGGGAGGGGGGGGAGAGAAATGAAAGCAAGTAAGAATCCCTGATCCTTAAAATGCTGGGTTTGTGCAAACTCCTTTCAGATGAAGGAGATTTTGTTGTCAATGAGGAGAAGTCTGAGGGTCATAGACAGCGAGAGAAAGAGAGAAATAACCTCAAGAAATAAAGGAAAAGTTGAAAGTGGAAAGGCAACCAATTCAGGTTGCAAATTATAAGAAGAAAGGATAGGGGGTGATGGTAAAAACAGAGTTTGATAGCAATAAACAGTGGAATCATGCAGCAGATTTGAACTCAGATTTTTTTTTTGCAAAGACCAGAGCCACATCAAAGCTTTGCTGTTTTAGGAAGGACAAGGTCGAGTGGGGTGTACGTACCCCATAACTCCCTGCAATATCAAAAAGGTCACATTCTCCAACTGCCTGATGAAAGGCTGGCTATGGCTACGCATGAGAGTCTAGAATTTTGTGCTTTCCTTGTATGGTGGTAGTGGTGTACTAAGGTAACTTGGCACCTGAGGACTTCCTTGAGGGCTTCCCCGGGCATCCTAATGCCTTCTAAGGCATTAAAAATGTCACTTCCAGTTTTTCAAAAAAAAACAGAAACGGCTTTCCGTTCTGAGGCTCAGTCTGAGCCCAGCAGAGGATGCGCATGGCATCTGCTGGGCTTAGAGGACTCTCCGGAGGTGAGGGGAGCAGAGCAGAGGGGCATGAGCCCAATCCCAATTCGCAAGTGAATTTGCAAATACGCACCCATATACATATCGTATCTGTATCATAGGTTTGTAGATTTATATTTATATATAACTTTGTAACTTTGTGTATATAATATCAATAAGCATGCTTCTCTTGTGGATGGCTGAGGCCAGCACTCTCCAAATCACAGATGCAGCCATGGTCACCCCTGCTGCCGCTGCCATTTTGGGCTAACCTCTGGGCACCCCCCGAAAAAGTCCTCCTGGTCATCATCTTCATAAGCCACTGGTGGTAAATCTTATTTTAAAGTGTATCTCATCCCAGAGGTTCCCAAACTGGGGTGACACGATTCCCCAGCCTGGGAAGCCCTGCCTCTGCCTCCTTAAGGTGCAACTGCGATTGCTACAATCATTTTTTGAGTTTTTTTGTTTACTTAACTAAGACAGTGCCGATCTCCTCTGCAGGGTTATCTAAGCCTCAGAAAAGCTAAAGAGAGCTTTTGTCCCCAGTGGTGGCACAGTCGTGGTGATCACAGTGGTTCCATCCCCCCACACTCGCACACACTGACCACTTTCCAAACTTTCTCAGAGAGTTCTATTAGCCTTTAATTGTATGTTCTGCAAATATTTCAGTGATCTTATTTTAGCCAAGGGGTTACACCGGCCCATGAGATTACAGTATTTATACAAATAACCCAGCGATGTGGGATATTATCCTAGGAAAGGGGCCCTTATGTGCAAGTGAGAGAGAAGAGGGCCGTCTTCTGCTGGTCTGGTTGACCTGGTTGCACAGATGTATGGCTGACACGAGATATCTGCTTAGCACAGGCAAAATAACATGATCATTTGCAACCACTTGATTTGCTCCAAAGCGCTTGTCTGTTAATCCCCCTTCCTACACACTGGATTGTTGAGTAGCAAGCCTGTTTCTTTGTGAGCGAAAGAATTAGCCAATCAATTGATTCCCACGAAACCAGCACAAACCTCTCACCAGTTAATTGGTTTGTAACTGTGTTAACAGTGTAATGTTCATTTGAAGAGCAATTGCCTTCAGCATAGGAAAGAGAACTAAAAATATACCATTCTTCTGGCTTTTGATAGCTCAGGTAGTCAGCCCATATTTCTTTTTAATTATTTACTGTTACTGTCCTGCTCTAAAGCAATTCTAGTCCATATTTCATAATACTGAATTATTTTCATAAACTATAGAAGTTCATAAACATTGTGATTTATGAACATAACTTTCCACTTCTGCTACACTGCTACCCAACTCACAGATAGAAATTGTTGAAGAGCAGCCATTGAACAGAATCACATGAAGCTGTGTACTTTTACTGAATCAGATTACAGCCAGGGTTTTGCACTGGGGTATCTCCTAGCTGGAGACACTTGGGATCTTCTCCCTGGAAAGTATCTCTTCTCGCAGTGAGCTGTGGCCCTATCCCCTAGCCCCATCCCTATCCCAAGCTAACTACACATAGCATTGGCATAGTGTTTGTATGAAATGAGCTTCCATGTGGTTTAGATGATTTTCACACACACAAAAGATACATTGATCTGGTGAAAATCACCAGAAATGCATGGCAGGCTCACAGCCAAAACACACAAAATATAAAATACTGACAAACACCTTGCCGCATGCAACAAGTCCTGCACAATTGTGCCTTGGGCAGCTACTACACTGTTTGTTTTCGCACCGTCCAATGAACACTCGAGACAACAGGTATGGGAGAAAGGGCCACTTTATTTAGCAGTTACAACAGAAGAGGAAGCTGAGGAAGTGACACGGTGCCCACGTGCCAAAGAGGAAGAGGGCTGGGTATTTTGCCTTTTAAAAGGCCCCCCCCCAGCTGTCTGCTCCAGCCCTCTTCCACTCCCCCACTGGGACAAGACTCTTGTGTTCCAGGCCAGGCTAAACAAACTCCGATCACCCTTCAATTGGGCGATCAATTGATCAATATCTAATATCAATTGGGATATTAGCTGTGATTTGGAAATAAGATGGCCTGCAGATTAGATTATAGAATATAAGACGCGGGCAACTTGAAAGGACTGTATTAACATTTTGCTAGCTAATATGTGAATGGCAGTAGAGCAATTGCATTAAGAGATGGAATCATGGTCCCCTTTGGATCCCCTACCATGATTGACCCCAAAAGGGCTAAAACCAGGGATAAAAGCCTCAATTCATTGACCACCAGGAAAGACTGACCATTATTCACAGTTGCCAACTTTTTCCAGTGGTTAAAGAATATGTGAGGCACTGACTGACTTCCATCTGTGGAATGTCTATATAACCCCTTCTAGTTAGGTCATCCAGTCTTAGAGCTGATTTGTATGTTTGAGAGCAGATCATCAGCAGAACAAAAAGGTCTGCTCACTGGATTGATGGATCTGGCCCTTGGGCCAGGGTTCATTCATAGTAGTTATGAGGTAAAAAATAATGGGGTCTTGTATCCTGAACAAAAGCAGCACCCTACTGTCATGATGTTTGTTTCTTTGTTTAAAAGAAATTTGATTCATCCATGGCATGACATGAATTTATCATTGGGGTAGCAATCCCTGAAGGAGCTTAAAAAGAGGAACATGGTTTTCTTTTTTACTCTGAATATCTACTGATTATGCTGTAAAGCTCACTTTAAGGGGATAACAGTTTCTAGGAATTTCAAAGAAATTTCTGCACAGGTCAATTTGAGTTCAGTTTTAGATTTTATAGTTTCTTCCATAGCTGTTGTTTTGATTCAAATTTATTTATTTATTTTTTGTTATTTAGCCTAAGCATGTATGGTCATACCAACCTAAAAAATTAATTGCAGCATTTATTGTTGGTCTAAAAATATATTTATATATTGGCAACCTTCAGTCTCGAAAGACTATGGTATCGCGCTCTGAAAGGTGGTTCTGGCACAGCGTCTAGTGTGGCTGAAAAGGCCAATCCGGGAGTGACAATCCCTTCCACACCGGGAGCAAGTGCAGTCTGTCCCTGGTCTGTCTCCCTGGCTATGGGCCTTCCTTCTTTGCCTCCTAGCCTCAGACTCAGCCTCAGTTATAAAAATATAACTGTGCATGCATAACATACAACATAATTAACAGGGCAATCCTTTACATGCCTGCTCAGAAATAAGCTCCATTAAATTCAATGGGTTTTACTCCCAAGGAAGTTATGTAGAGAAAACATGGAAATAAATTTAATGTCATTTTCCCCCCTTTTGCTTGTGGAAGGTTTGCATTCCAAACACAAGGGTAAATACTGCAGAAATGCTGTCTGAAATATTGAGCTTGAAAACGCGGCTTGTTTGTGTGTGGTAAGGTCTGATAGTCACATCCTAAATGTTAACATGGAAGCACACCCCATTCAGTTCATTGAACTCAGTGGGACTTACTTCCCAATTAATATGCTTTTGATTGTTGAGGCAAATCTGTCTGTGCTTTGCGGCTTTGTCAGATATCCCAGAATTATCTTGAGAAGAAGTTAATGGTCCTGGGGTGATACAATTAATACAAGGGATTCTAAACTTCTGGTGCTGGATTTAATATCTGCTATTACTCATGTTTGCACAATGGAAACAGAAAAAAATACCAGGTCATTATAAGCTCTGCTGTGTGGATATAATCTAAGTTTTCATTTGAAAAAGGATTTCTTGAAGAAATGTGGAGCAAAATAATATTTTAATGATCTTCCACCTGCAGGTCTTATTTTCTGCTTGCAGAAGTTCTCCATGGAATTTGACTGTAATTTACAGAGCCATGCAATTATATTTAATTTTCACTCATCTTTTCACTTCCATTGAATAGTTCTGTTTATTTCATTTCTCTTTCTTTGGTCCTGAAGACAGAGTACAAACATACATACTAATTAACAAGGATGCAGAATCACTGGCCAGAGTCAACAAGACCGACCAGATTTAATTCAGGTATCAGCTGCCTTCCCTACTAAATGCTTAGTAGCAGAGATGGTATGAAATTTGGTTCAAGACAAAGAAGGATATAAAGGTTGATTTTAATTTATGCATACCAACTGCAGGCCATGTGGATGTTAAAGTATTTTAGTGAGCGTTCATGAAGTTTATAAGCATTGAACCAGGGGACATCCACTAAAATTGAGTGTTGGGAGAGTTAGAACAGACAAAAGAAAATATTTCTTTACTCAGTGGGTGGTTGGTCTGTGGAACTCCTTGCCACAGGATGTGGTGATGGTATCTGTCCTGGAAGCCTTTAAAAGGGGATTGGACAAGTTTCTGGAGGAAAAATCTATTACGGGTTACAAGCCATGATATGTATGTGCAACCTCCTGATTTTAGAAATGGGCTATGTCAAAATGCCAGATGCAAGGGAGGGCACCAGGATGAGGTCTCTTATTACCTGGTGTGCTCCCTGGGGCATTTGGTGGGCCGCTGTGAGATACAGGAAGCTGGACTAGATGGGCCTGTGGCCTGATCCAGTGGGGCTGTTCTTATGTTGATATGATTTTTTATGAGTGGCTTATCTACATGCAACTGCATAGGAGTGCACTGTAATTTTGCTGGTTTGACAAAAACAAAACAAAACTACTACTTCCATCACAACTGGCTAAAGTCTGTGTGATCACTTGGGGGGCAATAATCCAAAACTTGGGGGTGATATGGCAATAATCCATCTCAGCGTTTTAGGACAAGTTTACACTTTTTCCCCCCCTTGCCTTCCAGATCAAGATACAGGGACAAGCCATAACCAAATTCTGATAGAGCAACAAATCAACACTCAAAGAAGATTTGCAAATACAAAACCCTACAAAAACCACCTGGGTGTCCCCACCATGAATCAGAGTAAGCTACCACTTTAGGAGACGGCTCAGGAAGCCATTTTGAAGGCATTAGATTTGGGGGAACTGTCCAAAATGTGTTGTCCCCTGAATGGCTAACCTGCATTGAGTATTCCCCAAGCAGACAAAGACAGTAGTGGTAACAAAACAGCGGCCCTACTCAGATTACCTGTTGGCCACTGCCATTGATACTGAGGTTTCAGGGATCAACCCAGTCAGGTGGGTCTCTGATGGATGTGAGCCCTTGGCCAGAGCCAACCTGGTCAAAATCTGAGGTGCAAAGTATGGCAATCATATCCTATACATCAAATGTGATGAAGGCAGTGTTTTCAGTATGGCAGTAAACAATCCGAGGGGGGGGGGATTTGCTTGTTATATATACTTTTGTTTAATAAGGGAGGGGGAGAGCAACATCATGTTCCTTGATTCCTACAAAAGGGCAGACAGGCCCAGCAGGCACGGAACTTTCTCATTACAGTATAAGTAAATATGCATTTGTTAGCTTTTTCCCACTGTGACTTTCATTGCTATGGCTCTTTTAAAATTCTTTATAGAAATAGTAGCATTGTGGTGCCCCTGGATCTTTTGTGCTTGCACAAATCTGAAGAACTATATGAGATAAATGTATAATGAAGCCATTTTGTGTTTATTTCTGAGAGGAAAGATTAAAACTTTAGTTATAAGTTGAATAAGTGAGTTTAAATGATGGGATTAAGTATTGACGAAGTCACTGCATTTATGACAGTATTACATAGATGTCCACCCAGGCTCCTCAGCATCATCAGATCCTTCCACAAGGACATGAAGGGCACTGTTGTCTTCGATGGCTCCACATCAGACCCCTGTGACATCCGAAGCGGCGTGAAGCAGGGCTGTGTTCTTGCACCAACCTTGTTTGGGATTTTCTTCGCTGTCCTGCTGAAGCAGGCCTTTGGAACCGCAACAGAAGGCATCTATCTCCAGACCAGATCAGACGGAAAGCTCTTCAACCTCTCCAGTCTGAGAGCAAAGTCCAAAGTCCAGCTGAAATGTCTGCGTGACTTCCTCTTTGCCGACGATGCAGCTGTCACTACCCACTCTGCCAAAGATCTCCAGCAGCTTTTAGCAAGGCCTGCCAAGATTTTGGACTGATGATCAGCCTGAAGAAAACACAGGTCATGGTTCAGGATGTGGACTCACCTCCCTGCATTACAATATCTGCGCATGAACTGGAGGTTGTCCATGACTTTGTGTACCTTGGCTCAACGATCTCTGACACTCTTTCTCTCGATACCGAACTAAACAAACGCATCGGTAAAGCAGCTACCGCGTTTTCCAGACTCACAAAGAGAGTCTGGTCCAACAAGAAGCTGACGGAACATACCAAGATCCAGGTTTACAGAGCTTGCGTCCTGAGTACACTTCTGTACTGCAGCAAGTCATGAACTCTTCGCTCACAACAGGAGAGGAAACTGAACGCTTTCCACATGCGCTGCCTCCGACGCATTCTCGGCATCACCTGGCAGGACAAAGTTCCAAACAACACAGTCCTGGAACGTGCTGGAATCCCTAGCATGTATGCACTGCTGAAACAGAGATGCCTGCGTTGGCTCGGTCATGTCGTGAGAATGGATAATGGCCGGATCCCAAAGGATCTCCTCTATGGAGAACTCGTGCAGGGAAAGCGCCCTACAGGTAGACCACAGCTGCGGTACAAGGACATCTGCAAGAGGGATCTGAAGGCCTTAGGAGTGGACCTCAACAAGTGGGAAACCCTGGCCTCTGAGCGGCCCGCTTGGAGGCAGGCTGTGCAGCATGGCCTTTCCCAGTTTGAAGAGACACTTGGCCAACAGTCTGAGGCTAAGAGGCAAAGAAGGAAGGCCCATAGCCAGGGAGACAGACCAGGGACAGACTGCATTTGCTCCCATTGTGGAAGGGATTGTCACTCCCGAATTGGCCTTTTCAGCCACACTAGACGATGTTCCAAAACCACCTTTCAGAGTGCGATACCATAGTCTCTCGAGACTGAAGGTTGCCAACAACATAGCATCCTTTCATTAACATTTTCTTTAAAAACTGCACAGCTTACAAGGGCATCAGATCTGTCCTTAGTGCTCACCCAATTGCTTCCTGAAGACCATATGGCAAAAGTGACCTTCCATGAATTTATTCAACAGAGAGCGCCACTGTGGATCCTGGATGACTACTGCAGTCCAAGTTGCTAGCTTCTAGATATAAGGAAGGGAATGCCAAAGGAATAGATAAGCCTGTCCTGTCCAGATATGTGTCCTGCATCTCAGTAGTTATACACTTACACTATTGCTCAAATAACCTTGAAATCTTTCATATCTTGTATTCCGGCACAATGAATTAATGGTACACCTTGCTTTAAATATAGATTCCTTCTGATCTCGGAAGCTAAGCAGGGTCAGGCCTGGTTAGTACTTGGATGGGAGACCGCTTGGGAATACTGGGTGCTGTAGGCTTATACCATAGTCTTTCGAGACTGAAGGTTGCCAACCAACCTTCCTCCCCTCACCCCTTAAGAGAATCTCTGTGTAGAGTTGTGTGAAGAACACTGCCACAGTGTTGTATGTAACACTGTGTGATAGTTATTTTACCAGTACCTGTGTTGGGCCTGAATGTGTAAACAATGGTCCACAGAAAACGCACATTATATATCCACCATATATATTAAGCCATCACATTCTTCAACAGATCATGCTTCCCAAGGATCTTGAAGAACTACCCACCAGAGAACAGAAAAGCCTTGAAGTTAAAATGATCGTGTCTGAATGGCCAACCCTTTCTTTTACCCAGTGATGAAAATAGAGGCAGCCATCACAGCAACTTAAGCTAGCATAGTTCATGTTGAGATGATAACAAGGAAGGGGGTGGGAGAAAGAAGAGAAAAAAAATAAAAGCATTTGAATCAATTAAATAAATCCATGGCTAAATTGCTCTTCCAATGCACCTCTAATTAATTGTGTTTAAGAATTCCCGAAGCCACTTTGCAATTTAATACAAATGTTCAGATTCTCTGGTAAGTAGCAGCTACTCCCAGATGAAATAACAGGCTTAAAACAGAATTATTAAAATAAGGAAAAAGCCTTCTACAGCTTTCCAATGTTAAAACTATAATTACTTACAAGCAGAATATCCAGAGAGTAAATTCCACATTCCATTTTAACACTAAACAGAAGACTGAGGCTACTTTCCATAGGAAATTGGGTGTGCCTCTGCATCATTGAAACCAATGCAACTTCAAGCACGCACAAATTCAGCCATAACTTCTATTAAAATGTCGGTGTGACTTTAGCTAGCCCAAACTGCCTCTAGTGTGTGCCACAAAAGCCAAGCTGAGCCAGAAAGAAAATCTGATTACTTTCTAAAGTAGAAAGGTTTATAAAACTTCCTGAATCCTCTCTTTTTGCCAGGTGTTTAGACAACCATTTTCACTTAGTAACTATGGAGACACAGTTTAGCCCTCACAGCAATCTGCTTCCTTTCCAAAGAACCACAGGGAGAGCTCCAATGATTCTTTATCCGGATAATATATGTACCCACAAAAAAACAAAAAAACAACCAGACTTCTGATGGAAGTATAAAAAGCAACGACATCAGAGACTGTTTATCTGATCACTGGCCCCTTTCAGAAACACCAAGTGATAGCTGATTTTTTCTGCTGCCCTCACAGTTTGGGAGTAGCTGTGTTGGTTGGAAGTGTTCACCTAATATGTGCATTCCCATGTTATGGCATTAGAGTCCCAAAATTTAAAAAAAAAAATGTCTCATATGGAATTGGAAAGTCCCACTTTGTTAGTTTGGATAGTAGCATTAGGAAGATTCTGATCTTTTTCTTTCTTTCTTTCTTTCTTTCTTTCTTTCTTTCTTTCTTTCTTTCTTTCTTTCTTTCTTTCTTTCAGTCTGGAATTTTCTCATCACAAAGTGATAGGAATTAATATACAGTTCTAATCTTGCAGTTCTCCTTTCTACCTGATGATTCATACTCAACCACTCAAAAGCAGGCATCATTAAAATGCTATGTAACTTTGGACCCAACCCACAAACTGGGTTTAGGTTTGTGATGCGACACAAGAGCGCACTGGGAATGTTTAGGGTCTCATTCCTTTGATTTGATTTCCCTTCCATTGAAGCATCAGAAACCGCTACAAACAAGCATTCATGATTCCTGTTGGACAAGGGAGCTAAGTGCACAGAACACTGCTAAGTGCACAGAACACCCCAATCACAAAAACTTCCCTCATTCATTTGAATGCAGTGGCAGACCTCCACAGCCCCACACCCCAGGGCAAAGGTCTGTGATGGCGCCCCCGCGGGATGTCGCCACCCCCATGTGCAAATCTGCCACCCCCACACTTATCTGGAGCAAAACGAAGCCTTTCCCCTTTCACTTAATGGCAGGTCCGTATCAATGGAGGGACAACTTTTATGCCCAAAGATATGTACACAGCGAGTGGCTCAATTTCTAATTTATATAGGAAGTTTTCTCATTAAATGAGAGTGAGTGCACATGTGAACATGTAAGAGCTTCTTGATCAGAGCAAGACCTGTGACTCAGCAAGTCAGATAAGCATGAGCAGTAATATACAGGTCCCACTGTCACTTATATAGAGGAAAGAACTGTGTCCATTTGTGGAACTATTATAAGCGAGGTTGTTATAGTAGATAGTGATTTGGGTGCAGCACCTGCTTTGAATACAGAAGATTCCGGGCTTAATCCCTGGCATCTCCAGGCAGGGCTAGGAAAGACCTGATTTGAAATAAAGCCATAGCCAGTCAGTCTACTCTGACAACACTGAGCAAGCTGAACTAAAGAGCTGGACTCAGTAGAAGCAGTTTCCCTTGTGCAGAGGAAAAACCATTTGTGGAGTTCCTTATTTGTGCCAGGCAGCCAGGCTATTGATTGCAATGAGAGACTTGCATCCCATTTTATTCTAGACTTACTAAGGACCAATTCTAATGGCTCATTCAGCCAGCGGAAACACTGGCCCAGCAGCATGATGCGCCATCAGCATGCCCAATGATGCTGCAGATCATTGGGCAGGCCTCACTGCCAGTAAGTTGGTGACAGGAATGGTGGGGGGAGGAATGGGGGGGAGGAGAAACTGAGGAGTCTCTGGATGGAGAGGGAAGTGGGCAGGAGATAGAAAAAGGGAGTGAATCCCAGCCTTATTAGCATACCCCAAAATCTTGTCCCCATTCCTTTCCCTGTACCCTCTCTGCTACTCTTTTTGATTCTGCACCAGCAAAATGGTTGGCGCAGATCCAAGAAGATCCATCAAGGAAGCAGAGGCTCGCCCTGGGTAAAGAAACAAAAGTTCCCTTTCCTCAAGGAGTCCTCTACGACTGCCCTCCACAGGCTGCAATGCACAGTCTGCTAGCATGGCTGCATTGGCAAGAAGGATTTAGTAAGAATTGGGCTGTTAGTAAATGTGGATTTTCAACCACATATGTTGGTTAGGGAAAAGGCAGTTTGGTTATTGAATGTTGATTGCAGTTGTTTTGCTTTCTCCTGTAGGGTATATAACTTGACTCATGTCCTTGAGCCATTTGATCATTTTGTTGAATGATACATACTTCTTGCCCCATCGAGCACTTCTGAGACAGCAAGCCAAGTATTATAAAAGCACAGCATATAACTGACATGTGTACTTTCTATAAAGTGTTCTCATAGGAAGCAATTAAAGACTAAGAAATAAAGGAGTCATTGCTCTATATGCATCTGAGACTGTGGATTCTAATTTTAAAAAAAATCAATGCTGATTGCATTTTTACTCCCTCCTAGTCCTATTGTAAGACCTATTAAAAAGTAGAAAACATATATTTTTTAGTGCACAAATGAATTCCAAAGCTGCACTCAATCGATGCTGATTAGATTTACCATTTAACAGCCATTTTTATCGTTTTCACTAGAGAATTTTCTCCTCGATTATGGTTCTGGACAGATCTATACAATAGGAATTGCTTTAATCTCATATACTGACAGTGCAACTGCAGCCCATGCAATGCAATTTAACTCTCCCAAAGCCCAGTATTTTTGCTGGTTTCTCACTTATGCAAGGCCTCCCCCAGATTTGCACTGAATGACACTGTACAGGTAATTTGCACACAACAGGTCCCCAGCTGTGAATGTACTGATCAATTCCCATCTACTGAATGATCGCTTGCATCCCATTGGATTCGAAAACACTCAAGCTTCAATGGACAAGAAAACCAAAAACTATGCTTCTACAGCTATGCCTCTACACGGACCTCTTTGAGATCTAATGCATAGGCTTCAGGATGGAAGGACAATCAGTGAACAGATGAGAGAAACTTTCCCTATGACATGGTAATGGTTACCAGGTATCACTAATCAAACAGAGAAAATGACACAGTTGACTAGCTTGAGACATCACTTACTCTTAAAGCCTAGCATTCTGCAAGAGTGCGATTAAATAAAATTCACAACCAGTTAATTTACAACCATTCCTATCTGGGCCTCATGCTGCCGGATTGTGAGTTCCAGTAGCTTAAGGACCTTTGCAATGGCATGAAAGCTGGGCCGCTAATGCATCCATCTAGGCTGTTATTCAAAATATCCAAAGGTGTGATTCACAAGCCAGTAGCTCCTGGAGGCTCTACCAGTCTCAGGGCCCAATCCTATTCGGTCCTAGCACTGGCGCTGAGCTCTGGCACTGAGCATAACAAATGTGCTGTAAGGCACATCTGTGGCACTTGGAGAGGAGGAACTGCTGGCGCTGGGCCAACGCCAGACTCAGTGCTGTGTGGAAGGCTGGCTGGCACTCCTGCAGTGCTGGCCAGCAGTGAGTATTTTTGGGGTGGAGGAAAGGCGGGGAGTGGGTGGAATGGGGTGGGGGAGGGTGGGGCAAGGGGAGGAACCAACCCAGGAGGGCCAGTATCCTAATCTTCCTGGAAAGAGGATAAAAGCCAGAGATGGACTGAAAAGCCCAACATGGAGGCTCTCAAGTCCGTGCCAGCAAAATAGCTGGTGCAGACTTGAAAAGCCCCATTGTGGGGTCTGGGGATTTCCCAGATGCAGCAGTAGCCATTTTTGCACCGATGCACCTAATGGAGCTGCTGGGGATAGGATTGGGTTGTCAGTAAGTTGCCAGGGGAGAGGGAGGGAGGTTCAGGGGTGTGTGGGCAATGGGGGAGGGCAGAAGAGCAGGAAGCAGGCTGAAGGGGGCACATTGGACCCTGTTGCTCACAGGCAAATAAGCATATTGGACCCTGTTGTCCATTTTTCAGATTGCTCTGCCCCCTTTCTCTCCTTGGACTTAAGCCAGTTACATAGCTGGTGTAGTTCTGAGGAGACCCATAGTGGCCTAGAGGTAGGTAGTGTTTTTCTTCTCTCTGGATGGCCTTCAACTACCATTGGATGCAGCATGTACTCCGTCAGTGCAGCTGCATCGTCTGCAGTGGTGGGGGATTGGATTTGGGGTATCAGTCTCCTTAAAATAATGTCCTGTTTCTCACTGAGCTGGTTCTTGTTTCTTGACAGAGGTCAACATTATATTATGCACATTCTTTTCAGATGGACCCAAACCTTTGTCAATTTCTTATGGCTTTTCTAGTAGACTTGACATTTGCAAAATTGCATTAGTAAAACAAAATTGGATTGCAGTTCTACTTTGGGAGGTCACGAATTATAAATACCAGCACCAAAATATTTAATTGGAATCAGTCCTTCTGTTTTCAAAATGCAAAGATATAAAACCAAACTAAATATAAAACTGTCCTAAAGCAAAACAAAGATGGGGAAAGATCGATACTTAGATATTCACCTCTGTATAGGTACATGGGGTAGATATAAAGCATAAATTACTTCACATTGAAAAAAAATCTAATGCATAAGTTGTGCGTGCAGCAAATTGAGGTTGCAATCTTCAAGCAACTCAGAATTATTTGTATTGATTCTAGTCTGAATAGGTAATTGCAGAATACTTAATACAAAGGAAACAACCAGGGCAGAGTCCCTTTTTTGCTATTTGAAAAGCATTTGCTATATTAACTGTCAAGCCAATACTGTTTTCTGAATTGGATTTGCAACATAGCTTTGTGGCTGAATCACCCACAGTCCAATATATATTTTTAATTAAACATATTTCTGTTGCCAGTTAAAAAAAAAAAACACACACACAAATATCCACAAAATCCTGCCATTTGCTGTGCTGGGAAGGGAGGAAGGGGCAGCTTATTTGAATGTGACAATCATAAACCCCCATCCAGAAATCTGTTTAAAACATGGGAGTTCCACTGTGAGGAATGATTTTCCCGTCCTGTATTCCCTGTTTATTAACTATTTTTGAAACATTTTTATCCAGGTTGAATGTGCCGGATACAAGGAAGCGCATGCCAGTTATTTAATAGAAACTATATGCCAGTGATTTTCAGTCTTTTTCATCTCATGGCACATGGAGAAGGTGCTAACATCGTCAAGGCACACCGTTGGCTTTTTGACAATTGACAAGGCATATTGCGCTACTGGCTGGGGGCTCACATCTCCGAATGGCCCTAATAATATATGACCCTCCCCCAAACTCCCAAGGCACGCCACAGACCTTGCATCTTTCCCATACATATATGCCTTAGGGCGCAATCCTAACTCCTTGTCAGTGCTGGAAAGTACTGACATAAGGGCATTGCAGCTCTGAGGTAAGGAACAAACATTCCCTTACTTTGAGGAGGCCTCCATGAGTGCCCCCCAACTGCAGGATGCAGCACATGTCCCATTGGCACTGCTATGCCAGTGCTGGAAAGCACTGACATACGGTGCTAGGATTGCGCCCTTCGTCAGAAACATGCAACAGCCCCCTCTGTTATCAGAGCAGGAAACATTACCATCACATATACTACTGTATATGCAGGTGGCTGAGTGTCAATAGAATTGCAAGAAAAATGGGGCCACCCCAAAATATTGTGGCTTCTACATTCTCAGGAGACTGCTTAGCTAGGCAAAGGTAAAAGGAAAAAGAAAACAACAACAGGAACCAAAGAGACTGATGTAGGCTCACATGTAGAATGCAGAGTCACATAAAACATACAGATCAGCCCAAAACTTGTAGTTCCCAACAACATGTGAAAGTTGGGATGGAACTAGAAGCTACAGGCTGGTCAGAGTTAGGACAATTCCTTCCATGCACTGATTGACTGTGAGAAGGGGACTAATGTATCCTTCATATCATAATTCTGTCTAGAACAGTGGTTCTCACACATTTAGCACGGGGACCCACTTTTTAGAATGAGAATCTTGTCAGGACCCATTGGAAGTGATGTCATGTTATAGAACTAGACATAATACATGATGTATTAATAATAATAATGTCTATTATTATAATAATTATGTCTAGTTATAGAACTAGACATAATATATGATGTATTAATAATAATAATAATATATTTTCACGTAGTCATGTTGTCTTTGACTGGATTTTGTTTATATCCATCTATTGAGTCCTTCCAAAGGACCAAGGATAGACAACTATTTTTGTTTTCATGTTGTTGTATTACAAATATCACTGGACTATATGCACTGTTCCTCGTAAGGTGGCCTTTAATAATTGGCTGATGGTACTTGTTCTCATCCTGATGGTGTTCAAGTGCTTTTCCAACTGTTTTGGAATAGCACCCAAGGCCCCTATTACTATTGATAGATGATTGGACTTTCTTGTGCCACAATCTTTCAATTTCTGTTTGCAGGTCTTTATATTTGGTGATTTACTCCAGTTCTTTATTTTCTACTCTACTGTCACCAGGTATTGCAATGTCTACTATCCAGACTTTCTTATTCTTTTTATCAATGATGGTTATGTCTGTATGTTGTGTGGCAGATGTTTGTCGGTTTGTATTCTAAAATCCCAGAGTACTTTGACTTCTTCATTCTTTACTACTTTCTCAATTTTGTTATTCCACCAGTTGTTACTTGCAGGCAGTTTATACTTTTCACACATGTTCCAGTGAATTATTGTTGCAACTTTGTCATGCCTTTCTTTGTAATCAGTTTGCACTATCTTGCAGCAGCTGACCAGGAGGTCCACAGTTTCATCAGCATCTTTACACAGGAGACATTTGCTATCCGTAGATGTTCTCTCAATTTTGACTCTGTATTCATTTGTTCTTAGTCCTTGGTCTTGGGCTGCCAAAATTAATCCCTCTGTCTACTTCTTCAATCTACCTGTTCTTAGCCAGTGCTAGGTTTTGTTATTGTCAGCATTTCCTGCAGTGTCTTTTGTGTACTAGCCATGGACTGCTTTGCTTTGCCATTTTTCTTTCCTGATCTTCATTTGATCTTTTTTATAAGCCAGTTTTCTTGTTATTGTATTACCGTCGCCAGTATTCAGCGTGTTCTCTTGATAAACCACCTTCATTGCATCTTCTTCACTATCCTTTACATATTCTTGCAATGCCCTTTTCTCTTCTTGTACAGTTTGGTGCACTTGTAACATTTCTCACCCGCATACGCTTCTGGGTAAATAGAGTCTGTCCTTGTCTCGGCATGGATGTAGGGCATGATTCATTATTATCTTAGTCTTCCTGCCTAGCACTTCTAACTCAGCCTGTGTCCAGTCTACTATGTCAGCTGTGTATCTTATGACTGGCCCATCTATTTATTGCCCTGATGGTGTTTCCTGCATTGAGTTTGGATTTCAAGATCTTCTTTACCTTCCAAATATATTCATTACTAATCTTCCTTTCAACTTCTGCCTGTTTAATGGTTTCTGCCTGAAGAGTGTCTCAATACTTCTAGTGATCTTCTTCTAAACACTTGATGTGGTTTCCAGAGGGCATCTCAATTCCTTCGGTTCTCACCACTTTTCCATTGTTGAAAGTCAGGGCTACACATTTGTCTAATCCAAACTCCATTGCTATATCTCAGCTATATATTTGGACAGAGTAACAGCGAATCTTTTTCAGATGGTGATTTTCATCTTTAGATCATGAAGGTGGGAAAGCTTGGGAAGATAAAGAAGGTGGAAAAGCTTGGGAAATGTTTTGGATATTTGATAACCCAAATCTGCTTTGTTTAGCTGTGCTGTTAGAGGAATTAACAAGATGACAAATAACAGTGGTGACAGTGAGTTGCCTTGAAAAATCCCTCTGCTGATGTTGTTATTGTTAAACAGTTCAAATCACAATGAATTTGTATGACCCCAACAACCTCTGTATCTATAATGGTTTGGTAATTATTGGTATTTATTCCAACATGTATAATGCCACTCAAATTCTAAAGCTTATAATAATCAGAAGCCATTCATACCCTGTGTGTGATAGCTCATATGTTTGCTTATCTAAATGCCATGGATAGTAACCAGTAGAGAAAAGGCTGAAAGACAAGTGAAGAATTAGACTCTTGGTGTACTAGAAATACATTTTACATCAGCAACTGAAATAAATGCACAAAACTGTCTCATCTGGCTTTCCTGTCCATGGATGGATCACTCCAAATTAAGTACCTACAATTTTTGCCTGTTTGCTAATCCAAACTGTCCAGGTGGGATATTGGTTCACGCTTAGGAATTGATCGTGCTGGGAGAATGTGTGCCTGGGCATCTGAGTAGAGGATCAAGCCCTTAATGGTTAGCACTGCTAACCATAAATGGATTAAGAAGCTGGAGAAGTGACAACGAGCCCATTGAGCAGTAATATCTGGGAATGACATAAAGGCTTTCTTGCTCTTTTCCCATTTTGCTAAAGTAATTCATTGTTCATGAATGATGCCAAGCAAGTGGAACTGAAAAGGTGAAGTCCACAAAACAGACAGTTGGCAGTAGCTACAGAAATATTTCATTGAAAAAGCAACACATTGGTAATTGCTTAAAGAACGGGAAACAAAGAGTAGGAATAAATCAGCAATTTTCACAGTAGATGGAAGGAAGGAGTGGGGTCCATCAAAGAACTGACTTTGGATCAGTGCTTTATAGCTTGTTCATAAATTATGGCAAGTTTGGGATACATAGCAAGGCGGCAAAATTTGCAATGACACCATTTAGGATGGTAAAAACCAATGGAGCATGGGAAGGGCTCAGAAAGATCCTACCCAAACTCAGAAAGATCCTGTCCAAGTGAATGGGCATCCAAATAGCAAATGTAGTTCACTGTCAGTGTGTAAAGTACTGGCCATTTGGGCAAATAGTTCCAACTTCATTTATACCTTGATAGGGTCTGAGCTGTCAGTGACAAAACAGGAAAGAGATCTCAGGTTATGGTAGACAGCTTAATGATAATATTAACCCTATGTGCAGCAACAGTGAAGAAGACACAATACTACAGCTGACTGGCTCTAAACTGATTGGCAGGATATTCAGGATGAACCAAAGGAAAGGATTAGGTTTAGGGTTTGGAGTGGGGAAGTGGAGTTGATGGGGGGGGAGTGGTCCCAAAAGGCTTCTTGGCTCAGGGATTCTGGCTGACAGCTCCTTTCCTGTGCATTATTAAATCAACCTCAAAGGCTTCTCAATTTTAGAGAGACAGTGCAATCCAAATCTTCCCTGATCCACTCAAGGAGTTGGTGTTGATAGTCCTTGGTCATCCTGGGCAATTGTCAGCTTAGAGCAAGGATGGGAATGCTCTTAAGGTGAAAAGACAGCACTGCTCGCTCCCCAAAGAAAAGAAACTGCACTAAAATGGACCTGGACCTGTAGCATAGTTGGAACCACTGTAAGTTTGTTCTGTACACAATTCAATAAATTGTAGCCCATTTCAACCTAAACTGCTTTTCTTGTGTTTTACTGGAAGGTATGAAGGCAATGTACTTGCACAACATCTTCCCTTTAGCTTAGCGGTTTTCAAACTGGGGTGTCATGATGCCCCAGCTTGTGGGGCCTGGCCTCTGCCCCCTTAAGGGGTGGGAGCAGCGAGGAGGCAGGGAGGACGCAGCAACGCAATCCCCAGGATCGCCTTGCTAAGGGGGCTGAAGGGACTGGGATGCACTCACCAGTCCCTGCAGCAGCTGTCCTGGGGTGCAGGGAGCTCTGTGTGAGCGTCTGCAGGGCTCCCCAGGTTTCTAAAAGTGAAAGCAGAGCGATCACGCTGCACTTCCAATTTTGTGAAATATAAAATTGTATATGAGGCCTCTTGATTGTTGAAGTTGACTAGTTTTACATTTTGTCTTGGTGTGAATTGGTAAAAAATATATAAGAACAGTTTTCACATGTTGTCTTAAGCATCTTGACATGAAATCTGTTATGTTCCCAGCATAACCCACTTGCCATAAAGTGATCCCATTGACCATAACAGGACAGCACCAAAGTAACAGGGTTGTAGAAAGCTGGCTTCCTGTCAGTTAGAAGAGAGATGGATTGCTGAAGAAGAGATATAATAACAGAACTGCAATATCTCTTCTCAAACAAATCACTCGGCAAATTGAACTTGTCCAGAGGAACACAAAAGCCAATCAGCAGGTGCTCAGAATTTGAAACCAGAGATGATGAGGCAATCATCACTGTGAGAGTTGCAATGCCAGATTTCAAGTCAAGTTGCCTGTCTGGGAAAGAAAAGAAACATCTCCACTGGCTTTTAATCCAGAACCTCCTTCTTTAAATGAGATCTATAACAATCTGGTTTAAGGAGGCTTAATTTGGACAGAAGTTATACAGTGAGCTAAATGGGTCTAGTTAAAGCCTTATTCAGAAATATTTCATTTTCTTTTTTAAATAAAAGAGATAGTCTTCTTTTGATGTTGCTCCATTCTGTGCAAGTCTTCCTGGACATCTGTCGATAGAGCAAGAATTCTCAGGCTTAAGCCAGCAGCCACAGGGCGAGTGTAAATGTAAGTTTACTCTCTACCAATTATGACTTCTCACTCTTCCATGACCTAATCAACAATGTGATTCTTTTGCTGGCCCCACTCTGGTCACTGGCCTCTAGAATTGAAGCTAGAGAGCAGTACTTCCAGGTCTGAATTTTGGCTTGGCTATGCCCAGCCCTGGTTTGTCCCTGAACAGGGTGACCAGATTTTATAACCGCAAAAGAGGACAAGGCACCCCAAAATGTAGGACACCCAAGAAAAATGTTGGACATGACAAACTAAAAGCTAAAAACACTCGTATATTGGTTTCATGTGGTTAATTTAAACACTATATTACTTATTATAAAATTTAAAATTATATTACATATAATTTATTGCATATAATTTATTAATTACAAGAAGGCTATGTACTGCCTGCAAGGGGGGGTCCACTCACAGGGAAGAGGAGGACATTTAAGTTCTTTTCCAGGACACAAGGCTAAAAAAAAGAACATGTCCCAGAAAAAGAGGATCTCTGGTCACTCTGGCCCTGAATAAGTGACCAGATAACGATAGTATATTCAAGTTGCTCATGAAATCATTTGGTTATATGTGGATGATCCATTCATTTGTCTTCTTCAGGATGTGCAATATTATATTCACATACTCTGAAATGTGTATTTGGCACTGCATCCTGTGGTGGGAAGGCAATCACAGAGGCTTCCTCAAGGTATGGGAACATTTGTTCCCTTACCTCAGGGTTGCATTGTGGCTGCACTGGTGCTGGGAAGTTGGATAGGATTGGGCCCTCAGTCCCCATTCCCTCTGTAACCAAGATTAATTACACATGACTGAATGAATTCCATATGCTTGCCCTATTTACTCCTGCTCCATCCCCTTCATCTGCCTTTTTGTTCCTCATGGGTCAATCTCTTATAAGCCCCTCTGGGCAAGGCCCTGTCTTCTTACTCCATATACACCTCAATGTACACTCTCTGCATTCTGTTGATAGTTTGTAGGATATCTCTAGGCCATTACAACTTACAACTTGGCAACCTTCAGTCTTGAAAGACTATGGTATCGTGCTCTGAAAGGTGGTTCTGGAACAGCGTCTAGTGTGGCTGAAAAGGCCATTACAGTTTAAGGACCATTTAACTAAATTCCTTGAAATGGTGTGCTCTTCAATTTGGCTGGATCAATCTAGCTTCCTTATGGATCCCTGAGAGCCTTAGAATTCTTTGTCTTCTGATATTTAGTGTTGGCACAATCCACCAAGTATTTGCAGAAAAGAAAGAAAAGAAGGTGGGCCGCTGTGAGATACCGGAAGCTGGGCTAGATGGGCCTATGGCCTGATCCAGTGGGGCTGTTCTTATGACGGTGGTGCCTTTAAAGTTTTTTGCATCACTTTATTTTCTATATCAAAAATACAACTTCAAATGCGGAGAGTATATATACTCTCTATCTATGGTCAGTGCTGGCACCAGGCTGCCTAGAGGCCCTGAGATAAAGCTTATATTGAACCCTCATAGCATCCCCTGCCTACTCCCTGATGCCATATGGGATGTGTCACCTGCCACTAAGAATTCAGGGGTCATCTTGAACAGTTGGATCTCTTTATGGGTGGGTGCTTTTGACCAGTATCCAATTTGGCCAATCTTTGACACCACTTTTGCCTATAGGAACAAAGAATAAGCATCAAATGTGAAATGAAGCTGAAAATATAGCCCAGAAAATGAACAGTAATATGCAGCCTTTACGTATATCATCTCATTAATCCTTTTCAATAGTGGGTTACCTCCGAATGCCAGATGCAAGGGAGGACACCAGGATGCAGGTCACTTGTTGTCTTGTGTGCTTCTTGAAGCATTTGGTGGGCCGCTGTGAAATACAGGAAGCTGAACTAGATGGGCCTGTGGCCTGTCCCAGTGGGGCTGTTCTATGCAACCCTGTAAGGCAGATGTGTTATTTGTCCTCAGATTGCCGATGGGAGCATCACTGAAGAGGTGATGGCTTGCTAGTGCAATCCTAGTCATGTCTAATTCTTACTGACTCCCAGATAAGCATATATGGGATTGCAGCCTTAGTGACTTCATGACGTGAGGTTTAAATTTGGAGTGTTCCTGGTTCATATTCCAAAGCTAATTTAACTCTAGGTGTGAATGAACTTCCATTAATATGATCAGATTTTGATGAAACTGTTTATTCATAGATGCCATAAATGGGTTCTTCAACTAGTGATGAGAAGAAATAAGAAGTGTTCAGAAGAAATATTGCATAGAATAGAGGCTAAGCCTCACTCAGCTATTAATATGTTCACTATCTCTTTTTTTCTTACTCCACTGATGTTAGATCTCATGTTTATCAAAAATAAATGCCTCTGTGGTGCTGCCATCTCTCTTACATACCATTAAAGGTCACGTACTGTAGTTTCATGGTAGTGAATATAATTTAGCAGTAACTTTAATATTCATTTTTTTCCAATTTGGGATGTCTACACTTATCCCTTTAGATTAGCTTCTAATTATTTCCCTGATAGAACTTAAGTTGTTACCATCCATGGACACAGCATATAAATTAAACTACTCATTCCTTTTGAGAAATTTAAGTTATTAATGTGCTCATTTCAGCATCCCTGTTTATTTCCTTTCATTATAAATGATTTATGTGATTCATTAGATTCTGGTAATTATCATTTTAGATTCATAACTCTGTTATTTATGCAAGCTCTGCTTCTGTTGATGAAACACACTGCGATTTAGAAGACAGGTTTGATAAGTTGGATATATAGGATAATGAAGCCAGACAAATTGTCTATAAAGGACAATAAGGCACACTGTATTTTATCCCTAGATATCCGGTACTGTAGCTGAAGATAATTCACAACCCCTTTCAGAGCTCTAGATCTGCTAGGAAGACATCTCTGTAAGTAAAATCCATGGAGAAACAGAACTTAAAACATTCACTTCCTGCCTAAACAAGCTACAGAATAAGTTTAACTAATGTGAATAGCATTGCAAACTCAGCAAAAAAAATCGGGGGGCTTAGATACCTTTGCTGTTTAATTGTTATACCTTTTCCATTGACATATTCACTGGGAGCCTCAAAATATGTAGTTCAAGAATATTTTTTCTAGTTCTTTGTTCTGTCATGATGCACATGTTTTAGTCCTTGATTCAGCTTAGGGCGCAATCCTAGCTCACCTTCAAGCACCAACATAAGGGCAACACAACTCCTAGGTAAGGAAACAAACACGCCCTTACTTTGAGGAGGCCTCCATGAGTGCCCCCCAATTGCAGGATGCAGCACATGTCCCATTGGCAGAGCTATGCCAGTGCTGGAAAGTTGTTTAGGATTTAGGCCTTAGTTGTGTACCACTTACAGTCCAATCCTATTCAAAGTTGGTGCAGCAGGGCCACCAGGCCCACATTGTATCCCATGTTGGATTCGAACAGGCAGAAGGTCTTTGTTCCCTTACCCCATACAG
This sequence comes from Tiliqua scincoides, assembly GCF_035046505.1. Lineage (NCBI taxonomy): Eukaryota > Metazoa > Chordata > Lepidosauria > Squamata > Scincidae > Tiliqua > Tiliqua scincoides. Next base: position 66,333,996 of record NC_089824.1, read on the forward strand.
CACCCCAGTCTGAGCTTCTCAGAACTGTGTCGGCTGTTCAGCTGGCATAGAACCAAGTAGCCTTGGTTAGGATGCACAAGGTTATTTAACTTCCGTTTCTGTTTAGCATTAGATCTACTTTCATCAGGTTGCCAGAAGCCTGCTCTCATTGCACTATAAGCCTGAATGCTTATAGCACTGGTTTTAAGCAAGAAACACTTCTCCATAAGCCTTTAAAGAATGTTAATGGGTGTAGGGGGGCACACAGGGGCAGCTATTAATACAGTCCTCTCCTTTAGCTGCAGTTTCCGTATCTACGGGGGTCCTTGGAATGGATTCTCCTTTGATAAGAGGGCACACCCCGTACTGTGATCTGCCTTTGAAGACAGCATGGAAACTTCAGTTGATCCAGAATGCAGCTGCCAGGATGCCAGTAACTGGCAGGGAAGAACATGTAACTCCAGTGTGAATGTTCTCTTTGTTGACTATGTGATGATTACCTGTCTCATATATTTGCTGCCCCACTTCCTAGTCCCTCCTGTTAAGATTGGAAGCTCCTTTGATCTTCTCTCTTATCAGATAATTTGATCCTCTCTGACATCCAGGGATAGCCAAACTTGCTTATCATCAGAGCTGCATATGATAAATATGAGATGTTTGAGAGCTGCGATAGATTCTCTAAAGGAGGAGGAAGCTTCCTTCTAGACCAGGGGTGCTCAAACCCCTGGCCTGGGGCAACCTGCAGCCCTCGAGGACTCCTAATCCGGCCCGCTGGGAGCCCCCAGTCTCCAATGAGCTCTGGCCCTCCGGAGACTTGCTGGAGCCCATGCTGGCCCGACGCAACTGCTCTCAGTGTGACAGCCAACTGTTTAACCTCTTGTGTGAGCTGTGGGACGAGGGCTCCTCCACTGCCTGCCGTTTTATGTCTGTGATGCAGCAGTGGAAGCAAAGGAAAGGCCAGCCTTGCTTTGTGCAAGGCCTTTTATAGGCCATGAGCTATTGCAAGCCCGTCATTCATTCATATAAGTTCCATCTCTAATGCATTTATTCAAATTTATTCAAATTTGAAATGTAAATTAACCCTTTTTTCCTGGCCCCCAACACAGTGTCAGAGAGATGATATGGCCCTCCTGCCAAAAAGTTTGGACACCCCTGTTCTAGACAGACTGCTTCAAAGGACACCTCCCAGATCACTTCAGCATAGGCTACCAGTTTGTTTCTGTGCTCAGTCAAATACTGATTTTGATCATTAAACCTTTGAACAGACTAGGACCATACTTGTTGGCAACCTTCAGTCTCGAAAGACTATGGTATCGCGCTCTGAAAGGTGGTTCTGGAACAGCGTCTAGTGTGGCTGAAAAGGCCGATTCAGGAGTGACAATCCCTTCCACACCGGGAGCAAGTGCAGTCTGTCCCTGGTCTGTCTCCCTGGCTATGGGCCTTCCTTCTTTGCCTCAGACTGTTGGCCAAGTGTCTCTTCAAACTGGGAAAGGCCATGCTGCACAGCCTGCCTCCAAGCGGGCCGCTCAGAGGCCAGGGTTTCCCACTTGTTGAGGTCCACTCCTAAGGCCTTCAGATCCTTCTTGCAGATGTCCTTGTATCGCAGCTGTGGTCTACCTGTAGGGCACTTTCCTTGCACGAGTTCTCCATAGAGGAGATCCTTTGGGATCCGGCCATCATCCATTCTCACAACATGACCAAGCCAACACAGGCGTCTCTGTTTCAGCAGTGCATACATGCTAGGGATTCCAGCATGTTCCAGGACTGTGTTGTTTGGAACTTTGTCCTGCCAGGTGATGCCGAGAAAGCGTTCAGTTTCCTCTCCTGTTGTGAGCGAAGAGTCCATGACTCGCTGCAGTACAGAAGTGTACTCAGGACGCAAGCTCTGTAGACCTGGATCTTGGTATGTTCTGTCAGCTTCTTGTTGGACCAGACTCTTTGTGAGTCTGGAAAACGTGGTAACTGCTTTACCGATGCACTTGTTTAGCTCGGTATCGAGAGAAAGAGTGTCAGAGATCGTTAAGCCAAGGTACACAAAGTCATAGGACCATAGTATCTAAAGAACTGCATCTCCCCTTATATCCCTGCCAAAACATTAGGGTTTACCAATGAAGTCATGCTTCATGACCCTCTATGCCAGGATTATGGCAGTTGGGCACAATGGCCAGGACATTTTCTAATGTGGAGCTGCCACCAAGATTATGGAATGCCCTGCTAAAAGAGGACCACCTGTCTTGCTTTCTCAGTGAGCAACTAACAGCCCAATCCTAACCTGCGCTGAATCCAGTGAAGGGTTTGAGGTAGATCCCATGCAACTTGGAGTAAGGAGATTTCCTCTTATGACATGTCATGCAGGAACCATCTCACAGCCCAATCCTATGCATGTCTACTCAGAAGTAAGTCCCATCAGTGTCAATGGGGCTTTCTTCCAGGAAAGTGTGAATAGGATTGGGCTATCAGTGAGGTTACTTGCATCTACACCAGTGAATTCACAGGTGCAGTTCCGAGCAGCCCGGTGTAACACCAGGCTGCTTGGAAGGAGGGGTTAGGATCTGGCTAAGTACCATTCCCACCCGCCTGCTGGACCTGGTCTTCCCACTGGCCCACCCACCGCCAACCCTCTCCCCCCCTCAGAAAAGCCCCCATTCTACTTTCCCCCTGCCCTCCCCAAACCCCTGAACTGGCCTCCTCAGGCTGGCACGAACTCACCATTCTGGGGTGGATCAGACACTGGATGGAGCCTCTGTGGGCCAGCATGCATTCCTGTGCCAGCCTGGGCAACTCTAAAGGAGGCACAAATGTGCTTTACATGCGACACTCCTCGGCCGGTGCAAGGGACATGTGCTGGCCCATTCAAAGGTCATGATTGCACTCTAAGACATATATTTTACAACAGGCTGCATCTTCATATTTGTGTTGCCTTGCTGTAATTCTTGATTATTATTTTATTTAAAAAGATATACTTCTTAATTCTGTTGCTCCTCACTTTTTATTTTCTTGTTTGTTAGCATGACTGTTTTGATTGCTGCCTTCATTACATTTTAAAACAGAGGCAAGACATAAATGCTTGAAACAAACAGGCAAATAAATAAATAAAACAAAACAAGATGAAATATTACTCATTTCTTGTAGATGTACCTGGGTTTGGTATGAGTTAATATTAGAAACAAGTAGAGAAAGAAAAAAAAATCTTTCTAATTAAACTCCAAACTATGGGAAGCCAGCCAAGTTTACCTTTTCATCAAATATCGAGCTATAAATAGCTACATTTAATTTAATTGAAATATATCCTGATCTCTTTGATGCCTGCCTGTGGATCTCTTTCTAAGACTTTTTTCCCCAGTGCATGAGATGATTACAAATCATCATGCAAAATATTATTAGCACATACACCCTGAGAACAAGCCGACTGCACACTGAGACTGAAATCAATCTCCCTGCAGTGAACAAGCAATAAATTGCATTTATGATAGTGTGAATAAGCTAAAGGTGAAAAAGCCAATACTGCTTTTCATGCTTTATCAGTCGTTTGAAAGGTAATACTCCAAAGCAAGGCTGTTTGAATGCTATGAACTTTCTTTTTAATTAACCACTGTGTACGCCTAATGGGAAGCCTGAGTTCTGCTTATACATGAGAGTTTTGTAGAAATGGAAATGAAAGTTCAGGCTTTCATTGTAGATGAAGCAATATCAAAGACTTCTGGGGTTTTTTTTTATTATTTCATTTCTCCCATTAGCTGACTTTTTGAATGGCAGAGCTGAAAAACAAGGATGACCTTCTGCCGAGAAGGTAGCTAGCAAGATAAGCTAGAAAACCCTTACCAAGTAATGCTTATATTTGCTTCACTGGCATCTCTGTGAAGTAAGTTCGGCAAAATTGAGTCCATAGTTTCTAATGAATGGGACGGCTGTTTTTACTCATCCAACCATCCCATTGTTTCCTTGGCCATGACATCAAAGAATCTACCATACTTTGCTTTGCATCTTTTTCTTGCATCTGATGAAGTGGGCTCAAGTCTGTGAAAATGTAACCTGAAATAAAGCTATCAGCTTTTTAGACCTTTTGTTGTTTTTGCAGCAACAGACTGCCCCTCTGGAAGTTGTCAGCAAATTTTAAGAAATAAAATGGGTGAATTCCTAGCTCCTTCTGTGAAGGCCTTCCATGCTTCCCTTTCTTTTGGATAACTCAGAGCCCAATCCTGAGCTCTTAGTGTCAGCCCTGTGCCGGCGCCGAGTGTCACAAACATGCAGTAAAGCATGCTCACAACGCTCAGTGCCAGGTCAATGCTTGCATTGGCTCAGCACCAGTGAAGGCCTGCCACACATCGCCCAAAGCAAGGGAAGAGCTCCGGGTTTTGTCCATTCCTCGTGCTCCTAGTTTTGTGCTTAAAGCCTGCTATGGTAGCAAGCCTATGACTGACATTGACCCTGGTGATAAAAGCTCCATAAATACATACATATTTAAAAGACAAGTGGTAGAAATTGTTAGAAGTAATGTGTAGGGCCCGCTCCAAAGAGGGGTTGCCAGATTTGAGTCCTTACTCCAGGGTGTAACAGAAAAATGGGGGTGCCAGTCCTCCTGGTTGGGACATCTACCTGGATTGATCATTGACTTTGTGGTTTCCTCCTCCCAGCTTATCCCTGGAGGGCTGCCTGACAAGGTGTCCCAAACTTGGCTAGGGAGACAGTTGCAGTGCCCAGGCTCCTCCTCCAGTGGTCTGCACTACATTTGTCCTGGGCCATTGCCCAGTCTGAGGTCCACTAGACTAGTCATCGCTGGCACCCTCTGAGCAGGAGCACCAGCCACCACATCACCAGCCTCTGACTCTTTATCTCTTGGGCTAAGGCCTCCACCCTCTCTGGGTGTCCACCCCCCCCATCCATAATACTTTCCTATTTGTTCCAGGTTTGTCTTTGACCTCGCCCCATAGGGCTGAGAAAAACCACTGCCTGAAGCCCTGAAGAGCCATGTCATACATTCATAAACACAACTTCAGTACAAGAAGAAAACAGCTAAATAGACAGGAAGCTCACTGGGTGATTTTGACAAGTCACTACATTTCAGGTTCTGAACATTCCTCACAGGATAGTTATGAGGATTAAAATAATAATAATAATAACCCATTTACACTAAAAACCCATGTACATTAGTAACATGCAATAAATAGCATAGCTCATAAAATGAAAACTAAAGCATGAAGATAGTGACTTGATGCGCCATTCCTAATTATCACTCCATCATGTAAAGTCTCAGATCTACCCTTTTAAAAGCATGCAGAAGAACGGATAACCTGAATCAAGCTGAAAATAAACTAAAGAGCAGACATAAATTGAATTGTTTGGAAGTTTGCCATTTAAAACAGTGTTTGGGGACTTCATTACATTTTCCATTTGGATATTTCCACTCCATTTGCAAAGATTTGGAAAGGAGTTTCTTAGATTATAAACTTCAAAACATCCATATCTTTCAAATTGCATTTGTCTTAGAGGCTGACATGATGGGTTCAATATTGTCTTTTAAATGTGGCATGATAAAGAGAGCAGTTTCCTTTTTAGTCCCAAGGGCCCAATCCTCTAAACAGGCCATTTAGCAACACCGTAGGTGCTACTGCTCTGACAATGGCTACAGTCGCATTTGCTTTAAGCCCAGAGGTCTTTGGAAATTCTAGCTGTGCAAATGATCAATTTTTGTGTTGGCTCAGAGGGTTGATTCTACATGTGCCTATCTGAGGACCGCATGACATGACAGCATGCTTTTTCAGAGCCTTGCTTCACACCTGGGTGAACTCTTCTGTTTTTTCCTTTCCTAATCAGGTGCATGACTTCAACCTTGTCAGACACATAAAAACTCCACAGTGACGACTGCATGACTAGTGGAGGTGCCTTTTTTGTCAATTGTTTGGTATGAAGCATGAGGGGGGAAAAAAGAACCATTTAAGCAGACACTGACTTTGAAACGCTTTCCTGAAATTCTCTTTAGCTTTCCTGAGGTCACTGAAGAAAATCCATGAGGTCATTGAAGAGAACAGTAAAGTTTGTAACTTACAAAACTGTTCATTCAGTTCCTCCTAGAGTGATTCTAATCCCTCCCTGCCTTTCCCCCATTCTAGTCAAGAAGGGAAAGAGAGGGGTGGAAGAGAGGCCAAGAGGGAAGATGGACAAAACAAAAAGAGCTTCTTCTGCCTGCCTATTCCCATCTCTTTCCCTTTGTGTGAAATTTCTAGGTGGGATAGGATGGAGCAGGAGAAAGATAGATGGGCATGGAAAGCCAATAGTGAGAGTAGATGACGAGCAGACAACTATTATTATTATTTATTTTTCATATTTTTATACCATCCTTCCTCCAAGGAGCTCAGGGTAGTATACATAGTTCCTTCCCTCCTTGTGTCTTCACAACAACCCTGTGAGGTAGGGTAGTGTACATAATGTACAACAACCTTCTTGTGTCCTCACAATAACCCTGAGAGATAGTGACTGGCCCAAGGTCACACAGGAAGCTTCAAGGCTGGGTACAGGGGATTTGAACTTGGATCTTTCCCAAACCACTACACTATCCGGGTTTTCACAGAGTACTCTTACTTTTGTGGCTAGCTTCACAGAAGGAGAGGGACTGGGCCACAGCCTCTACCCAGGCATCGTCAGCAAGTTCAAACCATTGCATCATCCTTTATTCTTTGACACAGTGGTTCTCACACATTTATCACCGGGACTGATTTTTTAGAATGAGAATCTGTCAGGACCCACCGGAAGTGATGTCATGACCAGAAGTGCCATCATCAAGCAGGAAATTTTTTAACAATTCTAGACTATAGTTCCTACCCAGGATTAAGTCCCATTTGATACCATAGTCTTTCGAGACTGAAGGTTGCCAACTGACTATCAACATTAAAAGAATATACATAGTAGCTTGTTAAATGTACAAGTCTGTAACATTTCCCCAAATGCAGTCATATACCATGGTAGTATCAAGTCTGATATATTAAAAATAAAATATTGGAATGAAGGGAGACCCACCTGAAATTGGCTTGCAACCCACCTAGTGGGTCCTGACCCACAGTTTGAGAAACACTGGTTTGACATATTCTGTTCATTCAGGGGCAAGGAAGAAACAATTGTTTGAAACATGGGCACTGCTACCCAATGAGCTCACACCTCTAGAATTCTCTCCCTCATCTCCATCAGAGTAGATGGGCGAAAAGAAGGTAGAATTGAGCTATTTGCACTAACTCACTTTCAATTCAAAACCGAGAACTGACTCCAAGCATTATTAAGCAAAATGAATGCTTTTATCTCTTAGAATTTGTTAATGCTTCTACCCTTTCTCCTCATCTTGCACATTTTTTAAGGCTGCTTCATAGGTCTGTTTCTAATGTGAACATCTGAGTTACTTAAAATGATGAACAAAGTGAAATTTAAAAGAGAACAGCTGTTCCTCAAAACACAGTCTTAATACTGGATTTGAGAGGGAAAACATTCACTTTATAAGATTTATTCAAATAAACGTATTTTGCATCAATCGTTATCACAGGAAATAAAATTTAGGCATTAACTATAACTGCTTTCTTCAGACTCAAGGAATTGAAGTAGGATAATACAACTGCCACTGAAGGCGGAGAAAGGGACCAGGGAAAGTCTAGTCAAGGTTCTGGCTATAACCTATAACTACTTGTTATTTGAAAGAATGCTAAGAATTAAACATTGATTCACATTTCTTGCAGCATGATTCGAGGTAAAGCATAGATTTTTGAGAGTTTTATACAATCTATTATCAACAAGGACAGCAAGACCTCAAAATTCAGGTCCTACTTGTCTGGAGGGCTCAACTGGACAATATTTTTCTTAACAATGAATCCAGCAGTAGCCATGGTAACAAATGCACTTACCACAGGCCAAGGGACTCAGCATGACAGAGAAGCCAAACTGTGGGGTGTATATGTATGTGCACATGTGTTGAGGAAGATAGATGTATAACCAGTTTGGTGTGATTATGAAGCTCTGGTTCCTTCATGCAGTGGGATGTTGTGCACATTTTGATAGGCTATGGTTATGAGCCACAATCTGGTTACGCTGGTGTGCCACGTATGTTAGAAGCTGAGTCTTTTGGGTTATAGCAGCACTAACGTAGTGGTTTTGGCCTCTGAGCATCCCGCTTGGAGGCAGGCTGTGCAGCATGGCCTTTCCCAATTTGAAGAGACACAGACTGAGCAAAGAGCCAAAGAAGGAAGGCCCATAGCCAGGGAGACAGACAAGGGACAGACTGCACTTGCTCCCAGTGTGTAAGAGATTGTCACTCCCGAATCGGCCTTTTCAGCCACACTAGACTCTGTTCCAGAACCACCATTCAGAGCGCGATACCATAGTCTTCCGAGACTGAAGGATGCCAACAAAACTTAGTGCTGAACTAAAGATGTTTGGCCTTGATGCTGGGGTGGCAGACAAAATTTGGGAGTCACACATATTGGAATGCCCTTTGAATGACACCGCTTCATGAAATAATTCATTCAGGAAAACACAACTGCCTTACGTAACAAAAAGTGGAGTTTCTTATCTGAAAATTGACCACTGAGACAGATTGCTCCAAGAGCCAATGAGGTGTTATTATGACACAGCAGGGAACCAATAAAATGTTAGTATGACTCTACTCTCTGCTCATTTCTGCTCATATTAGAACTCTTATTCAGTTGTGTGAATGTCATCAAGTTGGCCACTGGGTTTTTGTTTGTTTTTTAACTGATTTGTTGGGTGACCTGTACTATTATCTATGAAAATGAATATATAAAGTTAATGGGGGTGGAACCTACCCTAGGGATGCCACTGCATTTAGGCTGTGTGTATGATATTATAATTTATTTGGTATGGTCTGGTATGGAAGGAGGTCCATCTTGGGGGTGATACAAATGAGCTCACACCAGGTGTGACAAATCCTAGTGATGCCTCTGCTGACATGCCAATAATAGCAGCAGCCTGGCTATGTCAGGACCCTCCAATACTCAGTCCTAGAATTAGAAAGCCTTGCCTCAGAGAAGGAAGAGGCCACAACAGGTAGGAATTTAAGCCCTCAAAAGCAGTCCAGAAGAAGAATTCAGGTTCCATCTTGGAACCAATGACTTTAAACATGCATTTGTAATAATATTGCATGCAACGTATCTGCATTGGTGTTTGTGTAAGAACCACCTTTTTACAAGGGAAAGGGAAGGGAGTCACTAGAACAAGGAAGAATGGAAACTGTAATTGCAAGCCACAGAATGCACTCAAACTATTGGGAAACTGGTTGATCAGTCAAAAAGAAGACAGCACACCGATACAGGCGTTTGTGCATTGATTATATTGTCTGATAGAGGAAACCCTTTAATTAATTTTAAATTTTAAAAAATGGCTAGTGTCAACTATCTCTCCCAAAGAGAAATATAGCATCAAAAATTTCCTCATATAAGAGGAATGAGGAGTGGATCCAAAGACTGGTGGAGCCTGTCTTTTCTAAGACTAGAATAATGTTAATGTTGGAATAAACTTAATGCAAGTCAGTGTGACATTATCACAGAGGAGCAGGGAAGTTAAAATACATTCTAAAGTAGCAAACACCAACAATAACAATCAACAAGATACTCACTGTGTTTCCCAAGATGAGAAATCTTCCAGATTTATGGAAATCATCAAATTTAAGAAAACTTCTGATGTTGTAGAAGCTGACACTTATAATGAAAGTTGGAAAATTACATCACTGAGCACTGTGATATGATCATATAAATATTGCAATTTATAGTACGACTGTCCTAAACCAGTGGTTCTCAAACTTTTTTTTGTACCGGGATCCACTTTTAAAAATGATAATCTGCCCGGACCCAACAGAAATGATGCCATGGCCAGAAGTGACATCATCAGCTTGTTGGCATCCTTCAGTCTCGGAAGACTATGGTGTCACGCTCTGAATGGTGGTTCTGGAACAGTGTCCAGTGCGCGAAGCCTGGGTAAAGTAGGTATAGAGGATAGGCTGTTACCCATGCAGCAAATCCCCCCTCTCCACATCGCTGAAATGGTCCAATGGAAAGGCAGAGACCAATACGGTTGGTTCCAGCGGCGTCGCAGGAGTTGCCAGAACGTGACTGTGTTCAGTCATGAACTGCCTCGGGGACTCCGGCTCTGGATTTTGCCTCGAGGTTAACTCCTGAAGCCTTTTCCATAACTGGATGTAGCCACAAGGCAGTGGAGGTTTGGGATCAGAGTTTTCCTTCTCTCCGATGAGCTGTCTTCCCAGGCTGACAAGTCCCATCTACCCGGTGGACATCATTAAATTAGGCTTCAAACCTAAGCCACGATCAGCACTTGTTCCATTACACAGCATGCTTGTGCTGGTATTTTGCATAACTTGGAATTCAAACATTCTAGCTCAGAAGTCAAAGCAGAATGCTGACTTGGATCCTTCTCCAACCATACAGCCCTTCCCCCTTTACAGCATCCCATTATCCCATTTATTCAGGACAAAGCACCATGCCTCTTTCCACCATGCCTCTTTCCTCTTTCTGGGAGACCACTCTGCCCAGCAACTCTGCACCCTGTATTTTCAATGGCTGTTGAGCTAAGATGCTACAAAACCCACCTGAATCTGGCTTGCGACCCAACTAGTTGGTGCCGACCCACAGTTTGAGAGATGCTGTCCTAAACAAATAGTGATAAATGCTGAGCATAAATTCATAGCAGGCTGCTTCTGCATATATTTTAGTACATACCTAATAGAAATGCTATTTGTATGCCTTGAGGCCCACCATCTTTTTGCCAATATAATGTGTGCGCGCACGCATCTGTGTGTTGATATAGAGACATAGATATATGTGTTTGTGTGTGTATATAGTTATATATGTATGTTTTTTGTATTACACATATTCCTAAACATATTAACATAAATGTCTTCACTTACACACACATTATCACCTATAATAATAGCATATTCAGGTGATCGGAATGAAAGCAAAATGGGGCTGCCAAAACCAAAAGTGTTTTCCATATACTCAGGGGATTTGGGGGGATCAGTGACTACTAGAGTTGGAAGTTTCCATTGGAACTGATAGGATAGTGGTGGGGGCAGGAATGGTAGAGCCTTCTCATGTGTGCCAGCAGAGCAACAGAGGCCAGTCAGAGCAGGTAAGCCTGGTGCAAGGGGCAGGATGTGGCAAAGAGGGCAGAGAGGGGCTGAACAGGGCAGAGGAAGGGCTGAACAGGGAGGAGATGAGGCAGCAGTGAGTGCCGAGCCTAAGGCCCTTTCTGGTCCTGATCTGCCTGCACGGATCAATTCCGACCCAAGCCAACAATATTGCTGGTGCAGGTCTGGGTTGACCCATAGCAGCTGCTAGAGCTTACCCCAGAGCAAGGGGACAATTGCCCAGCAGCCAACCCCCCCCCCCCAATTCAGCATAGCCTGTGCCAGCACAGCTGCATTGTTGCACTGGAATTTAGTTAGGATTGGGCTGTAAGAGTACTTGAGCTCTATTGCCTGACGGTACCAAGAGCACTTGGTACCCGTTGAAGAAATCAACAGGTAGGGAAAGGAAATTTGCCTTCCTGAGCCAATTGGATGATTGGATTTAGAAGGGAATATTAGAAGATTCAAGCTATGGTTGGCAATCCCACTTGGTGGCACAATATCTGCATGCCAGTTAAAACCGCCTTACAGACTGAGGGATCTCTTCCTAAGGAGTGACTTTATGCACTTAGAAATGAGGCTACAAGAAGGTAAAATAGCTGCAGGCTTACCAGTGTTTTACATATACATTGCACTGACCTTGTGGAACTGAGTACAGGGGAGCTACTGGAACACCCCAAACAAAAACAAAGACCAATGCTACGTATCATGGTAAAATAATATCATCATTGCTGAATGCTTCTGATGGAATCCAATGAATCTAGCCTGCAGCTTTAATGGTGGTTCCTCGTAGGCACAACAGTTATTAGGATTGGTAGCTTTAGGGTGCAATCCTAACCCACTGTCCAGCACCGGCATAAGGGCAATGCAGCTCCGAGGTAAGAGAACAAACATTCCCTTACTTTGAGGAGGCCTCCGTGAGTGCCACTGGCACATCGCATTGGCACAGCTATGCCATTGCTGGAAAGTGGGTTAGGATTTGGGTCTTAGTGGGCGATTGGTATCAGTATTATGTGCTTGTGAACTGTCCCAAGGACTTTATTGGTCACTGCAGGAGTCAAATGTGGAATCAGGCAGAGCATTGCCTTGATTTTTCTTTCTGCTTTGCATTACGTAGCTTAAAAGCAAGATGGGGAAACCTAAATGAGAGGCTTACTAGATACAGCACAATTGCTAGAATATACTCTGGTAAATGTTCAAACCTCAGGAGTGAAGAGAGCAGAGGTTCCAAGGAACCGGTTGTCTCTTATGTGCAAATGGCACAGAATATCAGTCAAGATTGGTAATGAAAAGTAATGTTTCATCACTTTTTAATGTTTCCATTATAGTGGATAGTGGATGCACTGTAAGATGCTACCAAATGTTACCACTGGTAGCATCTTATAGTGTATCCACTATGGGGAGGCTAAGGGAGTGGGTGGAACCAGCAGCAATGGTGTGCACCAGGTCTTATTCCCCTTTTCTGCAGCCTCCCTACCCCCTTTCTCTCCTTGGACTTAAGCTAGTGAAATCGCAAGCTCAGGTCCAAGAAGACCCATTGCAAAGTGGGAGGCTTATGGAGGTGTAAAGGGATTTAAATTCCATTTTGCATCTGAAGCCTCCCAAACCACATACTCCCCGCCCCTCCCCACACTGGATACAGTTCACCCATTTTTTGGCCTGGCTGTACTAGCCAGGAAAAGGATTTCATTGGGCTGCTAATCCATTAATCATACCAGCTAATTCATTAAACCTTACCAAATGCCTAACAGAATGAACATTTGCTAAATGTCCACTTGATGAGCTGCTGCACTGACGCACAGAGCATGTGCAATCTGTTACGTTACACTAATTACATTTTATGCGTCTCCTGATCAGGTGAAGAGGCACTTTTAAGTGGCATTTCTCTTATATTTAGCAGAGAGAGAACAATTGCCCTTGTTCAATCCAGCTCAGCATTATTTCCAGAGGCTGATTGCTGGTCTCTCCCTTGTACTCCACCCCCCCCCCCCAATACAATGAGCTCTTCGGGAACAGAGAATCACTTCTTTTCCTGTCTTTCATTTCTTTTGCTATGTAAACTGCTATGTGAACTCTTATTTTTATTTTTTTGAAAAATGGTTTACAAATATGAATAATAATTATTCACTGCAGTCTCACCATGCACAGATCCAGTGTTCATTTTATGGAACTTTAGGCCCAGTCCTATCCAATTTTTCCAGTTCTGGTGCAGTTGCAGCAATGGGGTGTGCACTGCATCTTGGGGTGGGTAGGGAGTCACAGAGGCCTCCTCAAGGTATGGAAACATTTGTTCCCTTACCTCAGGGTTGCATTGCAGCTGCACCAGAGGTGAAAAGTTGGTTAGAATTGGACCCTTTGTCTGGTACAGTAAAATCTGGCATTCTCCAAAATGATTTTGCATGCCTGTGATGATTTACAGTTTATTTTGATGACTCTCCCAGATGGAGGAACATTTAAGAAGTGCCAAGAGATGTGAGAAGACCCTATAGTGTAGTTTGAGGATATAAGACTTGGAGGAAACTGTCTTAAGAGAACCATAAAGCCTTCATAAGTTCATGAATTGGTTGGAAAAAGCACCTCCACATTCTATGCCAGATTGCCTGCATTGCCCCTATAGCTGGATTCCGGATGCAACTAAAACAAGGCATGCATTTATTTTAGAACAGATAAGCCTGTCCTCATCTTCTTTTCCATATGTAGGCAACGCTTTCCACGGGAATAAATTCACACATCTGCTGATGTAGCTCACAGCTTCGCTTTCACAGAACATTTGATTATTTGCATAGCAGAATCGTCTCCTAATGAAACTTTATACCTGCTTAAAACAGCTTTCCTTTCCATGTCCCCTTTACAGTTTGATGGAAGAGGCTTCCCCCCCACACACACACACAGAATCATTATCCTTTCCCCCAGTCCCCCTCATAATGAGAGAGCTTTTTCCCCACACAGTTCTACTGTAGCAGGCTAGGAGATGTTTGCACTCAGAGTGAAGAAAGGAAATCTTTCGGAAGGATGGCACTGATTTGCATGAAGAGAGAAAGGAAATCACACAAAGAGGTCTGGCAGTTCCCAAATATTGTCTAGCGGTATCACTGGAACACGAAGGGGATTGAGTTGTATTGCCACGGCACCAATTAAAACAGGGTCAGGTAGCGGTATGAGTGCAAGGGGAAAAAAGGTTCTAAAAATAGCACCCTGCTAGTGCAAGCGTCTCTTCTTTGTGTGGGAACAGAGTAGCACTTATTTCAACTTTTGTATTACTGTCAATATTGCTGCCAGGAAAACAGAAGCTGTTTTCCATTCCCTTCTGTTTTCAGTATCAACAGAATATTAACTCTCTTTCTACCCCCCACTCCTCCCTTCACATTAACATTTTGAATATTTCCGTCCTTGGCCAGTGAGCTGGTATGGCAACCCTCAGTCTTGAAAGACTATGGTATCGCGCTCTGAAAGGTGGTTCTGGCACAGCGTCTAGTGTGGCTGAAAAGGCCAATCCGGGAGTGACAATCCCTTCCACACCAGGAGCAAGTGCAGTCTGTCCCTGTCTGTCTCCCTGGCTATGGGCCTTCCTTCTTTGCCTCTTTGCTTCAGTCTGTTGGCCAAGTCTGTTGGCCAAGTGTCTCTTCAAACTGGGAAAGGCCATGCTGCACAGCCTGCCTCCAAGCAGGCCGCTCAGAGGCCAGGGTTTCCCACTTGTTGAGGTCCAGTCCTAAGGCCTTCAGATCCCTCTTGCAGATGTCCTTGTATCGCAGCTGTGGTCTACCTGTAGGGCGCTTTCCTTGCACAAGTTCTCCATAGAGGAGATCCTTTGGGATCTGGCCATCATCCATTCTCACGACATGACCGAGCCAACACAGGCATCTCTGTTTCAGCAGTGCATACATGCTAGGGATTCCAGCACATTCCAGGACTGTGTTGTTAGGAACTTTGTCCTGCCAGTTGATGCTGAGAATGCGTCGGAGGCAGCGCATGTGGAAAGCATTCAGTTTCCTCTCCTGTTGTGAGCGGAGAGTCCATGACTCGCTGCAGTACAGCAGTGTACTCAGGATGCAAGCTCTGTAAACCTGGATCTTGGTATGTTCCGTCAGCTTCTTGTTGGACCAGACTCTCTTTGTGAGTCTGGAAAACATAGTAGCTGCTTTACCGACGCGTTTGTTTAGCTCGGTATCGAGAGAAAGAGTGTCGGAGATCGTTGAGCCAAGGCACACAAAGTCATGGACAACTTCCAGTTCATGCGCAGAGATTGTAATGCAGGGAGGTGAGTCCACATCCTGAACCATGACCTGTGTTTTCTTTAAGCTGATCGTCAGTCCAAAATCTTGGTAGGCCTTGCTAAAACGATCCATGAGCTGCTGGAGATCTTTGGCAGAGTGGGCAGTGACAGCTGCATCGTCGGCAAAGAGGAAGTCACACAGACATTTCAGCTGGACTTTGGACTTTGCTCTCAGTCTGGAGAGGTTGAAGAGCTTTCCGTCTGATCTGTTCTGGAGATAGATGCCTTCTGTTGCAGTTCCAAAGGCCTGCTTCAGCAGGACAGCGAAGAAAATCCCAAACAAGGTTGGTGCAAGAACACAGCCCTGCTTCACGCCACTTCGGATGTCAAAGGGGTCTGATGTGGAGCCATCAAAGACAACAGTGCCCTTCATGTCCTTGTGGAAGGATCTGATGATGCTGAGGAGCCTGGGTGGACATCTGATCTTGGGGAGAATCTTGAAGAGGCCGTCCCTGCTGACCAGGTCGAAAGCCTTCGTGAGATCTATGAAGGCTATAAAGAGTGGCTGTCGTTGTTCCCTGCATTTCTCCTGCAGTTGTCTAAGGGAGAATACCATATCAGTGGTGGACCTGTTGGCTCGGAATCCGCACTGCGATTCTGGATAGACGCTCTCTGCAAGTACCTGGAGCCTCTTTAGTGCAACTCGGGCAAACAACTTTCCTACAACGCTAAGGAGAGAGATGCCACGGTAGTTGTTGCAGTCACCCCTGTCACCTTTGTTCTTGTACAGCGTGATGATGTTTGCATCCCTCATGTCTTGAGGTACTCCACCTTCTCTCCAGCAGAGACAGAGGATTTCATGCAGCTCAGTGATGATGATCTCTTTGCAGCACTAGGACTTCAGCAGGGATGCTGTCTTTTCCAGGTGCCTTGCCAAAGGCAAGGGAGTCCAGGGCCACGTGAAGTTCTTCTAGGGTTGGTTCACTGTCAAGCTCTTCCAACACAGGCAGACACTCAGTGTTGTTCAGCGCTTCTTCGGTGACTACATTTTCTCTGGAATATAGCTCAGAGTAGTGCTGCACCCAGCGTTCCATCTGCTGTGCCCGATCCTGGATGACCTCGCCTGCTGCAGACTTCAGAGGGGCAATTTTCTTCTGTGTTGGACCTAGGGCTGGTAGATCATGAGATTTGAGTGAGGTCTGATATTTCTATGTGATCACAGATAGCCTGCCCATACACTCCTCCCCATTTGTACAGCAGTGCACTCATGGAAACAACGCTGTCACTGGTGATTTATACAGCTAGAGCAGAATTCTATCCTTAGCCCATCCCCTGAGCAACAGGGGGAGCCGGGGAATGACAGCAGCTGTTTGGGGGGCTCTGCTTCAGAAATTCCACTTTTGCAGTTACTACCGTCAGTGCTCAGCACTGGGGTTAGGTTCCTGGAAAGCCCAGTGGATAACAAATCAGGGAAAATTTAAACATTGATCCTATGGAATTAATGGGTTCAGCAGTAGGGGTAGCTAACCTAGTCAGGAATGCCAGCAGTGGATAGCTTTAGAATGGCCACAGCAAATAGCCGAGATGGATGGCACAACGTAATGCTCTCGCTCCTGCCATTGGAAAGCAGTGATGGATAGCAAGAATTGACTGTACTTAGACATCTCTTGCTCAGAAGCTGATGTGCCAAAGTCTGGGGTGGGGGAGGGGGGAAGTTCTTGTTCCAAGCCACATGCCACTGGTTTTCCATCTGCAGCTAGCTGTGCTTTTTTGTGTCTCTTTCACTGGTCTACTGCCCTCACAAAGTTTTTGAGGACACTCATATCTGCTTCCCATTGACCACCTTGAAAACATGCTTTGTTTAGCTAGTCCACACTGAATAGAAAACATGAAATAATTGAAACATAGGATTAGGCTGGGCCTGAGCAGTCACACCTGTACTTTGAACGCAGCAGGTCCCAAGTTCAATCCTTGGCATCTCCAGGTAGGGCTGGGAGGAACATGTGTAGACCTGCCCCCAGCCTGTGAGGATAATCCTGAACTAGATGGGCCAAGAATCTGATTTAGTATGAGGAAGCTTCATAAGCACCACTGTCACTATTTCATGATCTGTAATGCCTCTGTCCAAGTTGCATTTGGAGCAGGTGCACTTATTTGCACCAAGCACAGGCAACATTTGTTATGTTCTAACTTGCCACACTATGCATGAATGCTGCTGCCAAACTGGATGAGATTCATCTGGGAAGGACCTGCAGAAATGGCTATGCTCATTTGAAGTCCAGGCTTCCAAGTCTTATCATGGCAGCGTGGGAAGAGGCCACATGGTAGCTGTTGCGATGACACTGCAGTAACATGAAAAGGCTTTCTGGATTACCCTGTCAAGTAGTGAAGAGAAGTATGCAGCATAACTAACCTTGAGAATTGTCCTGCTCTAGCTACATTACTCTAGAACAGAGATTTCAGGTCCATAGGTGTGGGAATTTGGAGGGGTCATTTATTAGTAGGGCCACTGGGGGGATGTGAGCCTCCCACCAGTAGTATGGTGTGCCTTGTCAATTATTTAAAAAAAAAAAAGATGGTGTGCCTTGACAATTTTAGAGCCTTGTCAGTGTCTTAAGATGAAAAAGATTTAAAATCACTTCTCTAGAGGTTGAAATGGTTGCTGTTGGAAGGGAACCCTGGCCTGGGCCTCAGGAATTTTCCCTAAGATCTTTTGCACACTTGCACTAAAGTTCTCTCTCTCTCTCTCTCTCTCTCTCTCTCTCTCTCTCTCTCTCTCACACACACACACATACACACACACACAAAACTAGATACACTTGGTTGCACATAGTAGCATAATAATACATACTTGGAAGTTTAATTGAAATCAATGGGACCAGTGGCATCACTAGGGCTTGTGTCACCCAGTACAGGAGGCCAGCATGTCATTCCTTGATGGACCTCCTCCCATGCAGTGGGTGAGGCAACAAGCCAGGTGATGGGCATGGTGATGTACCATCACCCCACCCCACTGGTTTTTGGCCATACCTTTTGATAGAATAGAGTTATTTTAAAGCGGTTTGTTTCATTGCATTCTGCTGTAAATTACACATTGAATGGTATATAACATGAAGGCATTATTCCTACAAACTGTGATTTTGGTCACTAGTGGTGTCGCTAGACACCCCCCCCCCAGTGTGCATCACTCCCATGCATGTCAGTGTGGGCCACGCTCCCCACACCCCACTAGTGACGCCACTGAATGGGGCTTACATCTAAGCAGGGTAGCCCAAGGTCTTGAGATGCTTAAGGCAATGCACTATACTGCATGTTACCTTGCCCCACCGATGCCACATCATCATCATCATCATCATCATCATCATCATCATTGGTAGTAGTTATAATAGTAGTAAGAATACTAATACTGCTTTTCAACAAAACAAGTTCACAAAGTGATTTACAAAGAAAAGTCAACTAAATGGCTCCCCATCCAAAAAGGAGTCACAATCTGAAAAGATGCGGACGAAACACCAGCAAACAGCCACTAGAAAAGACACTGTGCTGGGGTGAAGAGGGACAGTTACTCTTCCCCTGCTGAATATCAGATGAGCACCACTGTGCCTCTTTGCCAGTTTAAGTCCTTTAAGATGGACTATGCATATCAGGCCCAAGGGGTCACCAGCCAGCATCCCCAAGCCAGATAGCCTTTTGAGATAGGTACTGGCTTCCCCTCTGGTTCTTGCATACCTTAGGGTGCACACCAGATCCTTCCTCCTACTCTCAGGGCCCAATCCTATCTAACTTTCCAGCATTGATGCAGCCATGACAATGGGTCATGTGCTGCATCCGGGGGGGGGGCAGTAACGGAGGCCTGCTCAAGGTAAGGGGACTTTTGTTCTTTTGCACTGCAGGTGCATCAGCACTGGAAAGTCGCATAAGATTGGGTCCCCAGTCCTGTCTTATACCTGCCAGAAGTGACCAAACTGGTTAAGCTAACAGCACACCTTAGGAACTTTCCACCAACTGCCAATCTAGGGAAAAGCAGAAAATTGTCACCAGCCCCAAAGGCAGTCAGCTAATCTCAGACTATCTATAGGGTCGGTGGGATGGGATACCACCCTGCCTAATCTCAAATGGTAAACTCCAGAGTAACACTGAGGGAAAATGCTGAGGGAGCACCACGCAGATGTCCAGAGCCCCAATCAGGTGTTGCTGTCCCCCATTTTGCTCTGTGCAGGGCAAGGCTGAGCAAAGAGAGTTCCAGCCTCTGATGGCAGAGTGGCCTTATTAAAAACAACAACCAAAAAAAAACACCGTTTTCTTTGCAGATAAAAATTATGAGGTAATATATGCTCCTGCTAGATGGCAACAGTTATACTGTACAGAGAAATTTAAAAAAGAAGATGGGACTAGCAAGTTCATCTTTATGATAATGATTTAGGCATGCATTTTTTCAGGGCAGGACAATTTATGTCCCATTATAGCTGATTTGATGGATAACTTCAGGACAAGGGACCCAGTTGACCCAGGACTGCTGTGCTGTGACAATCTGTTCTTCAGTTGTTCGGCTTAACTCAGCTCATTACTTTGCATTTTGATTTTCTCCACAGTCCACATTCACTCTGTGTATTGACAGATTGCACCTAAAGTCCAAACCTCATGAGAACACAAATGTGTGCTTTGGAGGTATGCTTCAAAACAGAAGCACCTCCTTTTTTTTTTTCTTCCAAGGAACTGTGCAGGCTGGTGACCCTGTCAAAACTGGAGCATGTGCTGGGGTGGTGGTTCATTCTCCTTCTCTTGCTATTTTATCTAGAAAAATCACCATACCTGCCTCAAGGAAAGCTAGCCTGGATCTTAGCTTCCCCCCCCCCCCATGAGACTTCAACAAACCCTGAAGGTCCTGCTGCAGTTTGGCCAAGAAGATATTTGTACCTATCATTGACAAGTGAACTGCGTTGCCCCTCAACAGAGCAGGCTGTGGATGGATGATGACCAAGTGAGCAACACCTGCTGCACTGGCCCCAACAACAGCCCTCTCCTGGTTCCTGTTAACATTTGTCCTAGCTCTATGTATTTTGCAAACCTAATGCGGCAAAAGCTCCAACGAGAAGCTCTGACCAGACAACTCAGGAGATCCATTCTAAAAGGAGAACAATGTCTCTGAGGGTCTGCAGCCTCAAGGTCAACTCCTTCCAAGGTGAATCAACAAAAACTGGGGAAGAGGTCCCTGCTAATTAATTCCCATACCACAAGCCACATCTGGGTCCATAGTATACCCCTCCTGGCAACCCAAAGGACACAGACCACATCCAAGCTTGCTCTCTTGTGGACGCAAGATGGTGTACCCACAAACAAGATTTTATTTTTGCACATTCCAACTGTCACCTCTCACCCCCCCCCCCCCGAAAAAAGTTACAGAGCAAGCCATAACATTCCTGGTCAAATAGTGAAATCCTCCAGCATTTTTCCTTTGCCTCCATAAATCTCATAAGTGGCATGTCATTGTGCTCCAGTTTGTCCTCCATGACTGTCCAATATTCCTCCTCCATGCAACTCCAAAATAGAGTTTTGTAGGCCCTCTGGAGGATTGGACCCTCTATAGGATTGCCCTCTTGCCTCTATAGACCCTCTGGAGGATTGGGTCATTAATAATATGATTATTATTCAGTTTTTCTTTTTTTTTTTTAAGATATTAATCACTAGGTGGTTTGCAAAGTCAGTGCAAGCCTTATGATGAAGACAATTCTGTGCATTTGTGTGTAGTGCATTCACCATTGTGTCATGGCAAGGCTGTCAAGAGTTTTCATGGCCCTGAATCATGGCCTGATAGTGCCTCTTGCCTTTTCTGTCTGAAATGATTTCATTTCAAATATGAACCTTATTATACAAAGTCTCGGCAGGAGACAATACTGCTGCCTTCCATTTTCTCCTTTTCAGCCTTCCACCAGTGTTATGCTATTCAGAAGCTGAGCTAGGATTGCATCCCATTCATGGAAGAACTGCATATGAATATGTTATTTATTTATCACTAGGAAATGATCTGTTTAAATGTGCCCTCCTTTTAAAATTTATTTCTGGTGTTATAAAATTTCCAAAACAATTTTGTAAAGAATATCCTCATTATAGCCATTATAGCCCCGGGATAAACTGAAGCTAATACTACAAATATCTAGTTGCCTCCCTGCCATGTTATTGGTTCAGCCAATCGGCTGATTCTGGATGCAGTTAATTGGGTTGGGACCCGTTCTCAGCTGCTGGAGAACCCTGAACTCTTATTGCCTTGCTTGGTCCCCTTTGCCCAAGGTCATCTGTAAAGGGGATGTCTGAGGCCATAGGCTTGTTGAAAAGGGAACAAGGCAAAAACTGTCTTGTTGACTATTAAAATTCCAATAGATCTGTGGGTTGAACTAATTACTCTGAACAGCCCCTGAAAAGTAGGCAATCAAAAGTCCACTGTACAACTGGGCACCCTAGTTGGCCTAAAATAGTGCAATAAGCTGGAGCCATAGTTCCATCTGCTTTCTCTGCTACTCAAGTTTCAAATCCTGCACTGTTCTCATGCAAAAATGCTCATCACAGAGTAGGACAACCAGACTGTGGGCACAAGCCTAACCAGGTCTGCTCAGAAGTAAGTCCTATTTTGTTCAATGGGGCTTATTCTCAGGAAAGTGTGGTTAGGATTGCAGCCTCAGTCACACAGCCTTGAAATGCACAGCATACAATATCACAATATTTATTGTGAACCAATTGGTCAAATTATGGCTATTTTGCTCTTATGGACTATCTCCTTGTCCCTCTTCAGAACTCTAATTTTGAGGCTAATCTCAGGCTTGTGGTGCAGTACAGTAGACCAAACTACTCTACATATTCCCCATTCCAGAATTTTTCCTTCACTGTAGGAATAAGGTGCCCATCCAATGGGTAGGCAATTTCCCCATAAGGGAGGTTCTGAGGTCTAGCAACTGATTCAGAACCCAATCCTAAACCTTCTCAGCACTGGCACTGAGCTTCAGTGCTGGCACTGGGTGTTGCAAATGTGCCGTAAGGCATGTCTGCCGCACCCAGAGAGGAGGGCTGCTGGCACTGGGCTGAGTGGTGCTGAGCCTCAGTGCCGTGTGAAGGGCAGCTGGTTCCCAAGCAGTGCTGGCTGGTGGGTAGTTTTGAGGTGGAAGGAGGCAGGGAATGGGTGAAATGGGGTGGGGGGGCAGGGTGGGGGGGAGGAACTGACCCAGTGGAACTCTGCTCTGCCGTATCCTATCTTCCATGTTGAGGTGCAAAGCCCAACACAGAGGCTCTCAAGTCTGTGCCAGCAAAATAGCTAGTGCATACTTAAGAAGCTCCATTGAGGGGCTTGGGGCTTCCCTTGAGGAGACCTCCGGATGCCCCTGCGGTGCTGCTGGATGCAGCAATAGCCATTTTGGGGTTGCTGCTGCCGGCAGAGCCAACGAGGATAGGATTGGGCTGCCTACTCCCAGAGCAGGCACCTGGCCAGATGGCAATGCACCTTCCCATGAACCGGTTGGTGAGGTAGAATTTAAAAAAAAAATCCTGCACCCCTTGGACGAAAGAAAGGGGAACCCTGCAAAACCTAGCCAGAAGCTTAGTCAGGTTGCAGTGGGGAAGGCAAGCTCTCCAAGATAGAACCCAAATCCATAACCCATCCCTCCGAGCCATGACAGTGGTTGGTGAAACAAGGAAGTAGGCCACCCTGAATATCCCCACCACTGCTGAGGACTGTCATTAACATTTTAGGAAATCCAACTGCCTACAAGTCTAATTTGGAAATCTAAAAACAGCACATTGAAATACAGTACAAATGTTAAACCTATGTTGCAGGAGGTTTTGTTATTTTTTAATAAGAACTGGAAATTCCATGTTCGGAGTCCCAGAAGCCTGCCGAATATTTCTGTAGATGGCAAATCTGCCACATAAAAGCTCAAAAACAAGCAACAATCGTGGCACTGATACTAAACTTCGCTCCTGCAAATGTTGGAAATGTGCTGAACATTCTCTACAACAAGAGCAATTTGAGATAACTCTATTTTGTATTATTGAGTGGCTTTCTTTTCATTGCTTTTCTTCAGGCGACTAATATTAAAATAGCTTTGCTGCTTTTGAAACCGTTAGAAATGATTTCTGTGGTCATTTTTATAAGCTCCATAAAACAGTGGAATGAAAAACTCACCAGATTCTTGTATTATTACTGCTGGAAATTAGATCTCCAATTGAAAGAAATGGTATGCAAATATGTAATAAAAATTCAAACACCTGTATCCAGGGATGGAGTAGTAAAACTTCTAGGAAGAGGAGAAGAAACAAGGAGAAAATAAATATAATAATTTTACTGTGATGAATAATAAAAATGAACGAGTCACTCAGGCCCAGTGCCTTATGTTCTCCATGCTTGATTTTCATCTCAGCTGTAGTGATTTTGATGGGAACAGTCCTCAGAGCCCTAATTCTGCCCTCTACTTTGTCACTTAACAGCCCGCGTACTCATTGTTTTCTGCTGCTGTTTCAGTGGCCATTTGTTCTCCCTATTTTATGCCCCTCGAACGATCCCCACCAATGAGATGTTACATAGTCAATGTGATGACATCACAGATGACAGAACAAATTAAGAGCCCATTTCTATTGTTCCCTCCGCCGATGCAAGAACCCCAAAAATGAGCGCACTATATCCAGTGGGTGGGGGGGTTGGTGGCAGATTGGGAGGCTTCAGAAGGGAATGGAGAATTACCCATAAGAACATAAGAACAGCTCCGCTGGATCAGGCCATAGGCACATCTAGTCCAGCTTCCTGTATCTCACAGCGGCCCACCAAATGCCCCAGGGAGCACACCAGATAATGAGAGACCTGCATCCAGGTAGCCCCTCCATAAGTCTCATGCTCTACAGTGAGTCTCTCCTTGGAATGCTGGGATGGAGCCTGCCTGCTACAAACTCTGCCTTGGCATCATCCCCACCCAACCCAGGAACCAATCAGGTGCTTGGCTTTTCTGCTGTAGCCTCACGTAGGGCAAGACCAGGCCAGGAATCCTTACAGGATTGGAGCTGCAACCTATGCATGTTTATTCAAAGGTAAGCCCCAGTGTGTTCAATGAGACTTACACCCCGGTAAGTGGGCATAGGATTGCATCCTGAATGTGTACTTTGCCATATATTGTCCCATCCTGCTATTTGGATAGGAAATATGTGAAAATACAATGGGGAAAAAAATGCATGTAAATATGTTTTTTGTTTTTATTTGGATGACAGAAAAAAAATACTGGGATTATGCTTGGAAGAGAGCAGAATGGAAATTCACGGAAATTGTGTAAAGTGCAGATGGAATGGAAACCATGAGATCTGGCCACCCTACTTGCCATTCTTCAAGCACTTCTCTTGAGCAAGTTCTTTTGAAATGAATGGCAGTGACCCTGGAGCAGTGGGCTGTAATCATAAGTTATAAGGTCCAGAAGTCCTTTTTCTGGGTCGTGGGCTGCCAGGACAAAGGAAGCTGGAGAGGGTGGGAGGGGGAATAAGAGAGACCAAAGCTATTCAGGAACTGAATTTTGCATATTGATTTGCAGGAAAAACATGACTGATTTCTCTCTTTCTTTGTGTTTGTTTTGACTCAATCTTTTGTGGTCTCCTCTGGCTTAGAAGATAAATATTTTTAAGGAGACACTCGCTACAATTATACAATGCAAATAATTTATTATTTATGAAAACTGAACTTTAAAAGAAGCCATTTGCTTTAAGTCACCTGAAAGATCTTCCTTAGACCTCTTTCTGGAGCACGTCCTACTGTGCAGCGCATAAATTCTGTTTGAACAAAAGGCATTTGATTACCAAGTAAACCTTCCGTTGGAATGGTCTCAAATCCCTCTCATGCCATAGAAATATATTCCAAGCTCTGGGGGGAAAAAATTATTATTATTGATTGACCCAGAAAACTATGCCTTGATCAAAGTCAGAATATAGGCTCCTCCTTGTATACCTGCAGTGGCACAGAAGGCCTATCTGTGCCAATATGTTGTATATATGTGCATGAAGCATGACAGGGTAATCATCACCACTGGCATTCCTGGAGCGGGGCGGGGGGGGGGGCAAAAATCTTCACCTTTGTAGTCTGGACTGGCAGGAGGAGGAGCCACTTTACACCAGGGGCCAGGTACTTGCCTCCCCTTCAGGAACGCCAGTGATCATCACATACACTTTCCTTTCGGATCAATTTTCATCCAGGATAAAGGATAGCCGAAAGAGAAAGACTAGGATTGGGCCAAATGTTATCCAGTGCATCTTCTTAGTGAAACGGGGGCTTTGAGAGAGACAAAAAACATTTCATGAAAAACCCTCCAAAGCTCACTGATTTGCTCCTCTGCTGCTGTTGACATCCCACACGTGCCACAATAAATCTATAAGTTTTAATGTGGGACAACGTTGTTGTTTGTTTTGTTTTGTTTCACCAGTTATTTATGTATCACATCTGAATCTCGTTCTATCTCCCCCCTCATAGCTCAATATATAAACTATAGCAGTATCCTATTTTGTCCTCTTGACAATCCTGTACTTGCTGAACAGGGACTTGGCCCAAGTACTCACTGCATGCTATCCTTTACAGATCGCACTTCATTTCCCTGTCTAAGGATGTTGCTATTATTTCAGTGCCCCCATAACTAAGGGCCTAATGTTGCACTTTCAGAATTCACGTTCCCGCAGTGCAACATGATTTTACAGTGGTTGCAAAGGGCGATGTGCCATTCTGTGCAGCTAGAGACTAGGGTGGGGAGGACGATGTGTTGAGGCCAGGAAGGGGGTGGTAGCAGTGGAAGCAGCAGTACCAGTATCCTATCCTCCTTCCCAGTCTTGATCTGCCTTCCTGGGTCCACTCAGACTTGTGCTGGCAATCACTGGCACAAGTCCAAGTGGACCCATTTGGGCAGTGGACGCTTACCTAAATGTTCCCTTAAGAACATAAGAACATAAGAACAGCCCCACTGGATCAGGCCACAGGCCCATCTAGTCCAGCTTCCTGTATCTCACAGCGGCCCACCAAATGCCCCAGGGAGCACACCAGATAACAAGAGACCTCATCCTGGTGCCCTCCCCTTACCTCCAGGACCTCAAGGATTATGCCCTGTAGGACGCAACTTGTGCTCTGGCGGTATGGCTGCATCGGGATTATGATTTGCCTTACTTGAGTATTTTTTTTAACTATCCTGCAAATTGATATAGGCAGATCTATATCAATCATTAGCAAAAAGCTGCTTCAAGTGATCTGTAGGCATGCAAAATACATTGCCCTGAGGCCCTTTTGTCCAGCAAGTGTTCTGTTTCCATTTCTATCTAATATACATGAATATTTTATTTAAATATGAACTTTGGGCCAAGTCTCATTGGACTAAACAAATGAACATTTCAGTGCCAATCAAGACAACTGACTGCACAAGCAAAATATTACACAATCCCTTATATTCATATTCACATGCTTATTATTATTATAAGAATATTTATATACCTCTTTTCAAGAAAAAGTTCCCAAAGCAGCTCATAGAGAATACCAACTAAAATAACTAACAGCCTAATCTTGAGCTGCCTGGAGTGCGGGGCTGCGGCAGCACCAAAATGGCTGCCGTGGCATCTTAAACACAACTGGGCAGCCCGCGGAAGCTCCTTGGGGGAAGGGGACCTTTGTGCCCTTCCCCTGGGTAAGGGAAGCAACCTCGCAATGGAGCTACTCAATTCTACAGCAGCTCTGTAGAATTATACAGCAGCTCCCTGCACTCTCGCCACCTCCCCCTGCCCCATAACACATCCCCATTCACCTCTTCACCACCAGGCAGTCCGGGTGACTGCCGGTTGGTGGAATGTGGACCCAGAGCCGGAGCTGGCCCAGCATGGGCTCACGCTGGGCTAACTCTGGCACTGGGCCCACGGTAAGGGCTCACAAACGTGCCCTATGGCACATTTGTGACATTGCATGCTGGCAGTGACCCAGCGTGCAGGGCTCTGGATCGGGCACCAAATGGCTCCTTGTCCCAAAAAGGGCTCACAATCTAAAAAAGATTGAAAAGAACACCAGCAAACAGCCACTAGAAAGAACTCTGTGCTGTGGGGAAGAGGGGAAAATATTATGTATTTCGTCCCTAATTTCTTAATACAGACAGACTCTTCACTAGCACTTCTCTGTTTCTAGAATGCACATCCGGCATGACATGGAGGTGTGTCATGGGGAGGGGGGCGGGCTGGAGGCGTGCTGGGGGGAGGGAGGAAGGTGGTTCCATGGAGCTCCACTCCGGAGAATCCAAGGCACTCATGGAGGGCTTGGTGCCCTACACGAGCACCTTTACCATCGCAGGGCTGCTTACCTTACCTGGGAGAAGGGGATGAAAGTCGCCTTCTCCTGAGGTGCCTCCCACGGCAGCCTGGGGCACGCAGGATCCAGCGGCAGCCGTTCTTGGTGCCGCTGAGCCTGGGCACCCCGGGCAGCTCAGGATTGGGCTGTAACTTGTCTGATTAGCAGATGCTTTCCATGATCAAGCAAAGGTCTTTCCCAGACCTATTGCCTGCAATCCTTTGTCAGAGAGGCCAGGAATGAACCTCAATCTGTCTGCATTCAAAGATATCCTCTGAGTTAAAGCCCTACATTAGATGCTAAATACTGTTTAAAAGGGGTTGACCGTACAGCAGTCGTGTATTAACCTCTCAGGTACCTACAGCTAATTGGGCCAGTGGAAAGGCTATAATTATTGTTAATAAGTTATAGGCCTGTGTACTAGTCATGCATGATGAAGGCATAAATGCTCTTGAAGAACTCTTTTTCTTTGATTTTTATGATTGTAAATTTCTTCAAGAGCAGATGCTGGGCCTAGCTGAATTTATATCCCTCACAATTCCCTTGCTTCTTGCCACTGAAAAACCAAAATGGTGTCCCTGCCTGGAGCCACACATAATGGGCAGCCTATTCTTTTTGGAACGAGAGTTACGCCATGGCTGACTGCCTTATGGCAGTCATAACAACCACTCCAACAGCACACAGAAGTGTGTGCTGCCAGAATGCTTGTGGGAAGGCCAGAGCCTTACCCACATGTGCCATAGCCTTCCCACATGCGCCAGCAGAGCCCCCTGTAGCCGCCAAGGCTGGTAAGTTGGCAGGGGAGGCAGGATGGAGTGGGAGAGGGTGGAACAGAGGGATGGCAGAGGCAGGGGATGGGAAGATTGAGTCCTGGAAGGGGCTTTGGCAGCAACAATGGCTAATGAGTCTCAACTCCCTTCCCTGACCCAATCCCATGGCACTGATCCACACAGATCTGGCACAGATCCCATGGCACAGATCCACACAGAGAATTTGTGCAGGTGTGGGTAGACTCCTCCACATTGTGGAGACTCACCTATGGGTAAGTGAACAAATGTTCCCTTATGCCTGCAACTGACCCCCCCCTCCCCTGGATGTAGTGGTAGCCTTTTTGGCACTGGTGCATCAGTGGGTGGGGGGGGGGGAGAAGAATGGTTCAGAATGGGCTCCCAGATATATTGTAGAATGGAAACGTTCATTTCTCTGTTCTTACTTACAGCCCAGTCCTGTTGCTGGGCTCTTACTGCAACTTGGTCAAACAGCCCAATCTTATGCATTGCTGGCATGCGGAGCCCTTTGCAACAGCAGAAATCACTTCCACTGTTGCAAAATGGCTGCCAACGGAGTGTGCAGTGCTCCATCTGCAGCCATTTTAGGAGCACTGTTGCAAAAGGCAGCAATGCTCAGGACCATCAGTGGAGCTGACTTCACCCAGAGGAGCAGGTAAGGCAGCAGTGAGGGAGAGGAGGCAGTGGGAGGGGCTGGATCCTGCAGTGATGGCAATCATTGGACCCTAACCTCTATAAGCCTTCCCACTCCGTTTTTCCTCTTGAACTTGTGCCAGCAAAATAGCTGGCACAGGTCCAAGGAGACCAATTCTAGGTTGGGAACTGATGCAGGGGTCAGTGGATTTAAATCCCCCTTCCCCGCTGAAGCTTCCCAGTGGCACCCCCTCCCTCCGTGCTGAATATTTTTGGTGCAGCTGCACTAGTGGGGGAGAAAGGGTAGGACTGGCCTCTATGTATGTGTATATGCAATAATCACATTTTCTTCCCCATCTTATCTGACACCTTTTCCCTCCTCGTCCTTTGCTGTCTCCCTTGTATCTGTTTTGGATTGCGAGCCCCTCGGAGCATGTCGTTGAAACATGCCACGCACATGGGTGGGCACCACATCCATAATGACAATCATAAAATGAAAACTCTTGTTGGAAGAGAGTCGAAATGATATTCTCAGCAGATTCAGTGAACACCTGAGCAGTGACTTCAAAGAAACAGATGATGCTACTGGAACCCCATCATCTTCACACCATGAGGAAAAAGCCTAACGGCATCATGGCATTATTCCAAGGACATCCTGTCCTGAACCAAATACAATAGACCAATGAAAGAGTTGCTCCTGACCAGGGGGACAAATGCTCTTCTCTTCAAGATGCCTCCCCTTTCCTTTGCGCTCAAAGGCGGGGCTCGGCGAGCACCTGGCGTCTGCTCCAATATGCAAACGCGGTGAGGGGAATTCTTGGCTGTTGTCGACTGTAAAACGCCTCTTCAGAGTCTTCTCCACGTCTCTGATCCCCTGATGAATGCAACAGTCAGAAGCGCAGATGAAAGCCATTTCTCTGACAGAGACAGCTTGTATCTAAAAATATTTTGCTTCTCGTGTATGATTAACTGACAGAGGGAACAAAGGCATGACTTGGAAATTGTTTATCAATATTTCTCTACGAGAGACAGCTTGTATTTATAAATATTTAGCATCTTTGGTAGAGCGAGCACGGATAGGAAGCCCTTTTGCGTTGCATACACATTATCAGGCAAAAAGCTAATTACCCGAGAATTATAATCAATTATTTCAGTCAAAGATGCCAGCTTTTTCAATAGAGGCATTAGCAAAATGAGTGCTGATAACAGACTGATTGCAACTCATGGCTAATGTTCGGTTTTACATTTGTCTTTGCACACAAACCCAATGAGTTTTATTTATTTATTTACTCCCCCCCGCCACCCACATACGCGATACCCCCAAAGTTCTTGCATTGCTTGATTATTCACAAAAATAGAAATGTATGCAGAACAGCTTGGATTCGTTAGGTGAGCGGAATGCTAAGAGCCCCGTTAAAGAGGAATCGTACGAGATTCTTCTGCAATTAAAGCGCCCATAAATATTCAGCATTGCTGACACCTGTCCTGTTTCCGAACAGCAAACTCTGAAGCCAGATTGCCCATCCTTATTATCTGTTAGCGCTTTAAAGAGAATGCCTGTGATGAGTTTGGGGAAGATTGTGTGGTACTCGAATGCAGGCAGGCCGGGTGCTGCTGATACAATTGAAGACAAAAGCAACATGTGAGTCATGTACTGTAACAAGCCCTGAATATCAGTTATTTAAAACCCCGGCATCAACATGGATAAGAAACATTGTGAAGCTTTGGCTTGATTCTGAAGTGGGTCACCAATTATGAGTGTCTGAAGAGCATTCTTGAGAGAAAACCTGATGTTTTGTGAGTGCTAAATTGGTGGATAATTTTGCTTTGTTTAATTAAATAGATCAGCTGTTGGCGCCAATCAGGCGCTAGCAGCCGATTGCCCCCTCCCCGCCTTGTGCACCAAGGCTGAAGTTGGGGCAGCCATTGGCTGCAGTGGCTGGGGAGGCAGGACTAGAGCGCCAGCTCGGAGCGCGCGCTCCGGCTGGGCTCGATTTGTTCCCGGCCGGCAACCCCGCCTGCCCGCCCACCCTATAAACCAGTCTGGGATTAGCTGGTCGCCTTCGGGGGCTGGGTAGGAATTTTTTGAAGTCATCCTGATTGGACCTTGGATGGCTGTTTTTTCGCCTACCTCAGACTGGCACAGGGTGGTGCGGTTCTTAGGTTAATCTGGGTTGGTCACTCCCAGTGTGGGCAGGGTACGTGCGGGGCTGGGTAGGTAGGTACTTGGCTCAGTGTCTATCCAAGGCAGCAGGGTGAGGGGTAAGTCTGAACCGCTCCCGTGATGCCTGACCGGCTCCAGGAGGCAGGCAAGCGAACCCCTTGCCTGGACTGACAGGATGGTGCGGCTCCGCCGACTAGCCTGGAGTCCGGCTACCTTGCCCCCTTTGGCGGTGGCATTGACAGACCTAAGCTGGCAATTGATGGCTGGGGCCTCGAGACAGGTGGTACGCCCAATGAGAACGCAGGGGGAGGCAGACGGCTAGGACCGTTTCCCCCATATTGCCCCGCACGATTGATGTTCAGTGTTTATTGCCCTGCTGCAGTTGAAGTTAATAAAGTGGCCCATTTCCATCCAAGCCGAAGTCTTGTGTCTTTATTGCGGGTGTTGGGGTAATTAAAATCTCTGTTGTTTTTTTCCTTGTCTAATTTCAGGTTACTAATCCTGGCATAAAGGGAGCTAAATAACACTCCCAAGGGGGATTTTAAAGGCTCCACACATGCTCTTGTGCCTTGGACAAAAAGAAGCTATACAGCCCTTGAAACTTGAATGACCAAACTTCAGGAAGCTTCTCACCCCCAAAACCATTACTGCACATGCTCTGCGTAAGTCTATTGCAAATGTGTGTCTAGTGGGTCCTTGAGGTGTTTGTTTCTAGTGAGTAAAATAAGATTACAGACTCTTACTGAACACAATGGGTTTACTTCTGAGGCCCAAATCCTAACCAACTTTCCAGCAGCGGCATAGCTGTGCCACCAGGAACGCATACTGCATCCTGAAATTCGGTGGTACTCATGGAGGCTTCCTTAAAGTAAGGGAATGTTTATTCCAGTACCTCAGAGCTGCATTGCCCTTATGTCGGTGCTGGAAAGTGGGTTAGGATTTTGCCCTGAGTAAGGTAAATAACACTTTTTCAGACACCTCTATGTAAGGCACACAAGTCTGTAGAGTATAATATAGTATACAGTAGTATAATTTCACACACAATACTGTTTATTGAAAGGCTAATTGTACCGTTAGGGGAAGAGGAATCACAGGCAAAAAGCAATAAAAAGAATGAAATGCTAAACTGATACCACACACACACTTATAGCTCAGAGGCAACACGAAAACATACATCATCTTAGGAGGAATGGAGGGGAAGGGAGGGGAAGGGGAGGGGAGAATCCAAATGTTGAATGAGGAGGAGGAACATGGAGATGAAAAATGGAGGAGGGGATAGGAAATGGAGAACAGAGCATACACAGAAGGACATGAATGTGTAGAGAAAGGACGGGATTACCCAGAGGTAGAAAGGTCTGGAGAAAGAAAGGTCTGGGGTGAGTGGGAGGAAAAGGGAGGAATAATGGGTGAAACACAAGTTACATGGTGTGAAAGCAGGGGTGGATCCAAGGGGGGGCATGAGTGCATCCCCCCCCCACAGTCATGTCAGTAGGAAGGGCATCCACCAAGATGCGGAGCAGCCCAAGTACAGTTGGGAGGCCCAGGGTCTACCCAGCAGATAGATTTGGGCTCCAAGTCTGGGTGGGAGCCCAGGTCTATCCACTCAACAAACTTTGGCCACAGAGGCCAGTGTTCAACTGGGAGTTCAGGTCTACCTGCCTGGTTGACCTGAGCTCTGGAGTTATGGTACTGCTCATGCCTCCCCCCTCCCAACACAGACATTGGATCCACCCTGTGTGAAAGTTACCTGGCGTTCAAGCCAAGGTATGGAGAACTTGAAATCAGTCTATATAGCAGCTTGAAGCCAATGTTGAAAGCTGTTCTGTGCATGCATTTGGAGGCACTGCTAATTTCATCCCCAGCAGCAGCCCCCTGTGCAATGCTTACCATTCCAGAGAAGGCTTTAAGAAGATTTAGGAAGACTGAAGTTGCTATAATCACAGGTATCCATATCCCCTACCCAATATACATGGAAAAGTGCTTTCTACTCAGTCACAGGAGTCTTTATGTCTAAGCTGCTCTGGTGCATTTTAAAGATTGCATAAAGGCAAAAGGGGGGGGGAGAGAATTTTGTGCAGCATTTATGTTGTTCTGCTGATTCTCCCTATATTGTCATGAGACTTTATTAGGAGTTTTTATTTATAAATAGAGGTGGGAGAAAAAGGGCATTTGGTGGGCCGCTGTGAGATATAGGAAGCTGGACTAGAACTGATCCAGTGGGGCTGTTCTTATGTTCTTATGTTTAATTTTTTCACAGATTTTGATGTTTTCCAAAGGTAAATGCGTAGAAAGCAGTGTTACAAGTTTTTATTCAAAATTTACATTATAATTTTAAATTATGATTCTTTTAAAAGTGTACTAGATAGGTGATATAGGTGGTATTGTGTGATCGAATGAAGCCACAGTCGTTACCCATTATTAAATAATAAATAAAAACCATATAAAACATTTTTTGCAGTTTTTTTGGTCTGTTTACAACAATGAGAAGTGCAGAAAGCCATTATGTGTTTTTATTTTGTTATCACTGTTTTCTCCCACCTCTATTTATAAATCTATTATTTTACTAAAATATAAATATTTTATTTATTCACTTAACTATGTTTTATGCTGCCTCCCTCCCCCTGCCAATAAGGCACCCAAGGCGACTTACAATATGTATTAAAATCATGATAAAACACACCAGTAAAAATAAAGACTGGTGTGTATTGTATTAATAGTATTGTAATAATACAATATTTAACAGCACAATAAAACCAAGAGATTACTGCATAAACAAATGATGGTACAAATAACCAAAGCAGCATCATAGATTACAAATGAAACACAGATTAATGTTACTCGAAAAATAAATAGGGGCCAGCCCTGGTACAAACAACAGAGAGGAAGTGGGCTCTAGACCTTGAAAGTAAATGCTGAAATGAACTGCTTAGTCTTTAAGGTGATCCAAAACACTTTGTTATTTTAGTTGCAACAGCCTAACAGCCTAATCCTGAGCTGCCCGGCATCCGGAGAAACAGCAGTGCCAAAATGGATACCACTGCATCCTATGGGCACTGTGGCAACCACCAGACATTTGTCCCCTTTCTAACATTTGTTCCCTTCCCCTGGGTAAGGGCACAGTTCCCTCAGTGTGTCTTCTTAAGTCTGCACTGGCTATTTAAACTTATAGCTTTGGTTGGAACCATACCAATGTCTAGGCATACGTCCAAGGAGAAGAAATGGGCGGGATGGACTGGGAAAGAAGGGATAGCATCCTGTTCAAATCTCTGCCACTGGGATTCACCCTTTCCTTCCCCTGAACTGCCCCGCCCTCCCCCTCTCCACCCTCCAACTTCCCCAAGGTTTCCCCTCCCTACCCATGACATGCCCCGTCACTGACTTACCAAGGTCAGTGCAGCCTGGGCTCTGCAGCAGCACCACTTTCCAGTGATGGCTCAGAATGATACACTATCATAAAAGGCCCCTTAATCACTGCCAGGAAAAAAACTCCACAGGGCAAGAAAATAATTTCCCTAAGCAAATGTAGACAGTTCATTTCTGTGTCCATTACTGTGCTCAGAATGCAGATGAGATCAAATGGAAAACAAGCAGGAGTGGGATCCTGACATTCTAAAACACCTTGACTTTGAAAAAGGACACTGGTCTCCTGGAAAACCCAGTGATCAGCACTGGATCACTTGTGACAGGACAAAACGACATGCGAGTCTCACTATTGTACACCGTGAGGCTGGATTAATCAAAAGGTAGGCATCAGAGAGAACACAGGAAGCTGACTTATACCAAGAAATCCCATTGAGCCAGCCACCTTGAGCACTTCATTTATTCAGAGGGGAAGGCAGGGTATAAATAATTTAAATAAATAAAGATCTTGGGCGCAGATTGCAGCAGCTCTTCAACGTTTCAGACCTACATATTTTCTAGCTCTATTTAGAGATATGGGGGATTTAGCCTGGGACAAAATATGTGCTCTTCTTCTGGGCTACAGCTTCAGCAGGTTACTACTATCTCTTTCATAGTAGTATTTGCTTATTTGGGGAGCGGGGATAGGGATGAAGAATGGAATCCAGCCAGCCTCCTCCTCTCATTCCTTATAAGGCCACAGGATTGTCATTGCCACAGGAAAAGAAGGCCAGTGAGGTAGAGAAAGAGGTTGCAGCAATTCCACTCTCCGTTTGCAGGCTGTGTGCTTGAAAGAAGGTGCTTTTCCATTACACCTTCCCGCTGAGAAATGCAATAAAGCCCAGTGGCTGTGGAGTAATGAACCCCTTTTCTTGTTTGGTTTTATTATACACTGTGGAGAAGTCAGGGTCAAAAAGAAAGGCTTATGAACCTTAAAGCCTTCCACCACCAGCCCACCTAATATTTGTAGGATCATCAAAAATGGTAGTAATTTGCTCCCATTCTGACTTTTCTAGAAAATT
This sequence comes from Tiliqua scincoides, assembly GCF_035046505.1. Classification (NCBI taxonomy): domain Eukaryota; kingdom Metazoa; phylum Chordata; class Lepidosauria; order Squamata; family Scincidae; genus Tiliqua; species Tiliqua scincoides. The sequence continues at coordinate 66,369,656 of NC_089824.1, forward strand.
GTAGATCTGCTTGTTTCCTAGCAGCCTGGCAATCAATAGCGTGAAACATGACAAAGTGATTATGCATAAGTTATCTGCTAAGAACTAAAGCATAGAAGAAAGAAAAGGAGACTTTCTTCTCCCCGGGATGCAAAAAAGGGCAAGGCACAACATACTTGTGTAGTTACCAAATTCCTAGAAGCAGGTACGGACAAGTCAGGCGCGGCTTGACTTGAGTTGAGTCACGAGTCTCCACCCCCCCATAACTCAACTCAAAAAAGAGTCACAAAGGCATGGGGCACTTCCCATGTGACAAAGAGTCACATGGGGCACTTTCCAAGTTGCTCAGCATGTTTTCACAACTCGAAAAGACTCAAGTCTTGAGTCGTTCCCTTTAAAAAGCCAGCAAAGGAAAAATTCAGGGCTGCTGCCAGGGTGTGGATGTGCATCAAAGTTCTCTTTAAACATTCCCCTGCTGTCTCCCCCATCTGTAAACAAGGCAGGAGGGAGTGGGAGGGACTGCCTGAGAGCAGTGCAGGTGACTCAGGTTTCCATGAGTCAGCAAAAAACACTGATTTTCATGACTCGGACTTGAGTCACCAGACTCTAGTTCCCATCTCTGCCTATAAGACCTTGTTTAGGCTGTCTGAAGGCAACCCAATATTGGCAGCAAACACACATTCCCTGGTCTGGATATCTCTGACAAGGAGGAGCTCCAGAGCATCCTTTAAGGAAACACTAGAAGTGAGAGTCAGCAAAAAAAGAAAAAGAAATTATCTTCCTAAGAGACTTGAACCACATCCTTGAATAGGCAATATATTCACAGTTGGCAAAGGGTGCGTTCTGGCACTAGAGAGTCGAACCAAAGGCAGCCCAATCACGAAGCAACCTGATGTGGCTTTCATCAGAATAGGTGGTGGGAGGAATGACAGATTCAGGGTGCTCTTCACCCTGAGTCTGCCACTGCCTCCCTCCAGCCTGCCACAGGCACAATCTGCATGTATTTCCTTCTTGTGTGCTTGGGTGAAAAGCAGATCATCCACCTCCTTACCGTGCTCCTATATGGTTTTTGCTGACCTAAAAGTGTTGTGCTTCTGGTTTCATTTACAGTGACCATGCACAAGAACGAGCAGCTTCACGTGTGCAGTACTTTTCAGTAAAGTGAGAAGTGCTGCACTTCCAGGTTTGCGAAAACTTCCTAAAGAGGTTTATTAAAGAGGTGAGGGTTAATTCCCCCCCCCCCACACACACACACTGTGGCAGTAGCAGCATCAAATAGCACCTGAATTTGCTCTGCACCCAATTGCAAGTAATCAATATAACAGAAGGAGGTCATATGAAAGTCAATCACCAAAGGGGTTTTGTGTCTGACATACAGTACATATTTCGGGTAATTTGCACTAAGCTCTCTTTAAGCGTTGATGAAGTAGGTGGAATTCAGAAAAATATAGATGCTGTTTGACATCCAGTGAATGTCTACCACAGGGACCCTGCCCAGAGAACAGGAAATTCCTGTAGAACAATTCAAAAGCATTTCAGACAGATTGAGCAAGGGATGGAAAAAGGATCTGGGTGAGTGAGGGAGTTTGTGTTGCAGAGAAAGACAAGGCTGCCTGCTCCGTAACTTGGTAGCCAAAGCAGATATTTTGCTCAATTGAGAACAGAAACGAGCAATGACAAGTTGTGTTGCAGAGAAAGACAAGACAATACAGGCAGGTTCATCATCAATATACATGATATGTCATTACTCTTCCTGTGTCAGAATTACAGCCACTGGTTTGCTTACTTTCAAGTCTAATAGACTGGAGTTGCAGAGCATTTTTTACAGTTACCTTTTGGGTCCAAATCTATAGGGGCTTGCTTGAAACAGAATCCTAAAACATGTCAAACATGTTAGAACATCACATTTAGTCAAGAATCCTGAACTTATTAATATATACATTTGCAAATTGGAGGACAAGCACCTTAAACTATCTTCTTGTAAGCACCCCACATGTCCTTAAGGGTATGAGTGTGAGTTATTCTAGCATGTAAAAGAAAACAGAGTCTGGGACAGCTTATTTTCTTCAATGGCTGCTGCAGAAATTAATGTGAACCAGAAATTCAATAAGAAAGAGTGCTGAACTTCTCTATGTCTCTATCAAGTGCCCCCCAAGCTGAGATGAATGGCCTCTGGGGTGTCACAGACACCTGTTCCATGGTGTTACAATATTCTCAGATGCTGTTGCTTTCAGGAAAAGATTTATTGATTTATCTCGACAAGCAGCTGTGCATTTTATACAACACAGGGAATGCATGCATTTAACAAGGCTTAATTACAGCAGCTACACTAAAGAAATTGTAAAATAGCAATATGTTGTTGTTCTTCCTTGGTAGCTCTGCTACAACAGATAGTGCTTGTGCTGTGTTCCTGCATATGGGCACATTATGAAATGGGAGGTGGCAAATGGCACATTTCAGTGCTAACTAGATGAATACAAATCTGTTTCAGTCCACCAGTAAGCATGCAAGCCATGTGACACTCTGAATTTCACAACCCCTACATCTGAGCAACAATGAACTCTTCAGCCACTTTCCCTCTGGCAGTGAATAATATCCCCCTGTCATTTGTAAATAAAAGGATAATTAAACTTTGCTTAAAAGTTAATTTCTTGGCAGAAAAGGGCATAAGCAAGAAAATCACACCTCATTACCATCAATGGCTGATAGCTCATAAACAGAGCATTAAACACAGCGCAACCAAATTGGAAGTCTTGGGATTTTTTTTTTTTTTTTGAGGGCTGCAAAAAAAAAAAAAAATGTTTCGAAGATATGTACAAAAGACGGAGCACTTCCATTAGCTCTATTTGTTACAATAAGTGGAAATTATGCAGTGACCTTTTCTTCAGCTACCCTGGTTTCTCCATTTTTAATCATTACACCAGATTTGGAGGGGAATGCTGCTGACACATTGGTCCTGAGGGGGCAATTAGTAGAGAAGGAAATTCTCCAGAAAGTCAGCAAAATCTTCTTACTTTACAATAGAAAATGACAAGGAAGAGCCCAACTTTGGTGGAATGTCATAATACCCATTTCCATCATGTGCATTCCAATATGCAAGCAATTATGAAGGAAAGTCCATCAGAAGCAAGTATCTGAGGGCAGTCATGCTAATGACAGACTGTATTACCAGCTATAAATTTTGCATTAAATAATAAAGCACACAGCTCTTAGCATTCATGGAAGCACACCATATTGATAAACTCTCAGAGGGCAGAATCCCCACACACTTTTGATCATTTAGGTAATACCCATGCATACACTATAGCTACGCTGAGAACTCAAGCCTAGGGATTTGTTGTAAGAAGGAGATCCTTTATTTATCAGTTCATGTTGGAACTAAGCTGACAAATACTCTGGTGAGCTCTGGAGACCAATTCTATGCTGATTATTTAAAATACACAAACAGACCATTTATGGCTTCATTTCTTTTACAACTTTTATTAACATTTCCACAGAGGATGGCTGCAAAAATCAAATGAGACTGTATAATGGCTGAGAAATGGTAGTGGTGCTTAACAACCGCTCTCCGTGGTCCTGAACAGCTTGTTGAAATCCCAAAGCAGAAACATGATCAGAAAATATTCAAACTACCACAGTCAAATAGCATGGATGGGTGTTGTGTTCTTCTAAACACAAAGTCATCAGATGAACCATTTTTTCCCCATCATAGACTCTTCCAAAAGTCAGGTACTTATATAAGAAGAATCCTGGGAAGTATTTTTTTGAAAGAATGGTAGAATGTACTCGGCAACCCTGACATAAGTAGAATGAGAATCTCTAACATGCTTAGCTTGATATGCCACACAGACAAATGTTTCAGATTTTATTCTACTGAATACATACCTATCTCATTTCATTTGATGAGCTAGTGTCAGGTAAGTATGATGCCCTCCTGATAGCATGGAGGCTCATTCACACCTCAGTATCATAACAGTGATGGTATCTGCATTCTATCCATGGTGCATGAGTCTTGTGTTACATCCCATGCAGACCAATTCACATATGGGAATGAAAAGGATTTGCTAATGGTTTCAGGGTGCGATTTAAGACACATTAAAGCAACTGATGATGCCTGAAACAGCCTTATGCCTTAAAAAAAAAAATCTTTACGCTTAGGTCACAACTGGACAGGTCTGCCCCTCCTCCCAAGACATGGATTTCCCTTTAACTGTAGCATTATTTATCTCTTCTTGCATCACGGCAGGGGAAGATCCAGTGTTGGAGGGCATGAGCACTATCTTAACTCCAGAGCCCAGGTCAACCAGGCAGGTAGACCTGGGCTCCACAGCCAAGGTTAGCTGGGCAGGTAGACCTGGGCTCCCAACCAAACATGAAGCCTCGATCTACCTGCTTGGGAGACCTGGTTTCCATTTTGACTGCCCTCTGGAGCTGCCTCTTCCAGGCAGGTAGATCTGGGCTCCTGGCCAGGTGCAATTTCACCACCAATGTCCCACCCAGTTGGCATTGCCCGGAGTCCAACTTTTCTCCCCAAAGGGTGCCCTTTCCCACTGGCATGACAGTTTCAGGGGCCACACAACCATGACCCCCCTTGGATCCATCCCTGCACCATTGTAGCTAGTACAGACCCTGCCAACTTACTTGATTTATTCCATGTAACAACATTAACCAGCCCCAGATGGGATTTGTGAACTGTTTTATCTAAGGTGATAAGATGATACTTTGTTTTGGATTACTACTGATGACTGTACATATGGATTCTGCTGTTGGAAGTCAGCCATTTGCACAGTGACACAGGTGTGGGTGGTACCCAAATTTCCATCCTAGCATAGAAGGCATGACTCAGCACTTATTTAAAACAACATCACACTTCTAAAGTGATGCAATGGTCTGGTATGACTCACCATATTTTAAGACACTGCTTATGTTGGCTAGGAGGAAAGCGAGAAAACCTCCACACATGCTCTCAAGCCCAATTCAAATGCTCTTTTACATGGGTGATGGGCAGATAATTGAAAACTGTGAGATTCTTGAAAAGGCAAGCTTCTGTTTCATCCTGCTCTAGAAAAGATAGAAAGGAGTGACAAACAGATATTTAGGCAGGAAGGGTGTTTTGGTAGTCCTTATGGTGTCAGAGCATCATGGAGGAATTGGTTCAATACAGGACTTGTAGCTGCAGGACAAGTAATCGAGGTGCCTTGACTGACTGGTTCTAAATATGGAAAGAATTCAATTATGTACTAGTCTCCAGCAATAATCTATCACTGGCTATCCCTTGGCTTACTCCATTTTCACAGACTTGTGCTGCTCCACTTCTTCTCACCATTACTCTGCACCTGTAGCTCTCATCTCTGCCTCCTTTCTCTCAGTTCTTAATGTTTCTCACTGCTTTTTTTTGTTACACCAGCCATATCTACCCACCTATGCCACATTGCAATCAGCTTTCAAAATGAATCTGTATTTCAAAAGGGAGCTTACCTGCTTTTCACATTTTATACCACCCTTCTTCCTAGGAGCTCAGGGCAGTGTACATGGTTCTTTCCCTCCTTGTGCCCTCACAACAAACTTGTGAGGTAGGTGAGGCTAAGAGAAGGTGACTGGCCCAAGGTCACCCAGGAAGTTTCATGGCTGAGCAGAGATTTGAACCTGGATCTTCTTGGTCTAAGTCTGACTCCTTAATCACTATACCATCCTGGCTCTCAGATGCTTCAAAAGTCCCCAAAAGCCACTAGACACACAATGTTGTTGCCCAGTTCTTTTGCTTATGGCTTTTGTTGCTTTCCTTTTAGTATGCTGCAGCTTCTTTCATCTTAGAAATATTTGAAAATGGAGAGCATTTGCAAGAGCCATTTGTTACTCAGCCTGAAGTGCAAGTGAAATGAGGGGGGAGGTTGCTTTCCCCCTCCTTCTGTAAAACATTAGTATATCTTTTTAAAAAGTAACCACAAGTGTTTTCTAAAATAAACAGAAAGTTGGACTGAGCCCGATAGCATCAGTAACATAATATGTGTTGATTAAGTGTTATAAGGACTCATTTGCAACCTCTGCAAGTGTTTGGAAAGGAAAAAAAAAACAAACACATAACCTCTGAAGTAGCTACTGCTATTACCAGGAGAACAGAAAGGATTTAGAAGTGATTAAGAAATCTGAAAGCTTGCCATTGCCTTCTGCATTAAAATAATTAAGCTAAAGTAAATCCAATAATAGTAAATATTCATAAACTAAAAATAAATAACAGCTAAAGGAGAAGAGGTCCTCTCTTGCATCTAGTCCAGCTAATGAGGGTAAACTGAATGATCCACCTTTCACCTGAAGTAAAGGTTGATCATTTTTTAAAAAACATGTCATGTCCCATCTGCTAGCAGCATGCACCCCAGCTGGCAAGGTATTCAAACACCTGTAGAGTTTGGTGGGGTCACCTTTGTGGTTCCCTTCCTGGGGTTGGTCCAGCAGAGTAGGGCCTCAGACTGCCACTGGGGGAGAGGGTTCACATCACCCTCCTCCTCATTGGAGTGGAGCTTCCAGCTCTCAGATGGTTTCCCTCTTTTGCCAGCACACCTCTCCTCTCTTGTCATCACAGGCCCTAGACCTTTTGGGGAAGCCTGGCTGCCCCACCCTGCTCCACCCCTTCCTCCCTTGCAGGCTCAAGAGGGGGCGGGGCCTCCAGCCCATTCTCCCATTCCCTTGTAACTCTAGAGATCCTGTGTCTGCAACCAGTCTCTCCCTAGGGCCCCAGTCCTGTCTGGGAGCTTGCCAAGTCACCCCCTGGGCTAACCTGCTGCACCCCTCCCCCCTTGGGCTAGTCTGAAGTGGTGGGTTGGGGATTGGGGGCTAGGCCCAACCCCAACAAACATATCCTGTACTATCTCAATGAAGCCCGCAGTATGCCAAGTTCAGCAAACTTTTTTTGCAACCTGAGCTTGCAATGCAAAGGCCAGGATTTTTCAGTCCCATGAAATACTAAAAAGAAAACATAATTCTTTTAAATATAATTGTAAGGCTACAATCCTAACAACACTTTCTTGCAAGTAAGCCCCATTGAACAAAATAGGACTTACTTCTGAGTAGACCTGGTTAGGCTTGTGCCCTAAATCACATATTTGAGGAGTTGCTGAAAGGAATATTTAAAAAGGGTGCATTCAGTAAATATTATTCTGCACAGGGAGCTCTCATATACGTCCACTCTCCAGTATCATTTTAGATTCTGTGTTTTTGCACAGGAATGACAGTGATCATATGACTTTGTTTCATTCCCCCTCCCCCCAACACATGTCTGTCCTATTGAGCTCCTTGGGAAGTTAGTAGATATGTATGTACATTTTCCCTTCCTCTACAGCCTGCCCCCCATGCCACATAATGGCTGGAAAAGTTCCCTTCCATGAGCTTCCCTATACTTGTATGTCTTTAGATTCAACCTAATGTTATTGTTCCTTATTCCATTTAAATAACATTTTGTGTTTGTTTTTAATGTACTATTAAAAAGTAAGTACTGTTACTTAATCAAAGGTTCTGGGAAGGACACAAATCTTATGAGGCAAAAGAAGCATTTGCCATTGTTCTAGGCTACTATTACCGGGAAAATATGACCATAAATAACAAATCTGTTATTCTGCCTCTAAAAATGTTAACAAATGTTTATAAATTGAGAGCCACTTATTTTCTGAGTGGCAAATGAGAGCATTTCTAGAGTGCTACTCAATGTTAAATTGTTTCCCAGTCATTAGCACGTTTCCACAAACAGCCTTCAGAAGCATACAGTTAAGTTTAACATGGCATAACAAGGCCCATCTTCAACTGACTGTGTGTACTCAATGTTTTAGCAATTCAACTCGGTGCAGAGTCCCACTGATCTTAGTGGAACTAACTACCAAGTAAGCAAGCTGATAACTGCAACCATCATCTACAATAGAGGAAGTCAGACAAAATATGATTCTCCATGGTAATCGTGTGTGTGTAAAATAATCCATATGAACCCAGGGGAATATATTAGGTCAAGATAACATCCGAAGGTCGCCAGTTCGAGGCCACCGACACCGTGCGACCTTGAAGCAGCTGACAAGCTGAGCCGAGTTATTCCATCTGCTCTGAGTGTGGGAGGATGGAGGCCAGGATGGAGGCCAGATCAGAACGAAACATCTGAATTGTTGTAGCTCTTGAAAGATAGAGCCTTCTTTCAATTGTAAAAATCCCTCCGGGGATTTAAATTAGCCTGCCTATGTAAACCACCTTGAATAAAGTCTGAGGAGAAATCTGAGGACCTAGAAAGGTGGTATATAAATACCTGTATTAATTATTATTATTATTATTATGGTAATGAATTGGTTTCTGCAGCTGCATTAGCCAGTGTTCCCCAGTGCCAGTCAGACTGTTTGGTGGCCCCTATAAAGTAAGTGGAGCCAGCTTTATGAGTGGAAAATATTTAGATGGAGCATTGTCAATGGGCTTAGCCTTGCTTTCAGGCCTCACTCAAGTGTACATATGGTAGAGGTTCTGCAAAGGACTCGTGGGTCATGACCCAATTTTTGGTGGTTTGCGAAACTGACAGGGCAGTTTCAAGGTTGTGCATCAAGGATTAAAGAAGCTGCTTCTTGGGGTGTCTCTCATGCAGTCTCTCATGCAGTCTCTCCAGAGTGCATGGAGGCTGCTTAAAACAACAGTAATAGAGGCCCAGCAGAGGTGTATACCGCAAAGAAAGAAGGGTTCCACTAAATCCAGGAGAGTGCCCGCATGGCTAACCAGCCAAGTTAGAGAGGCTGTGAAGGGCAAGGAAGCTTCCTTCCGTAAATGGAAGTCTTGCCCTAATGAAGAGAATAAAAAGGAACATAAACTGTGGCAAAAGAAATGTAAGAAGGTGATAGGGGAGGCCAAGAGAGACTATGAGGAACGCATGGCCAGCAACATTAAGGGGAATAATAAAAGCTTCTTCAAATATGTTAGAAGCAGGAAACCCGCCAGAGAAGCGGTTGGCCCTCTGGATGGTGAGGGAGGGAAAGGGGAGATAAAAGGAGACTTAGAGATGGCAGAGAAATTAAATGAGTTCTTTGCATCTGTCTTCACGGCAGAAGACCTCGGGCAGATACCGCTGCCCGAACGGCCCCTCCTAACCGAGGAGTTAAGTCAGATAGAGGTTAAAAGAGAAGATGTTTCAGACCTCATTGATAAATTAAAGATCAATAAGTCACCGGGCCCTGATGGCATACACCCAAGGGTTATTAAGGAATTGAAGAATGAAGTTGCAGATCTCTTGACTAAGGTATGCAACTTGTCCCTCAAAACGGCCACGGTACCAGAAGATTGGAGGATAGCAAATGTCACGACTATTTTTAAAAAGGGAAAGAGGGGGGACCCAGGAAACTATAGGCCGGTCAGCCTAACATCTATACCGGGTAAGATGGTGGAATGCCTCATCAAAGATAGGATCTCAAAACACATAGACGAACAGGCCTTGCTGAGGGAGAGTCAGCATGGCTTCTGTAAGGGTAAGTCTTGCCTCACAAACCTTATAGAATTCTTTGAAAAGGTCAACAGGCATGTGGATGCAGGAGAACCCGTGGACATTATATATCTGGACTTTCAGAAGGCGTTTGACACGGTCCCTCACCAAAGGCTACTGAAAAAACTCCACAGTCAGGGAATTAGAGGACAGGTCCTCTCCTGGATTGAGAACTGGTTGGAGGCCAGGAAGCAGAGAGTGGGTGTCAATGGGCAATTTTCACAATGGAGAGAGGTGAAAAGCGGTGTGCCCCAAGGATCTGTCCTGGGACCGGTGCTTTTCAACCTCTTCATAAATGACCTGGAGACAGGGTTGAGCAGTGAAGTGGCTAAGTTTGCAGATGACACCAAACTTTTCCGAGTGGTAAAGACCAGAAGTGATTGTGAGGAGCTCCAGAAGGATCTCTCCAGACTGGCAGAATGGGCAGCAAAATGGCAGATGCGCTTCAATGTCAGTAAGTGTAAAGTCATGCACATTGGGGCAAAAAATCAAAACTTTAGATATAGGCTGATGGGTTCTGAGCTGTCTGTGACAGATCAGGAGAGAGATCTTGGGGTGGTGGTGGACAGGTCGATGAAAGTGTCGACCCAATGTGCGGCGGCAGTGAAGAAGGCCAATTCTATGCTTGGGATCATTAGGAAGGGTATTGAGAACAAAACGGTTAGTATTATAATGCCGTTGTACAAATCTATGGTAAGGCCACACCTGGAGTATTGTGTCCAGTTCTGGTCGCCGCATCTCAAAAAAGACATAATGGAAATGGAAAAGGTGCAAAAGAGAGCGACTAAGATGATTACGGGGCTGGGGCACCTTCCTTATGAGGAAAGGCTACGGCGTTTGGGCCTCTTCAGCCTAGAAAAGAGACGCTTGAGGGGGGACATGATTGAGACATACAAAATTATGCAGGGGATGGACAGAGTGGATAGGGAGATGCTCTTTACACTCTCACATAATACCAGAACCAGGGGACATCCACTAAAATTGAGTGTTGGGCGGGTTAGGACACAAGAAAATATTTCTTTACTCAGCGCGTGGTCGGTCTGTGGAACTCCTTGCCACAGGATGTGGTGCTGGCGTCTAGCCTAGACGCCTTTAAAAGGGGATTGGACGAGTTTCTGGAGGAAAAATCCATTATGGGGTACAAGCCATGATGTGTATGCGCAACCTCCTGATTTTAGGAATGGGTTATGTCAGAATGCCAGATGTAGGGGAGAGCACCAGGATGAGGTCTCTTGTTATCTGGTGTGCTCCCTGGGGCATTTGGTGGGCCGCTGTGAGATACAGGAAGCTGGACTAGATGGGCCTATGGCCTGATCCAGTGGGGCTGTTCTTATGTTCTTATGGGTGGAGCAAGTCTGCCCAATCACCATTATGGCCCTCCTTGGCATTTATAAATCAGGCAGCAGTCTCTAGGGCCTCTAAAAAGTTTGGGAACCACTGTCTTAGGTAACATATATCCCTGGATTCAGAAGAACTGGTCCACCTATGCTATTATTAAGGCATAGCAGGGGGTGGGTAGGAAGGGGGTAAGGTGCATTTGTGCCAACAGCACACACAGTCTTGTCACTTATTCCTGTTTCTGAAACTCCACACTTCATACGACATGCTCAAGCTGTTCAGAGAGAAAACAAGGCTCTTACCAGTGGCCTGTGTAGCCCAACGACATCTAGCTTCTTTGTTTCAGAGTCCATCGATTCTGTATGAGACTAACTGACCAAAAAAAAAAAAAAAATGGAATGAAGTGACAAAAATAATATTTTGGTCACATTTTTTCCTTGCATTCTTTGATTGATTCTGCTTTCTTTTCACTATCCTTTCCTCCTGACAGCAGGAACTATGTGAGTTCTATGAACTATGTGATGCAGTGCCTGGCAAATTGTTATAATAATCATAACAATAATAAAACAAGAGCAACAAAAATACCATTTCATGTCCCTTTGCAATGTCTTTGCTAGATGTACTTTGGATACCTTGAAAAAAAAATCCACACTAACTTTCAGAGACCTGGAATCACATAATTGATAGTTCTCCTAGAATTTTTTAATCCACATTGAGAATTGATTCATGGGCAGTGCTATCCTAACCCCCCTGGGTACTGGCAGAGCTCTCTTGTGCCAGCTCCCAGCTGTCACGATTGCGCCATAAAGCACATTTGTGAAGACTTGGGAGTATGATAGGCCATGCACTGACCTCATGGAGCCAGCCCCACGTCCAGTGGAGGTAGGTTTCTGCCAGCCCAGGCATAACAACACAGGGGTAGGAGAAGGTGGCGGAAAGGAGGAATAGAACCGGGGAGGGAGCATTTCTGGGTGGGGGAGGGAGGACTGGTGTCAGGAGGGGGCTGGGATTGGTCATGGCAGTGCAAGCTGGATCCCAACCCCCAGCCCCAGCCCATGCGGCATTATTTGAGCAGATTTGTGCTAGCGAAGTCACAGGCACAGCCCTTTGAGTATCCCCATAGGGCTGCCCAGAGCATTGCTCAGGGTAAGGGGAAGGAAATCCTCTTACTCAGAGTTGTGCCCCAGCCTGCACCAAACCCACATTGGATACAGCAAAGGCTATTGCAGTGCAGGTTGGAATTGCGACCTCGATGTTAGAAGCATTTCATGTTTGGAGGTATGCTGATTCACTGTGTTTTAACGGTAAACACAGTAACCTATGCATGCACTCACATATATTTCTTGCAAAGCTGAACTGGAATGTAGACCCTCTAATGGAACAGAACAGTGGTTGCCAAACTTTTTCAACAGGAGGCTCTCTTGACTTACTGGGCCACTGGCCATGGTTCCTGATTAGGGCAACAATCCTATACACTGTATAGGGCGGCAGGTTTTTTGCAAGGATTCCATGGCTCCCCTGGCTGAGTTCTGTGGCTCCCCAGGGAGCCAGGACTCAGAGTTTGGAAATCCCTGTGATAGAAGTTCAAACTAGCCTTGAGTCTTGTCATAAAAGGTGTTTGTTGAAAGTACAACAGATGGCTATGGTATACAAGATTTATAACATGAAAATGCAGATATTGTATATAAAGCTTGTTTGGTGTACATATATTTTGCAAGAATCCCAGTATTATAAGAATCATCATGCAAGTTAATGAAATATAAAACAATAAAAATGGTTTGTTGGTTACTGGAATAAAGATATGGCAGTTTTGACAAAAGCATGGTAAATGTTGCAATGACCATCGGATATTTTTGAGAAAGATTGTACATCAGAACCACAAAATGTAATTCATAGTTCATCTTTAGTAAATGTCAGCAGCCATTCTACCCTTAAGAACACAATTCATGCATTGTGTTGGGACAGAAGGCAATGTAGAGGGACATTTGTGATGCACACCCTACAGGAAATGCCTTCTTCTTGGACACTTCATTTTGAAAGCATCACAAAGCCGAGGCATTTGGTTTGGCTTGGTTTTTGCAATTGGTCTTAAGTCAGTATTGGATTTAGGATTCAAAGCTTATTAGGTTTCCAGCTGTTAACCCTCCTATATGTATCTACTTAGAACCAAGTCCTACTATATTCAGTGGGGCTTACTCTCAGGAAAGCGTACAAGATGCAGCCTAAATGAATTCTGATAGATTTTTAATGGGAAATTTTCTATGATTTAATCTTTTCTTGCCTGATCATAGCATCTGCTTCGGGACTGGTTATGCACTAACTAAATATAAAAGAAATGCCACATACATCCCCATACTTTCCCCTGTAATATTTGTTCAAAACTTAGAGCTGTATAAATTCTAGAGGGATGTTCCATCCTCCCACAAATGCCCACAGAGAGGGAATTTACATAAGTTTCAATGAAGGCTTTTCCCTACCTTTCTGACTAACCCTTGGCTGTGTACACTATCTATAACCTTTGAAAGGAGGTCCTTATATACCTTCCATATAAGTATCCTTTCCTTCTCAGACCAAAGGTCAAAATCATTCATGATCTGAGTAGCAGTTATTTGCATGCCAAGGCCCATAGAAGGAGAAGTATGACTATACAGTCTGCCCTTTTTATTCACGGGGAATCCATTCCAGGACCCCTGCAGATGGATATGAGAATCTGCAGCCACTTCTGGTATGTTGAGCAAATGGGAAGTGGCTTTCTGAAGCCTCTGGCAGGCTTTCTGAGGCCCACTGAGGCCCATGGAGGCCTCTGCAGGCCTCAGAAGGGCTCCTGGAGGCCTCAAAAAGCCACTTCCAGTTTGACAAGTAAACCAGCTTTCCTCTGGTATCCATGGCATCTGCAGTGAGACAAATCTGTAGATGCCAGATCCGTGGAATCTGGGGGTTCGCTGTATGCTTTTATGGGAGGGGATATCAGAGCTTAGCCAGCAAGCTTTCATGCACATTTACACATAAGCACCCAAGGAGCAGCTGGAAGGGGTGGGAAGAATACTAAATTGAATGCTAAACCTCTACCATATGCACAGCTGAGTGAGGCCTGAAAGCAAGGCTAAGCCCATTGACAATGTGCCATCTAAACACTTTCCACTCATGAAGCTGGATCCACTTCTGTACTTTACAGTGGCCACCAAAGAGTCTGACTGGCGCGGGGCAACACTGGCTACTGCAGCTGCAGAAACCAATTCATTGCTGAACTGTCACTATGCCTAAAATTTGTTCTTATGGAGAGTCCTGCATCTCATTTCAGGTGTCACCATCCTGGATTTTAGTACTGAGTATCATACTGGGGAATTAGGCTCAATCTTATCCAATTTTCCAGTGCCAATGCAGCTGTGCCAATGGGGCATGTACTGCATTCTGTGGTGGGGAGGTAGTCACAGAGGCCTCCTCAAGGTATGGAAACATTTGTACGGGGCTGCATTACAGCTGCACCAGTGTTGGCAAGTTGGATAGGACTGGGCCCTAAGTAACATGGGAAAGAAAAATATAAAGGAGGAAGAACAGGTCTAATGGTAGAATAGCAAAAATGTGGGAGAGCTGAACAGGATCGAGGATGGCCTAAGTGAATCCATAAAGATACAGATATGTTTTTCAAAAAGAATGTGAGTTCTGAAGTGGGGGAGCAGGTGGGCTGACTGGAAAGAGGAGACAGCTCAAGCACAGGGAAATCACTGAAGACCAAGGCTTCTGTCTGTGAAATGGACTCATATTATACAGCATTAATTTTTATCTCAAGTAGTCTCTGTAAATGTAAGGATTATTATACACCTGTTTTTGGATTATCTATGAAGTGTTTTAAAGCATCTTCTTCTTTATAACTATGGTTATAGTTTGGGATCATGAAATGTAGGGAAGAGGATACTGGAAAAATATCAACCATTTTACAAACTGAATGGAACTATGATTAATTTCTAAAATACAATAGCTGACCTAGAAATGCTGCTCTCTTCGTGATTTCGGGTACTTAGACTATGAGACAAACTGTTGAGGTTAGCAGTAAAATATACGCAACACAGTTGGGACTGGATTCTGCACACATTGTGAGCTGTTTTCCTTAGTATTAGGTCTTTACTTGCTTTGTCTGAAGCAAGCTTCATCTTGCTTCTTGATCTTGATCTAAAGCTTCATCACTTTAAACTGGTTTCCAGGTTGAATATGGCAGAATCCTGACTGAAATTAAACCTTGTAACTATGATGCAACTGCTGTGCAGATTTAAAAGCTCAATTCAAATAAAAATAAGTGACCTTATGTAGGATCCCATTAAAAAGCTATGAAATTTACTTTGCATGTCTACTCAGAAGTAAGCCCCATTGAGTTCAATGATATTTATTCCCAGGTAAATGTAGGATTGAAACCTGTAGGGCCTAAAAGACAGTGAAGCTGTTCACATGTTCAACTCTGGGTACCCGAGTACAATAATTGTTACCCTGTATCTGGGTACATTTACACCTATATCACATTCAATAGAATACAAGTGTACAGTGTACATGGCAGGGATGGGAAAATCCAGCAAGGCTTGACTTGAGTCAAGTCTAGAGTTACCACTCCCCTGTGACTTGACTCCAAAACAAGTCAAAAGGGAGCACTTGCCTCTTCGCAACTCTAAAAGACTCAAGTTGAGTTGTCCCCCCTTGAAAAGCTTGCTGTGGAAAAAAACAGGGCTGCTGCTGGGCTGTATGTGTGTCAGAGCTCTCTTTAAACACTCCACCACTGTCCTCGCCCATCTGTAAACAGGGTGGAAGGGGTGGGAGGGACTACGAGAGGTCAGGGAAGAAAGCAGCAAGAGGGAGGAGGATCACAGGCAGCAGCTTACCAGGGCAACCCAATCCTTGGTAGCCCTACTCAGAAGTAGTCCCGCTACAGCTGGTCATTCAATGAGGCTTCCCACTCCCAAATAACAACTGAGCTTACAGCAGCCATGCTAAGGAAGGTGTGATTACTACAAACTGCCTCCCTCTTTTCACTTCCCTACCTCCTTTCACTCCCTCCCTGGGTTTCTGCAGTCAATCTAAAGGCCCCTTGACTTCTCATCCTGCCCTACCTCAGTCAATGAAAATACAAATCCTCCCATCTTTGTCCAATGATCATCCATTCCTTCCAGGGCCGTAGCTGGGGGGGAGGCAGAGGGGATATTCCCCCCCCCCACTTTTTCCACACTTGTCATGTAAATATGGTTAAATGTCCTCCAATTTAGCTCCTGTTTCTTGAGAGCTCAGCCCCTCCCTGCAGGCAGCCTCCTCCAATCAGCTCAGGCTGCTGATGCTTAGTAACTCACCTTAGGGGCCAATCATAGCAACCTGCTGATAGTCATAGGACACCAGAAAGGTGGGCATGAAAAAGCCTGGAGGGAGTGTGCTCATTGCCTTCAATCACCTTCCTGGGCCCTGGAGACTACTGCTGAGTAGGGCAGGAGATTTTGGATGGGTCATTTCTGCTGTTTGGGTCTGGTAGGGTCTTTTGGGGGTGGGGGGTAGAGAAAAGCATAGCTCTGGCATCTGAGATTTTGGATGGACCATTTTTGCTGTTTGGGTCTGGTAGGGCCTTTCTCTTTGGGGGGGGGGGAGAGAAAAGCATGGCTCTGGCATCTGAGAAACAACAGGTAACAGAGCATCATGTAGTGACACCCACAGTAAGCATGCTTCTGACTTTTTTTGAAATTCTGGATGTAGTGCTAGCCGAAATAAAAAGAAGATTCCATGACAATGAAGAGATTCTTCAGGGAATAATTGCAGCAGAAAAGTTAATGATGAAAATGGTAGGCTTAATTATCTAAAAAACTTCAATATTACCATTCCAACTAAAGAAGAAATGAAAATAGTAAAACATTTCCTTGAGAAGAACAAAATTGAAAAGTGAAATTTCTTCATTGAAATATACAAACATCAGAGTGCCTCTGAAGATTGTTACAGTATGTTAGCGGCAGTAAGAACTTTTGCATGTAGCACAGCAGTTTGTGAATCAACCTTCTCAGTGCTTACACGAATTAACAGACCTCAAAGACTATCAATGTCTCACTCAAGAATGGCTAATTTAGTATACCTAGCTTTTGAGCTAAAGAGAACCAAGAATTTAAGTGTGGAAAAGATTCTAAGAAGATTCAGTTCTCAGAATGATAGAATTCAGCTGTACTAGATAGTTTCAAATCTTCTGTACCTTGCTTTTTAAAAGTAATGAATAATGTAAAAAACTAATGTTCCATGGTGTTACTATATTTTACTTCAATATCTTTCCTCTTGCTTTTAGGTAAAGTAAATTTACTTTTGTCATCAGCAAATGAAAGGCTTTCAATACAAGTAAATACTACCTGTATCATAGTGATATGTTTTACTTTTGCAGTGTTGCAAGTCTGTGTATTGCACTGGTGTCCAAAATGAAAGGACAAGTTGCATGTTATTTCTATGTAGACAAATAGATTTTACATTGCATACAGAGATGCATTTATTCTATGCAGATCATTGTTAGATTGCTTTACAGACAATGAATGCATCTTTAAAAAAAAAACAACCCAAAATATTTCCTCCTAATGAAATTTGGGTTAGTGATGGGTCTTTGATGTTTCTCCATACTTATCCTTCATTTTGCACACCAATATAGATACCTCACATAATTCCCCCCCCCCTGAAAAAAATGGTTGCTCCCCCACGTCTAGAATCCTGGCTACAGGCCTGATTCCTTCCTTCCTGTCACAGATGGCAAAAAACCTCCCACTTGGCTGGGAAAGGAAACATTAACCCTTCCCTGCCTCATGGCTGGCTGTTCCTGCTGCTCACTTGAACTAAATGATGGCCCCACAAGATTTTTCACACCACAAAAACAGTAAGCAGGCACACCGAGACTCGAGTCTGCGTGGGGACAAGTGCTGAGTCAGGGGAGCCCTGACTTGAGTGTTTTTCAGAGTCAGTCATGCACACAAATCACATCACTAACTGGAAAAATGTGCATTTTAGTGACTCAAATTCAAGTCACCTAACTCAAGTTCCCAACCTTGATACATGGACTGTGAATCTGTAACAATGAAACCAGGTACATCATTCTTATGGAAATTCTGTCCCTGAGTACAGCATCCTTTGCTAACATCCCTTCAGTGAGTTATAATATCCTTGTGTGCTGTTTTTGTTGCCTATATCCAGTTTCATCTGTGAGTCATCCAGCTAGAGATTTTTAAGTGTTATATTTTTCTTGAAGAGGACAAGGTACCAAAGCAGACTTGAACAACTTATGACTGGCCATGCCACACTTAGGTGCAACCCTATACATGTCTACTCAGAAGTAAGTCCCATTGTGTTAAGTAGGGCCTAGTCCCAAGAGATAATGTATAGGATTGCAGCCTTAGACCACCACCAGCCATCAGGCAGCCCACTAGGAGGTCATTAAACCTTGATTGTCCACTGCATTTTATCCAAATAGAGCTTGGAATTTGAATTTGGTATATCTGTAATGCATATTGCTATTACCAGCATTATCAAAAACACCTGTAACATGCACACACAGGGAGACACAAGCTACAACCCTATTCACACTAACTTGAGGGCAGCCCCATTGACTATAATGGGATGTACTTCTGAGTAGACATGCATAGGATTGGGCTCACAATCATGTGCCGGGATCCATTGTAATGGCCAATGGCTTAACTGTATAATTTGGAAGTGAAAGGAAAATGAAGGTGAGTGTGAAGGTGCACAAAGGTTTACCTATAGTGTTCAAAAACAAAAAAAAAGGTCCAAAGTGGGCTTAACTGAATTGACTCAAACACACTTAACCTATACAGCTGTTCTACCACTAACAATCACACACAATGTTATCAGTTAAAGAAGGAAGAAAAAGATGGAGAAGAGAGAGGAACTCTTTAAAGGAGAGAGAACAGAGCAAAGAAGGGGAACATGGGGAGAAGGCAAGTAGGAAGATTAGTTGCACATTTAGAATTATAAGGAATAAACAGAAATGAAATGCTTATCTCACATTGGAGTACGTATTATCACTCAAAAATTCTTCTGAGCTGTAGAGGAGCTTTAGCCCTGCCTCCATCATTCCTTACTCCCCATCCATCAGTCCAACAACTCTGTGCCCAAATTTACCCCATCTTCTTAGTTGCTTTTTCTCTAACAGTCTCCCCTCCCTTCTATCTCCTTGATGCAAAGGCTGCATGCCAGGTGCAAGAAGCTCTAAGCATTGCAGTTTTTTCCCCTCAGCACTCATAGGTTTTGTTTTTTTAAAAGGGGGGGGGGCTCCAATAGTGATCCTTGTGTTTGACACACACCCATAACAATATGCTAGGAATCAGGGAGAGTTGGGTGACTTAGGGGAGAAAAACATCTCCCCCTTGTCCTGCCACCTGCTGCCACAATGACTGGAAAAGTTAATTGCTGTTATTGCTGCCACAATAACTAGGAAAGGCAAATGCATTCCTGGAGTGGAGCAAAACAGTGTCTTCAGGCCCCTGGATGCCTGTGTAAAGTGGCCCCTCCCCCTCCACTTCTTAGCCATTTGGGAAGGAAAGAGCAAAGCAGAGGAGATGCCTCCATGTTGCTTTCATTGCCATGACTGGTTCAGAAGTGGAGAGAGAAAGGCCGCTTTACACAGGTGCCTGGGTGCCTGAAGATACTTACTGTTTTACTGCCCCCCTCCAGGAATGCCTCTGGGGGAAAAACTTAGGGGTGTCAGATTTGTAGGTTGACAGACATGTTGGGTTTTTTCCGGAGTGTGATGTCATACTCCCAATGACATCATCTGGGGGTCAACTAAGTCTGAACAGATTCAGAATTAGTTTTGTTGCTGTTTTTGATACTTTAAAGACTCTTTTCTCTTCGGAGGGATAGTTCATTTTTTACTAGCCACATTCTGAGCCTGAATGGAAGGGGCTCAGTCATCATTGCCTGCAATGGCTAAAATGGGAGAGTATAGTATGGTACTGGCAGGCACAATACTTCACTGGGGAGCTACACTTAGCTTGGCGGATCATGAGTTGTGCAAGCCTGGCTTATACAGTCTGCGTTGTGCATTATGGTGAATATTTTCGGCCAACCTGCAATCTGGTTGCAAGTCCCAGTCAAGAAAGCAGTTTTAATTTGTTGCATCAATATACAGAAGCTGAATAATGTCTAGACATTGCATTCTTTGCTTTATGTCTCCCTCAGCCTAAGAAAGGGACTTTTATGTTGCCAACCCTATTTATGTATTTGGTTTAGGGAAGCTCATCTCCCATTTTTCATCCCTCTTAATCTGATTCATGACATCCTCTGAGGCCCTCCTTTCCTAATGCAGCACGTATTGATATACTGAGTTAATATCATAACCCATATTGAAATGTGCTCCTGTAATGTCATGGGGCTCAATGAACCAACTAAATGGCTTACGATCTTAAAATCAATTGATATCTTAAAAATGTCAAATAACCACATGCTGGAGAACAACATTGAGCTCAGCAGCATGCTGTGAGGCTTGAAAGGAATGTTTGTGCTTTATCTTCAGGACCAAGACCATCGCCATGTGGGTAGTTGTGTTGGTTTGGCCCTCCTTAAATGTAAATGGAGTCTTCACAGCTCCAAAATGCAGAGAAAGCCTTTCAGGTCCAAATCCAGGTGGAAAAGCTTATTTAATGTCTTGTAACCAGAGCCACCTCCTCGAACTCTTGTGTTTGGGAAGAAGAACTGTTGAAAAACAAAGGAAAAGCCCCACACCTCCAATGGTCCCTACCAACCACAGGATTAAGCTTAAAAAGTGAACTAATGGGCATTCAATCAGCTATCGCACCCTTAACTGAGTGGCAGAACCATGATGTGAGCCCATTTGCATTGTGTAGTGGACTGGAGTCAGAGCTGGGGGGGTGGCAAGCAGGTCATCTATCTCTGCCCCCCATTCCAACTCCACCACTTTCTGAATTGCCTGCTTTGTGTAAAGAGACTGTGGAGGAAGGACTGAGATTGCAATGTTCTGATCCTTGGCACGCAGCCATCTGGGTCCCTCATCTTCCACCATCAGGTGCTTTAAAAGTGCCCTGTGGAGAAAGGAACAAAATTTTTAACCACTGTGCTGTTTGTGTGCCATGAATGGTCCGTAGTTCTGCTGCGGGAATTTGGAGGGAGAGTCATTTATAAGTCGGGCCATTGGGGGATGTGAGTCTCCCACAGGCAGTGGGGTAAGTCTTGTCAATTGTCCTAAAACTGATGGTGTGCCTTGTTAATTTTAGTGCCTTGACAGTGTGCCATGAGAAGAAAAAGGTTGAAAATCGCTGCCTTAGTTCATAGCACACTCTTGTCAAGGACCTACCAGACCTCACTTGTTGACTTTCTGTGAATGAGATGGGATTCACCGTCAAGAAATAATCTCACAGTAGTTGGCATAATTCTTCAATGGCATTGCAAACCTCTCTAGGTTGCCTCACTGGTATAGGAGTGATCCACTTAATATCTTTTTTTGGCTGCTCCTATGAGCCATTTGCTCACGTCCTTCTGAATTGGATTCCTCTTCTGCTCTTTCCCCAGTTTCCTACAGATGCACCAAGTCAGGAACTCTACCTGTTGGCTACATTTTCTTATTTTTAAACTTGGAGAGCATAAGCAAATCTCAGGCTCCGTCTTATCTGTCTTCTTCTCTAATGTATTTTGTCTGTGCCCTGAAGAAAGACATGAAAATGTCAGATAAGAAATGCAAACCTTGAAGTTGCATCTTCCCTGGTATGACTAGAGGTCACTGCTTTGCCAGCATTGTGTTATCCCTGCTCAGTTTAATGGGGGCAGGTTGTTCTGATTTTCTTAGAATTCCATATCATAAATGGCAGCTGTATTTGGCTGTCTACCCGAGGCACATCATGTCACTCTTTGCCCTGTTGTGGTCCACAGTCCCCTCAAGAAGATGTTGCCCCTCTGGCTGCTTGAAGGAGTCACATCCACTCATTGAATGCTGTGCATGTGTGTGAGGAGGAGGAGAAAGAGAAATAGCAATAGGTTTTAAACTCACTGAAAGAAATTGTCAAGATTATATCATTAAAAACTGGGGACTAAAACAAATGTGAAGTTAAAACTTCAACTGGAATGCTGTAATGGATGAAATAAACTAGATAACCCAGCTAAAGTGTGAAATGTAATATACAAATCAGCCACAAAAAGCCCATTTGGAGCCATGTTATGTGACAGCTATTGTATTGCAAAGAAATGAAATTATAAGTCCTGAACTAGCAAGGGCTTCGAGGTCCTGAAACAGGTCAGGAACTAAAATCGTATTCACCAAGAGATGTAACTGTATGCTTTGATCCAGGAGAGCTCAAATGAGCCGTCATCTCTATTCAAAACTACCACAGGAAGCAACGGGTGTGCAACCTCATACATTAACAGGTAGGGGCCATAGACTTTGATGAATTTTTTCAAAGGGAAATAGAAAATAATGTGTCAGAAGACAGGGGAAAGATGAAGAATGGTAGACTGCAAAAATTGGGAAGGGCCTGAGGAGAAAAGAGGATGCTAAAGAGTTAGACCACAGTTGGAGATCTAAAAGATGTCAACTACGATTATTGAGATGGTTACAGAAAGTAGAGTCAGATGGGTTGAAGGCTAGAAAACAGAAACATTCTCCTATAGTCAGTGATCAGAGAAGTTTAGTGTGAAGTCTGGTCATCTTAGAGTGAATTTGTACAACCATTTATAATTGAAAAGACCCATCACTCAATTGCTATCTAAGTCCAGAAGCAAACAAAAAGATAATTCTGTTCTTTCCCCTGTTTGACAAGTTAATTTCCTGGTAAGGACTCCTGGCACTAGTCAGGGTGGAAGCAGTAGATAGAGGTCAACCTGTTGGACTCTCTGAGCTGGCCTATCATGGATTTGTTGCACTAGAGCAGAATTAGCAATGGGCAAATTCTCTGCAGGTTGAAGAGATCTTCTACAGCTCTGACATCCTGTTTTTTTTTTTTTAATGATTCTATGTTTTAGCTGCTGTTTTAGGTTTTTATTTATGCTACAGGGGTTTAATATGTGATTTTATTATGTATGCCTCCAAGTAAGAAGTAATGCAACTAAGGGCCCAGTCCTATCCAACTTTCCAGCACTGAGGCAGCCATGCCAAAAGAGTGTGCTGCAAACCACGGTGGGAAGGCAGTTGTGGAGGTCTCCTTAAAGTAAGGGAATATTTGTTCCCTTACCTCAGGTCTGCATTGCAGCTGCATCAATGCTGGAAAGTTGGTTAGGATTGGGCCCTGTGCATGCTCAAGAGGCTCATTTCTTCTTAATGATTAAGAGCCCAATCCTATCCAATTTTCCAGGGCTGGTGCAGCAATACCAATGGGGTGTGCACGGCATCCTGCAGTGGGGGGACAGTTACATAGGCCTCCTCAAGGTATGGGAACATTTGTTCTCTTACCTTAGAGCTGCACTGCGGCTGTACCGGAGCTGGAAAGTTGGATAGGATTGGGCCCTAAACTGGCAAGGCTTCTCCAGCCTTTAGTGAGCTCTTCCCATTGCTGCTTACTCCCTCCCTCATCTTGCCAGTGAGACTTTGGCCTTGGGAAAGGAGACAGGCAGAAAAGACTAATTAGGGATGAAGGAGCAAACTCTATTATGCCTTGGACTCCAGTTCAGAGGGTCAGGACTCAGCTAATATTGGATGAGACTTTCTGAACATATCCAGTTTTGAGTTTCGGGGGCAAGAGAATATGAATATGTATGAACATGATGGCCATTTCCCTGAAATCTGCAGAATACACTGTTGGGTGAACATAGGGCTCTTGGTCGGCTTCAGTAAGAAACTGCTATGATGCCGTTTAACTGCATTGTAATTCAGTGAGTGTTACATGGAGCCCAGTAAAATAAGGCAACCCAATTCACCAAAGTGTTCCAGTTTGTGGGTTTTAGGAAATACTTTACATAAATATGATGAGAAGCTGGCTCATATGTTTACTGAAAATACATAAACATGGGCTTATTAGGGACAGAATTGCCTGACTAAATGAATCATGGTGAATCAGGTTAGTGTGCAGAAAATGATTATAAAGTCCATGGGACCGTAGAAAACATTTGTACAATTTAATAATGGAAAGTATATGCCGTTGCCTTCTCATGTGAAACTGATCTGTGAAGGCCATTTTCCTCCTGAATGACAAATGGTTTACCAAAGCAACAGCAACAAGGAAGCCCAGGTCCCAAGGCAATGGAGTGTTAAAGAGATAATGTTCCTTTAATGCAATATGCATTGTGAATTAGATATTTTTACCTACTTTGTGCAGTAATGTTGAAGGGAACCTTTTGCGTATTGGCTGAATTTTAATCTGGTTGAAATGGCCTTCAAACAGGTCACAGTTTTCAGGATCAGTGAAAGTTAAGGGGTGGTGTGATTGAATAAGTAGAAGTGTTTGATAACAGCTTTATATTGGGGCTGTTCTTATGTTCTTATATTTTACTCAGAAGTAAGCCCACTGTGTTCAGTAAGACTTAGTCTTAGGCTGTAATCCTATCTTACTCACCAGAAACAAACACCTCTATAAATAAGGCACACCAAAGCATCAGTTTGAGTGTACTTTTTAAGATAGACCTAATACTTAAGGCCCTTAGGCTGAAGGGGTTTCAGGGACCAGAACTCCCTTGGAGCCTGAATGCATCATAAGAACATAAGAAAAGTTATGTTGGACCAAGCCAAAAGTCCATGTAGTCCAGCATCCTGTTTCTCTTGGGTGCCTCTGTGCTTGCTTGCTCATCCAAGACTCTTTGACTCGAGGATGGTGACACAATATAACTTTGAGGTATAGGATGTAAGAAGGAAGGAATGCAAGAGGGAACTGCTCTGGAACTCTGAGCCATAGTGGACCCACTCAAGTGTGGCAATGAAATGGTACAGATGCAGATTTGTCACTGTCTTATCCCACTAGACAGGGATTCCAACAGTGGAAATTTACTTTATTTTATTTATTTATTTATTTATAGAATTTATATCCCGCCTTTCTATCCAATGAAGCGTATTCAAGTAGGCTCACAATTAAAACCATATTAAAAACATAAAATGTACATATATGTATAAAATACATTTAAAAACAATAAACACAATAAAACCTGGATCCCAAATTAAAATACATTCAAAAAGCACCATGCCCCCTGGTGTCAGTATAAAAGGCCTCCCTAAATAAAAAGGTCTTAAGCCCCCGCCGAAAGGACTCTAAAGAGGGAACTGTTCTCAATTCCAGGGGGAGGGAGTTCCACAGACAATGAACCACCACCGAGAAGGCCCTCTTTCTTGCCGCCATCCCCCTCACCTCCACTAGTGACAGCACAGTCAGAAAGGCCCCCTCTGATGACCTGAGAAGATGGGTTGGATTGTATGGAAGGAAGCGATCCCTCAAATACCCTGGACCAGAGCCATATAGGACTTTAAAAGTCAAAACTAGTACTTTGAATTCAGCCCGGAAATGAACTGGCAGCCAGTGTAGCCGCTGAAGCAACTGAGTCAAACCGACGAGCCCCAGCAACCACACGGGCCACTGTGTTCTGCACTAGTTGCAGTTTCTGGACCATCTTCAGATGCAGCCCCACATAGAGAGCGTTGCAGTAATCTAATCTGGATATCACTAGGGCATGGGTCATTGTGGTCCGGTCTGAGTGACCCAGGTATGGTCGCAGCTGGCGAATCAGCCGAAGCTGAGCAAAGGCTCCCCTGGCCACATCCGCTACCTGGGAATCCAGGAGCAGCTGCAGATCCAGGATCACCCCCAAGCTGCGGACCTGCTCCTTCAGAGGGAGTACAACCCCATTCAGAGCAGGACGATAGTCCAATACCTGAGTCTAGGACTTCTGGACCAGGAGAACCTCTTTCTTATCAGGATTTAATTTCAGCTTGTTCGCCCGCCAGCTCCCAACAGCCTCCAGAGAGCAATCCAGAACTTTTACTGCCTCCTCGGAATCGGGAGGAAAGAAGAGAAAGAGCTGAGTGTCATCAACATATTGATGGCACCCTACCCCAAACCTCCGGATGACCTCTCCCAGCAGCTTCATGTAGATGTTGAACAGCATGGGCTACAGAATGGAGCCTTGCAGCACCCCACACCTAAGAGGCCAGGATGCCGAACAAGCATCCCCCAGCACCACCTTCTGGGATCTGTCAGCCAAGAAGGAGTGGAACCACTGCAGAACAGCACCTCCAAGCCCCAACTCAGCCAGCCGACCCAGAAGGACACCATGATTGATGGCATCGAAGGCCACTGAGAGGTCCAGCATGACTAACAGGGATGCACTCCCCCTGTCCATTTCCCAGCGCTGGTCATCCGCCAAAGCGATCAAGGCAGTCTCTGTCCCAAACCCCGGCCTGAAGCCAGACTGAAAAGGATCCAGATAATCAGCTTCGTCCAGGACCCTCTGGAGCTGGGATGCCACCTCCCGCTCAATCACCTTGCCCAGAAATGGAATATTTGAGACTGGCCGGAAGTTGTTCAAGTTAATAGGATCCAGGGAAGGATTCTTTAGCCTGCTTCAAGGCTGGTGGCAGTACTCCCTCTCTCAGAGAATTCACCACCCTCCCTGTCCATTCAGCCAGCCCCCTCCAGGCAGATCTAACTTAGCCACACCAGGCAAGAGTCGAATGGGCAAAAAGATGGCTTCATGCTCCAGAGAATCCTGTCCACATCCTCAGGTTCTACAAGCCAAAAAGAATCCCACAAGATGGGATAGACAGATGCCCCAGGGATATCACTAGATACTGCTAATGTGGCATCCAAATCGTGCCGGATGTGATCGACTTTATCCGCAAAGTGCTTAGCAAATTCATCACAGTGAGCCTCCATGCGCTCTTCCCCATCAGTAGGGGGGACAAGATGGAGTAGACCATGAAACACGCAGAAGAGCTCAGCCGGACGATTCTCTGTGGACATGATGGTGGCAGAGAAGTAAGATCTTTTTGCAGCCACCACCGCCATAGAAAAGGCTCTGAGATGGACTCTAACCTCTATGTGGTCAGACTCGACACAAGTCTTCTGCCACCATCGCTCTAGATGTCTGCCCCGCCGTTTCATCATTCACAGCTCTCCATAGAACCAAGGAGCTGCTCTTACTCTGTGGTTGGGCAGAGGCTGCTAAGGAGCTATCTCATCCAGGACCATTTTAAATGGAAGTTAAAAATAAGTTAAGTTAGTTTCAACTCATTGTTCATATTAATTGGGTTGTAGCCTTTGTTTAATTCAAGAACGTCATTATGGTGCTCACATGCAACATATGAACACTGAACAGATGATGGAAGCTGTTTTGCCTGTGTGTTTTTGTCCGGCTGTACTGTATTATGATTATTAAGAGCCCAATCCTATTACGGCTATCTCTGGTGGAACAGGCACATGCATGATTGCAAACATGCTGTCAAGCACATTGCTACCATGCAGAGGCCAGTGCTGCTGGTGGTGAGGCCTGTGCCAGCAGGCCTCCACCAGTGCTGGAGCGTCACCTGCAGACCTGGGGTTACTGCACCGCTGAGCAGCAGGAAGACATGGGGAAAGCAGAAAGGGTGCAGGAAGGAGATTATTCTGGGCAGGGGGAGGGTGGCCCAGGGGGTGGTTCAGCCCCAGGAGGCAGGCGGGGATGGCAGCAAGGCTGAGGCTGCATCCTAACCCCTTCTCTCACATCTGAAAACCCTACATGGGCTACTCTAATCTGCCCCAGTGATTGAGCCGCCTGGGGGCTGCCTGGAACCAACACAGGGTAAGGGAACCTATATTCCCTTATCCTGAGGTTAACTCTGGTTGCCTCCTTGGTCCTGCGGAATATAGAGGTGGCGTTTCATCGCCGCTGTATCATGGTGCAGGCAGCCCAGATAGGATTGGGCTTCCTCCTGGATCTGGCAGAGCCCTGAGATCCCAAATCTGATTCCTTTAGGACACAAGTTCCTCCCTCCATCTGCTCTTGCTTTTGTCCTGTTTCAGCATTTTCTGAGAACAATTTGGAATTCTGAAATAGGTACCTAATATCTTTTGAAATAAAGGGAAAACAACTTTAATAAGAAAGGATGGCAGCACTTCATCATATTACAGCACTTCACATTTTAGAGTGATGCTACTATGTAATTGTACTGCAGACAGCAATTTTTAAGACTGTTTCTCCGGAATCTGTTTTAATATGCCCAACGAGACTTTACCATTCTGCTTATGTGCATGCTGTTACAAGTAAATGTTCTGCACATAATTTGCCCCTGAGCACATGGGATGGTATTAAGACTATAACGTTTCTGACACAGCTGCCAAATCCTGAAGACTGGGAAACAAAGGCAGGAAGGTGGATGCCTTTGAAGAAGAACCACAGCAGAAGCTCTCTTTAAAATGGTTCCGGCTCAAAGATCAGGATGAGAATACTTAGGCATATATACAGTGTATTTATATTTCTAAATAAATTTGTTGTATGAGCCTATTCCTGTGAATGCTGCATACTGTGTCGGGCAGCTTTTTGGCACCCAGTGCTAAAGCTGGTGTCAAAAGAATGTCGAAGAATAACAAATAAGAGAAGAAAATGACCATCTCCAGAAGACAAATGGCAAAGTATCAAGGTAGCATTTAGTAGCTGTTAATTCCTTGAATGGATGGTGATGGACCAATGCCAGGAAAGAAGATTTTCCTTGTTTTTAAAGCAGGGAATAAGCCACTTCACAATGAATAACTTCACTTTGGGCCCAATCCTATCCAGCATAGGGGCACCAGCGCCAGTCACTGCATCATATGCTGGACACCTGTCCTCTTACCCCATGTAAAGCTCCAGCCTGCTCAATGGGGCTTCTTGGAGCTGCACCAGCTATTTTGCTAGTGCAGACTCGAGAATCCCTGCTTTGGGTTCTGAGGTTGGGGGGGGGGGGTAGGATTTGGTGGAGGAGGCCTGCACTGGTTTCCCGGGCCCAAGCCACTTCATTCTGCCCTCTCCCACCCTACTGCCATCCTCCCCATGCCCATCAGCACTTACCTGTGCTCTGTCAGCAGCCAGAGCTCCAACTGCTCCCCACTAGTGCACTATGTATGCAGGATATACAGAATTGTACCTCTGGTTATCTATGAATAGATTAGGTCTGTTCACCTGGTTTGCTGTACTCTGGTACAGAATGTCTGTAGATAGGTGTTCATTTCCATGTGAATGACAGTACCTGGGTTCATTTTTATACACTGTACTTGCATTGAAGTCTACAAATACCTGTAGCAAGAATGCAGACTAACAGATGTACCCATGTACATCCTAACAGTGGTTCAACTGGGGACCAAAGCACTCCAGGCCACTGCGGTGTACTCACAGAGGTGCTGTTGGATGTTCCTGGCAGCCTTTTATTACCTGCTCTCCCGGGTGCTGACATCATAGCCAGGCGAAGATCACGTGATGAGATCTTGAGTGATTGCTGCCACAACAGGCATCACAGAAGGAGGGTGCCTTGACTACAATATGTTTGGGAACCACTGGTCTAATATGTGAACTTCGTTTGTGCCATGAAGGACCTTTTTAAATAACACTTCCAGTTCTTTCTCTCTTTCAAATCTCTCCCCCTCCCCTCTTCCTTTTTAGGAAAGGAAGACAAAACACAGTGCTATGCCATTTTGCTTTCCTTCTTCTGCAGCTCATCCATGGCAGAAAGATGCTGTGTAGGTGAGAACAGGTTCATAATCTGCTGCCTCTGAACTGACCCACCTCAACCTACTTCATCCTAGGGGCAGCTCTGGAAGTGCAGGTCAGGGTTCAGGTTTATTTGCATAATATTTTGATGATACTCCGACAATTCCTTGCCTGAGCTACATTTTTGATTGCACTAACTTCATGAGCAGAGAAAGCACATTACAATAAAATGCTCTTGATAATACATTTTAATGGGACTTTGTGTTCATGTATTCATGCATGATAATAGGCCAAGCTGAGCTAAGTTTAGACCTTTCCAATATAACAAAGCTTGTAACAGGAGTATATAGTATCTGAGGAACTGCTCATTTCAAGAGGATTTCCAAAAGAGAATAAAAAGGGATACTCTGATTCCTTTACTCACACAGGAACCAATCAGACTGCAGTGTTTAATTATGCTAATCTCATGGATTTATATCCCACCCTATTCTGTAGGTTCATCATTGCTTCTAATTATTTGTCAACCACATAAATGCTACCTGAAAACACTTCTGTTTAGTGGCTGTGTGATTTAGCTCACCAAATTAGTCCAAAACCAAATTCTTTTTCTCCACTGTGATAATTCACTGCTGGGTATGTGTGTGGCAGTTTATAGATAAACCATAAGCAAAATAAGAATTTGGGTGTCCTGTCATGTGGCTATTTGTGCAATAATGCCTGAGATTTGCTTAATCAAATGGTAAAAAAATTTTTTTTTAAGTATGCATATGCATGTGTGCATTGGTGTAGCTAGAAGGAGTGCGAAGCACTAGGTTTTGCAAGGAGCCTCACTGCCACATGTGAGTAGCCCCTCCCCTTTGGATGCATCAAATCTGTTTTCCTCCCACTGCCTGAAATGACTCCAAAGCAGTGGCATAGCTAAGGAGGTGCAGGAGGTAGCAGTTGCACCGGGCATCAAGTTTTAGGGAAGCAACAAGCTGAGCTTGAACTAGTGACCAAAACTGTGAAAATCTTGGTATGTATGAATAATACCATCATGTTATATATCACTGGAAATGTAACTTAATGCAGAATGCAATGAAACAAATGGCACTGGAATATCTGTTTTCTATCAAACATTATGGCCAATTAACCAGAAAATGAAAACACAACTGACTTGTGGAACAAAAAGTGGATTTGCTTAACTCCAAACTGACCTATGAGACTGTTTGTTCTGAGTGCCAATGAGATGTTATTATGATTCAGCATGGAACCAATAACTTTTTATTTATTTACTTAATTAAATTTGATTTTGTCATGCAGGGGGGGGGCTACAAAATCTTTGAGAGATAGTTTCAGATAGATGCCTTAGCTATGCCACTAACTGGGGGGAGGCAGCAGAGCAAGTGGGTGAGCTGCTGTGGGAAGGAGGTGGGTTCCTCCCAATTTTCACTTTTCAAAAAGCCTGGGTGTGATGTCACTTCTGGTTGTGACATCACTTCCTGGGCAACATTTTGAGCTTGTCACGGGACTACATGATCATTAGCTACACCACTGCTCCGAAGGAAGAGGGGGAAGGGCTGCTTGCATGGCACAGTAAGTCTCCATCTCAAAAACTTTCCGCTTTCCACCCTCTCTAGCTAAGCCACTGCATGTGTGCATCTGCATATTTGACAGCTAAAATACAGAGAGGAAACTTTGCTTTCAAAAAATGTATTAGAGAACTCTTATGAATTCTTTGTAACTTAGGTTTGCATTATGGTTTTAACTTCCAGCATTTATTGCTGTGTTATTAAAATTCCTCCACCAGAATTTATGGTTTGTTTTTCTAAATAAATCTCACTTTTGTTTACGCAATTTCTTTACGTGCATCCAGGTTGTTCACAATCTATTGCCATGCAGCAGCGTAATAACCACCACATTACTCTGGATGTCAAGGAGGGAAAGTTAAAGAGTAGATTGGAAAGCCACATGAGTTAAACAAGAAACGTGTACATAGGCCTACAAGATAATTTATTCCTGGATGCTTTGAATTCTGCTCTACCCACCAGGGGTACAAAGAAAAGAGTGAGATGTTGACAGCTTCTTGACTTAGGCAGCACATGGAATCTAGTTAGCCAACACGTATTTTTGATCTTAAAAGTTGCTGCTGCAATATTGTTGTGAGTGTGACAAGTGGCCGCCTGAAGGAGCCACTGCACCCATGATATTTCACAAGTGTGTAGAGTGGATTTCATGGAAGAGGAGAGACAATGCAGAAAAGCTGGGAATACATGTTTGATGTCTTCCTGTTTTCAAACAGACTTAGAAAGCAAAATTACTTTTGGTGCAACTCAGACAATATGGATGTTCATAAATATATGCATAAAACATCTGGTTTACGAACAGTGTCTCTGCAGCATGTCGTGCTTTGCTCCACAATAATGGAAGACTTCAAAACATTTACAGCATTTTAAGGTGGAGCAAACACTGAACGCTTCCCCATTAAAAATGCATAACTCCTAAAACTCTGGAGTCAGCAAGGATGCAGTCAACAGGAATGCAGATAAACCAAGGCCACATGCAAGTTGCACACCTCTGGCCCTGTTGGCTTGCTCAAGTACCAATCAGTTCAAGCCTAATCCCATGATTTGTGCAAGCTGGAATGAAAAAGGACACCCCCAACCAAATCCATAGGGAGGGTGTGACATTCTCCTAAAAAAATTCAGAAGCGATGTGTTTTGCAATGACAAAATACAAGGTGGAACCTTGGTATCAACTGATTTGACTCACCTCTAATACTGAGGTCCACCTTTAAATGCCTTGTCACAAGGAAAAAAAAGCACCAAAATCCAATTACCTAGCTTCACACTGTCAAACTGCACTTGTTGCAAGCTTCTGGGGGTTAAAGATAGCTCTAAAGACCCACTTCTGAGTTTCTTGTTCCTCTGTTGTCACCCCAGAATACATTGGTATATAGCAGTGTTGGCAAACCTATGGCAAGCATGCCAGATGGCGCATGCAGCGCTGAGCCAGGCAGCCTGGGGAGGGGCGCTGAAGCTGCATGTCATTTTAAAGAAACCGGATGCTTTTTCTGAGCCCCTGTGTGTTGGGAGTGCGGACTGCTTCTCTCCACCCCCTCAGCTCACTGCCCTCCTCTCCCTTCACCCCCACCTGCCCTGCATTTGTTTCCCTTTTCAATTTTGCCTGCTCTGCAGGCTTAAGGTCCCTGTTTTTCCCTTCCCCAACTCTCCAACAGGCTCAGCCAATCAGCATCCAGCAGGCTCCTGGTTTTTTCAGTTGGAATGGCTCAGGGCCCTTCACTGGCATACAGACCAGCCAATCCTGAGCCTCCCTCCTGCTCAGCCATTGTCAGCCCTTGCAGCCCGCCTTTCCCAGAGCAGCTCCCCACTCAGCACCAGGAGAGGCTTTTCCTCCACAGCAGAGGAGACATCTTGTGTGTCTACTCAGAAGTAAGCCCCATTACAGTGGATGAGGCTTACTCCCAGGAAAGGGTGCCTGGGATTGGAGTCTGCTCCTGTGCCTGTCTACTCAGAAGTAAGCCACAGTAGAGTCCATGAGGCTTACTCCCAGAAAAGAGTGGCTGGGATTGCAGCCTTGGAGCCCACTCCTGTGCATGTCTGCTCAGAAGTAATTACAGTGAATGAGGCTGCAGTGTGTCTACTCAGAAGTAAGCCCCATTGCAGTGAATGAGGCTTACTCCCAGGAAAGGGTGCCTGGGATTGGAGCCTGCTCCTGTGCGTGTCTACTCAAAAGTAAGCCCCATTAGAGTCAATGAGGTTTACTCCTAGGAAAGAGTGGCTGAGATTGCAGGCTTGGAGCCCACTCCTGTGCGTGTCTACTCAGAAGTAAGCCCCATTAGAGTCAATGAGGTTTACTCCTATGAAAGAGTGGCTGAGATTGCAGGCTTGGAGCCTGCTCCTGTGCATGTCTACTCAGAAGTAAGCCCCATTAGAGTCAATGAGGCTTACTCCTAGGAAAGAGTGACTGGGATTGCAGCCTTAGAGCCCACTTCTGTGGGTGGGGCTTTTTTAAAAAAAATATTTTCTTGTTTGAGAAAATGAGCAGTGGCAAGGTCTTGCAGCCACCCCGTCCCTGACAATAGTTCTTTACCCAGCATGTAATTAGTCTGTGGAACTCTTTGCCACAGGAAGCAGTGATGACAACTTGCCTAGATCCCTTTAAGAAGGGATTGGACAAATTTCTAGAGGAAAAGTTCATTAAGGGTTACAAGTAACAGTGGGTAAAAGATGTTAATGTATGAGTTGTTTTTTTCTAAACGAAAACCTCAATATTCAGGTTAAATTGCCATGTTGGCACTTCATGATAAATAAGTGGGTTTTGGGTTGAAGTTTGGGCACTCTAAAAGGTTCACCATCGCTGGTATATAGACACTTTACTGCATTAAGTCACCAGATGGAATCTAATACACCCTATCTAATCTTCATTCCATTAGATTCCATTACTCACCCCATCTAGTGGTCGAATGCAGTATAGTGTCTATACTGGTGCATTCTGGGGTGACAATGGAGAGGCAAGAAACCTGGAAGTGGGTCTTTAAATCTATTTTTCCACTGACTTGGTATCCACTGATTTTCTTTATCCACTGAGTGTTCTGGGTCAGAACCCTGTATGATCTGTATGTCTCTGTGTTTCTGTATATGTGACAACATTAATTGAAGGTTAGAATTTTATGCATGCATGCATGCAATGAGCACTCTGTGTGTCTGTTGATCACACACAGTGTAGTAAATTGCAACAGGTTTTACTGTCCTGCCAGTTCCAACCTGTCTTTCAGTGTGGTTTCCAACCTTGGGAGAAATGGCTCAACAATTCCACTATATCTTACCCCTTTTTGTTTGGGTAATTCCATCCTTGTCTCCTGATGATCCTGGCCTATCACTGCCTTAAAGCAGCCAAGACAACTCAAAGTTGCATCACTCACTCCAAGCCAATCAGTCTTTGTGGTTCACTTTGCACCTGTTGCTGAAGAGAGTTCCATCCAAGGTCCCCAAGTCACACAGTCTCTGGAAACTAGACTTTTCTTTGTTCAATCCACTTGCATATCAAATTCCTTCTTCTTAACTGCCCTCCCCCCCTCCCTTCACTTACTGAACCTACAACTACCAGTTGGAGATGATTTTTTACTACAGCTTTGTGCCTCAAATTCTCTCCCATGTGTAACTTGCCTTGCATTGAAATGTTAGATGCTGTTTTGATATAGACTTCAGGTCATACATTTTGAGTGAGACAGAGAAATATGTCTCATTTTCATCCTTCAGGAGAAATCAGATTGCCTTAGTTTAGAAGAGTATCAAATTTCAATTTTCTATCTATTAGATAGAATATTTCAATTTTCTATCTATTAGATAGTTTTGACACATTCCTTTCAGTGAATAGGTCAGTAAGCCCCCAAACTTTATAGCATCATAGTGAACCAACTAGCAGAGTATTCATGTGTTCAAGGGCAGGTAGAGAGATGTGGCAATAGAGCTTTCTTGAGGTGTTTGTAGTTACTCTAATTTTTGCTACTAAGGGAGCAAAATTATAATCTATGTGAACTCTCCTTCCTTAATAAGGCTTGTATCAGTTGAACTTCAGTTTATTCTCCCAAAGAGCACTTAGAGCATGCTCTTTCATCTCCCTTGAGTGAAATACTTAAATAGACTTTGTTTGGAGAATCAGTCTTATGAGGAGATAAGGAATCAATAATGTGCCAGCACTGCTAATTCCTCCCCCTCTCAATCCCAATCTGCCCCTCCCCCACTCCATTACACAACCTGGTTTAAGGATCACAATAGCTAAATATCATTTCCATTAATATAGCTTAGCCCCGCCATCCTTTCCTAAAGTTGTGAGCATGGTACCTGTCACCTGGGTCTAGCCTGGGTGGCCAGGAGCTCCCCAGGAGCAGGGATCTCCTCTAGGGTAGAGGGTCCTCGGGAGTAAGACCCGAGTACTCCCAGGACTGGGGTCCCTTACAGAGCACCTACCTGGGAGGAGGAACAAGGACCAGCTGGGAACACCAAGCAGGCACCTGGTTAGAAGGGGTGGGGCTGGCCCAAGAAGGAAGAGGCCTCATAAGGAGCCTGGAGAGGGAAGAGGGAGGTTGCTCCTCTCCAGAGGGGTGTAAGGCTCTAGGAAAACCAGGGGGAAAGCATCATCCCTGCCTAAGGGAAAAGAGAGAGGCCTCCAGAGGGAGGGGACAGATGTCCGCCCTGGAGAGAGGAGAGTGGGGGGAGAGACTTCCCTGAGCCAGGAGCTGCCTGCACACAGAGGGCAACACCTAGAGAGACAGCGTCATGGACATGGGGGATTTGAGCCAACTATACCCCGTGGGGGCTAGCTGCTGGGAAGTTAGCCCAGAGATATCAGGGGCCCTCCTAAGGCCAGGGGCATCCTCCAAGAGCTCTGACCCCGGGCCAAGGGATTCGGAGTGGAAAGCTGGTGCTGCCCAGGAACGGGTAGGGTCAGGTCCAGAGCCCACCAGATGACGGTGACACAAGTCAGCATGATGTATGTAGGTCTGTGACACAACAGTCCACATGAATGTAAAATGGCTGACACTATTAATCTGCCGCCGACCATCATTCAAGGACCAGGTAAGCCCCTCGCGCTCGCCTGCAACCCCAGGGAAGGGGCCTCCTCCCGCTATGGACATTACAGTACCATAATGCTGTGCTTGAACATGGTTGTCATTGCTGACATCACAGCCTTCATTCACAATATCCTGACAGCAAAGCTATCCAAGCTAGATCAGGACACAACCTCCAGCACATAAATAACACCTTCATTCCCTATTTAAACCCCAGCTCCTATAGATACCCCATTCATGTAATAGCCAGGGGCACTAACACCACAATTTCACGCATTGAGGGAAAAGCTCTTAAAGATAGGATTTTTTTTTAATGATGTATGAAGAAGACAGCCCTTTGGATATCCAGCAGCCGTGACATTATGAAATTTTAATTGCATCTCTAGAAACCCGCTTTCTTTCTGTGTGCCACCAAAGATTGTTTACCACAGGCCATTCTGTCAGGTGCATAATTAGTTTAAATACACTGACAGTCATTTATTATTAGACATATACATTGCTGGGGGAAGTGACAGTATTGGCATTGAGTTTATATAAATATATCTATAAATTTCAGATGGCTTAAATATATCCTTTTTATCCTTTCTCGAAAAGAGGTATTTGTATTTGAAAAGCAGCACTTGCTCACCAGTTTTAAGCAGGTGCAGGGGTGACTGAGGAGCATGTATGACACACTGGTTTAATCTCCTGAAAAGCCACCAAATCAGAATTAAGGCTTAAAAATCTGAAAGAGCTTTGTTGTTTTTCAGAGAATTGACAACAGGCCAATCTTACACAAGGATGTGAAGGTTACACACCATGAGATACACTTCTTCTCTTTTTTTCAGAGTTAGGTTAATACCTGTGGGAGGGTCAAAAGAAGCTACTGCTGCCTCGAGCTACAATAACCAGCTGCCACCCTCTGCCACAAATTCTAGCCTCTTGCCCTGAATTGCCTTCTGTCATGTCATTCAGTAAACTTACAGGCATAGAATAGAGAGAAGACACACCTCAGGAACTCTCCTGAAGTGGTACTAGTCCTCCCATCAGTTAAACCATCAAGAATCAAAGCCCCATACCTTTGCTTGGTTAACATTTTTATGTTATTGTTCATTTCTTCAAACCGACGCTATTCAACTCACATGAAAGCAAAATGCAACTACATGAGTAAACTGAAACCAGACCTTCTCTGGTCTCAGATCTCTCAAGTCCAAGAATATAATATTTATAGGACTGAAGTACCCTTCAGCTATGAAACAGGTGTGAGTTATTCATGAAGCTCATTTCACATTCCCTGTTTGGAAAATAGATCTTTTGGAGAATATACTTTGGATTATATGTTGGAAAAGTCACAGGTTCCGTTGTCAGAAACTCTCTACGGGGTACATAGAAAACCAGCCAAATCCTGGGCTGACAAATCATCAGATTGAGAAATCAGATGCCTGTCCCCTCACCTGACAAAGTCAGCAAATGGATAAATCTTGGTTCAGTTCATCTTATTTTACATCTGAGCAGTACTGGCAGCCATGAAATATGACATACATGCACTCACGGTTCAACTTGCACATTCGATTTCAACATCTCTCTCTATAATTCCAAACTTAGGTCAGTCAGACTGTAGGCAAAGTGGAACTAACCGCAATCAAGATGGAGGGTTCTGATTACTGACTGGATTCTTGAGTTCTGCAGAAGTTAGAAACTTTAAATAGTAAAAAACAACCCTCAAAAGGGGGGGGGGGAAAGAGTCCAAAAATGATCTGCTTCTTGGGGGAACCTAAAGATTTAAGAGGAAACATGAAGAGTCTAGATTCCTAGAGAGACCTCACTCATCTCCTACACTTAAATGGGAGGAAGCCATGCAAAAGAAGGAATTTTATTTTCACCATGAGTAGTGCATTTGGAGTCTCTAGAGAAAAGGCCTCTACCAATACCTACAGCCTAATGGTTTAATAATCCAAATCATGTTTCTTCTGAAGTGAGACCCATGGACTCCAATGGGTCTTTGCCATGGGAGAAATAAATCCTACAACATTTATACATAATGGCCCTCTCAGCTTCCAAGATCTGTGAGGTTCTAGGACCTATGTGATGTTAAAAGCATAGATATGGGAAAATACTAGAGTAACCTATTTCATTATCCCATTGAGCACCAAAAACATAAACTTTTGTCTTTTCTGATACCTTCTGTTCACAGGTTGAATGGACCTGCTGGTGTCCAATTCTGACTAAAATCCTGAATTCCTCCACTGTTTTCTATGAGCAACTCTTACACCTGCCAAGAAGGAAAAAAGAAGAAGAAAGAAATCAGAAGGAATCAGAAGACAGGCAAAGCAGTAGTGTTCCTAGAGGAGTGCAAAAGGTTAAGTTTGCAGGTGCCTCAATGCACCATGAAAGAGGCCCCTCACCTCCAAAGCCATTCTGGGCAATAAGAGCAATGCAGACAAGATGTCTCTGCATTGCTCTTACCACCCGGAATGGCTCCAAAGCCAAGAGGGAGGGGCAGCTTACATGGTGCATTGAGGCACCCTGCAAAACTTACCATTTAGCCCCCTCCTCTGGGGATGCCCCTGAGGCAAAGGCACTAGCAGGGGCATTCATGTTAAGGAGTGGGATACACTGCAAAAACTACTTGTTCATAAACACTAGCATTAAAAATACCAGTATAACTAGCATACTTATCCCATATATGTAACCACTCCCAAACTGGCTATATTTGCATGTTGTAGCCTGTGATGCAGTTATTGACACTGCTATGTTTCACATGAAAATCTTCTCTCCTATTTCATTTGGCTTGTGGAACATGGTGGGAAAAAACTGGCACACTGAAAATGGCAGAGTTTATGATCCAAACATTTATTTCTAACCATTTTTTTTTCCTTTACATTTCCCGACATGTGCAACACCCTTGATATTTCTGCCACATGGAAAAAAACAGCTATGTAAACATTGTAGATTTATGTTCAACACTTACATTCTCTGCACAGTTTCTATCCTACATATTTACCGCAGAAGGCTTTCTTTTACTACTGTAAATCCTACCATATTGTTACAATTCTGAACAAATATGATGCCACCCTCACCAACACCTTCAGATGTTTTATTGATATGCCTTCTGATGGGTGTGAAGGTGAGATACCAAAAAACTTGGGTTGCACTCCTTCCCACTACTAGACTACTTGAAGAAAAGGGCTCTAATCAGTCTAATCAGAATGCACAAAATTCCAACCTTGATTTTTAGATCTTTAATTTTGGATTGTTCTTTGTTATAAAGGAACAAAGCTGTAACATTTAACGTACAATACTTTCTTTTTTTTTAAGCCTGTATATGTGTCGGGGCTCAGAAATCTGCAGCCAAGAGTCAGGAATGAACCAGGAGTCAGTGCTGGGGGAGAAGCCTGGAGTCAAGGCAGAGCCCAAGAGACAACTTTTGTTCAGGCAATGTTTTAGCCCGAACAGGACATCTTTAAATGTCTTCCTCTTTAGGAAAATCCTAAATCTTACTCTTTAGGATAATCCAGTGGCTAACCATGGTGGGTAGTACAGAACTCAGACATTCTTATTACTGAGAAGGGTGTTCCAAACTGTTGCCTGATGGCTCCCCACCTGCGCCAGCCACACAGAGATAAGGCTTCCCAGTTCTAGTGATGGGAATTCCTGATAGAATGCCACAGAAGGAATGCAGGAAACTGTTACTGGTTCCTATTTCCTATTGTATGTTTCCTATTGTATGTATGAATTCTAAAATCAGGAATGCTCCAAAATCAGGAAGTTTCTAGCCTGCAGACATGGTTTTTTTTGGATTGCTGAACTGAAGGCTTCTTCATATTGAGTTCCAAACCTTTCACTCTACAGCTTCCAAGGTCTGCTCCCCCTTCCATATTCCAATGTCCTTTGGTCAGTTATCTCCCTATTTGTCCTTCTTAATGGAACCAAGGGAACGCTGAATGGTTTCCTACGCCAAATTTAATGTTACTCCCTCCCATGTTTCTTCGGGAAGATACTGCAAGATTCTATTCCTTGATTGTTGGTGCCCTCCTAACTCAGACGCTATGGAGACCATAGCCCATATCTGCTTTTATTGTGTAATCCATGCAAATTTGGATTCAGCCCTAGAGAATAAACTAGGGCTCTCGGACACAGAGAAACTGCTTTTTCTCCTCAGCGATGGTCCCCCCCCCCCCGAAGTTATTGAGCATGCGGCAAAATTCCTTTGGTTAGTGGACCAGAAGTTCTGGCCCAGACTTCTGTAATCTATCTTTTTGTATGATTAACTTCTCCCTGGAGGGAGTACTTTGTTAGTATGCCAATAAAGTGATTTGATTTGATTTTTTAAGAACTTTTTTTTTTTACTGTTTTGTGCAGAGGTGGGAGCTGGCCAGCACAGCACAATGCATAGCACATAGCAAGGTAGCCGGATAGTGCAGAAAATGGTGCAGAGCCAAGCAGGCAGTCCGTGGGCCTTGCAGGGGGTAATGGGGTGGTGGGAAGGGGTAAACCAGGGGCCTCAATCACACTGGAAAACACATTGCAGACAATGTCATTCTTTACCTGCAAGAAGCGGATTGCCACCCCCAAGATACAGGTATCTCATTATGCTTCTGCAAATATTTGAAAATTCCAAAATCCAGAAACATTTCTGGTTCCAAGCAATCCAGATTAGCGATACCCAACCTTATTAGTGTGAGCTGCAATAACTGTTTACTTTCTGGCCAGAGAGAACACTAGAGGGTGAACAATTGAGTAGCTGTTCCTTTGCACTGCCATAATTTCTTGGCTCACTTCCTCTTGTCCAGTGGCCTTCAAGCTTTTTTAATGCCATGGATTAATTAAGTTTTTTAATCCCAAAAGATAGATAGATAGATAATGAGACTGGGTACCCACTGCTGATCCTGCTCCATCCCCAGGACCTGATCTGTTTGCTCACCACATTTCCCCCTATCTCTTGTGTCTTCACAACAGCCCTGTGAGGTAGTGTTGGTTCAGGCAAAAACTCTTAAAATCTTCTACCCAGGCTGCTTGCAAGCCAAGGCACAAAAACTCAGATCCAAAAGTTAAGAACAAAGGCAGTTTACTTACAATCTGATGCAGAGTTATACAAACATTTCTCACATCAAGGTTCTTAAAACTAGAAGACCAGGAGCCCTAAAAAGCTGCCCCTGGATGCATGCAAGTATGATAAAACAATCCTTAAAACAGAGATTAAAATACACTCTCCTGTTCTACTAAAGTCAGCAAACAAGAAGCTATATATACATAAGGAGGAATCAGCAAGGGGACACACCCTTTAAAAAGACCATTAAAGGGACCACATAGAATTTCAACATTAAAAAACCAGATACTCAACTAATAACCACTACTCAGTGTTGTTATTCCCCAACAGGTAGGGCCATCTTTTGGGCAAGTCAGTGAGAAGAGGCTGTGCAGGATTATATCAAGAACTCAGTTTTGATACTATTATTGAATTGAATCCAAGCCCTCTCTTGCACAAGTTTTGAAAAGTTGCCGTGACCCCCCCCCCCAAATGAAGCTTCGCAACCCCTTTGCGGTCACAACCCACAGACTGAAGAACACTGCTGCAGTCTACAATGAAAGCTGGGTAGATTGTAATTATGAGGAGGAACTGTAGCAGGTCCAAGGGCTTCTTAGCAGTGCAGCCCCTGTAGAGTGGTGTGTCCTGGGAGGTGCCCAGCTAAGTCTGTCCCCAACACTGTTCCTGACTTCAAATGCTACAGTTTTAACAGAAACACAGGACTGGTTTGGACAATATTCCATGCTTAAAATGCATGCAGGAAGAGTATAGGCATTCATGCCACCTCTTCCCATCATATTATTATCGAACGGTGCAGGAGAGAAGCATTGTCTGAACCTGCTCTCCTCCTGCAAGATGGGTGAGCTAAAACTCTTCACCTGCACATTTCTCAGGGCAGTTCTCAGGCTCCTAAACTGGCCCACAATGCAATGTGCTCATTAGAACTGTAACACATGAAGGTGCAATTAGAAAATGTGTAAAGCATATTAAAATGGGAAATGTATGCCTATCCCTAATCAACTGAACGGCTTTGCAAACTTACTTTGTTGAGCCTTACATTCCAGTACAGCTTTTATCTCTATGGTAATTGATGAGTATAAGAGTACCCAAGCACTATCAATGTTATTTTCAGTGTGAATGCAGGAGTGTGAACCTGAGTCATTTTTGGTCTTGGAGACACTAGTCAAGGACCAGCTATTCAGTGATATGAGGTGAGGCGAATAGAAACAATGAAAATGTGATTCTAATGTGTGCTGTTTTCCATTTTTAAGTATCCCATCAGTCTCACCTCTGTTTCTGTCACTGTTGTGATTTACCCAGCTTTGTTCCAGCCCTGGGATCTTATTGCACACTCCATCACTTCCATCTTTCTTAATGTGAAAATAAATCTGAGATGTTGGTTCCTAACCTCATTGTCCCTTCCAATTTGCCAAGTCAGAAGCACACTGTGCTGAACATCAACAAGAGGCATCAGAGTTTAAAGGGGTTGTAAAGGGACTGCAGTGTCAGAGAGAGTCATGGGATGTAGGGGTCTAAAGTTGAAAAAACATCTGGGAATTGACACACACACACACACACACACACACACACACATACATATATATATATATGCCTCTGAGTAGCCAAGGCAGGGTGGTAGCCTACTGTCTTTTGTTGGAATAACACACA
This sequence comes from Tiliqua scincoides, assembly GCF_035046505.1. Lineage (NCBI taxonomy): Eukaryota > Metazoa > Chordata > Lepidosauria > Squamata > Scincidae > Tiliqua > Tiliqua scincoides. Next base: position 66,412,310 of record NC_089824.1, read on the forward strand.
TAATTCTGTGATCAGGGTTTCATACTCAGATGGCCTGCAATATCCGCAGATTCAGAACCCGCAGATCTCTTCATTTGTGGGTCCCCAAACCCATGGTCGATTTGGACCCTCCAAAGGCGACTGGAGCAGTACTCTGGTCACCTTCAGAGGCTTTCCACCTATGGCCCCTGCGGGCTTCAAAATGAAACCTGAAGCTCCCCCCCCCCCAAAAAAAAGAGAACTTAGTTTTTGCTGAAAAACAGTAGTTCCCTTAAAAATGCTCTCAGAAAGCCGCCTGAAGCAAAAAAAGAAAAAAAGAAAAAAAAGAGGAAACCTGATTTTTGCCACAAACTGGAAGTTCCCCCTTTTTTTGCAGAGGTTGTAGGGAGATGTGTGTGGCTGGGGCTGTGTGTGCCCCTGGGGCTGCCCACTGCCTGCCCTCCCCCCGCCCCAGAACACCTCCCTCCCACCTCCTTCCTGCACATCCCAGAGCCTTGCATCGGCCCAGCTGGGCCGAAGCAAGTCTCACTGACTCTGTCGGCTCAGAGGCTTGTGTCAGCCTCCACAGGCCGGCACGACTCTGCGCACCAGCCTTGACGACTCCTGAGGAGGCGCAAGCATACCTTATGGCATGTTTGTGACCTTCTTGGGCCAGCACAAGTCCTTTGTGCTGGCCCATGTGCAGTTCAGGATTGCGCTGTACACCAATGATCTTTTCTCCTTTTCCCACTAACACATAATCCCTGGTTCCTCAGACCCTACTTCCCCTACAGAGCCCTTCTGATTTCCCTTCATTTTACTTGCCCACTCCTCTCTTGCATTTGTACCATTACTCACCATTAGTCACCATTTCTTGTAAGGATTTCCTCTTTCTCATTCTTTCTACCTAAAATCTGCTGATGTTTAGGGCCTAGTTGTGTGGGTGATGGTTGTGTGCTTTGTACTGCATTTTCATTCGAATTCCCTTTCCCAATTATTGTATTTTTATTCCCACAATAAGAGCTATCTGCTGTTGTACCTTGAACCTTGCCTCCCACCTCATTTCATGCCTTTCCATTTATTTGTGCCATAAGCAACTGTGCTTGGCCCTGGGACACACAGTATATTTCCCCCTGCTTGTACAAGTGTCTTAGAGCACATCCAGTAATATAATGTCCATCCATCCCATACACATTGGTGGAGTATCCATCTTATTGAGTGCTAAGGAGATTGTCAGCCAGCTAGGAAGGAAACCTAAAAGCAGCACTGCCACTTGCCAAGTTACCACTGCTCTCAGGCCTTGCTTCCAGTACTCAAGTCAATTCCACATTTTCAGCTGCTGCTTTCCTTGAGCTTTTCTCCAAAAAAGCCCAAAGACAGCACAACAAGATGTCCCAGAAGTCTCTAATACTTCAGAGGACTTGGGGTGGGGGAGGTATCTTCTAATCTCCTACAGGCTGTTTATCTTGTCTGAAGCACTACTTTGTGCATGACAAAACACAGTACAAAGTGCCATTTCTGATTATGTGAGCATCCTGTACAAACATGGTCATTTCATACAGGGTGCTGCTGAGTGAGTCAGAAGTGGGACTTTGCACAGTGCTTGGTGGCACATGAGGCATCGTTTCTCACCCAGCAGGTGTAAAATGAAAGGATGCTGTATTTCAGGTGCCTCTGATGCTTGATGTGGGAGGTGAGAGCATTGGGAGGGAAGCAGTGATGGATGAAGGTGTGCCAGGATGGAAGCCTGATGATTGCTACTGCCCAGTAGCATAGGCACTACATCTCTGAAAATATGAAATCTGGATCCAGAGATCTACTCAAAGTGAAACATCAGGGAATGTTCAAAGAAAACTAAATGAGTTTGTATATGACATAAGCATTTTTTCATGGAAGCTTTTGCCTAGGCCAGGGGTGCCCAAACCCCAGCCCTGGGGCCACCTACGGCCCTCAAGTTCTCCCATTCTGGCCCACAGGGAGCCCCTCATCTCCAATGAGCCTCTGGTCCTCTGGAGACTTGCTGGAGTCTGTGCTCACCTGAGGCAACTGCCCTCAGCATGACAGCCAACTGTTCAACCTTTTGCATGAGCTGTGGGACGAGGACTCCCTCCACTGCTTGCTGTTTCACATCTGTGATGCTGCAGCAGCAGCAAAGGAAAGACCAGCCTTGCTTTGTGCAAGGCCTTTTATAGGCCTTGAGTTATTGCAAGACCTTCATTCATATAAGTTCCATCTCTAATATATTCATTTTTGTATATTTATTCACATTTGAAATGTAAATTAATTCTTTTTTTTTTTCCTAGCCCCTGACACAGTGTCAGAGAGATGATGTGGCCCTCTTGCCAAAAAGTTTGGACACCCCTGGCCTAGGCAATAGCACTCTAAGGCTGCAATCCTAACCACACTTTCCTGAGAATAAGCCTCATTGAACAAAATAGGACTTCTGAGTAGGCCTGGTTAGGAATGTGCCCTGAGTCTCCTTTCCTGCTAGCAGACAAGTCTCTCTGATCAGATGAATTTGGCTGGAGAAGACAGATAGCCACTGCTTGCAAGCTATCGGTTGTCTACCCTTGACTGAAAAAGTGGATTTTCTTCTTTGAAATCACATCTCATTAAATTAAGGTTCTTTAAGGTATTCTAAGAACCAGATCAAACTCACACTAAGGCCCAAATCCTAATTAATTTTTCAGCACTGACATAACTGTGCCAATTGGGCATGTGCTGCATCCTGCAGCTGGGTGGCAGTCACAGAGGTCTCCTCAAGGTAAGGGAATGTTTGTTCCCTTACCTCAGAGCTGCATTGCCCTTACCTCAGTGCTGGAAAGTTGGTTACGATTACGCCCTAAGTAGCTTAATCCGTTTCTACCCAGCCAACAGGTGTACACATTTGATCGTTGCGTATATGCAACGTTGGGCAGAAATGTCTTCAAGGTAGTTTCTGTTTTGTTTTTTTCCCCCTCAAGTGCCCTGCATACTATCCTTAATTCTTAAGAAGCAAACAAAAAGCAATTCAAGATGTTCAAAAATTAATTTTCTCTCAATGAATATATGAGGTTAACCATTCACAGATTGCAATCCTTTAATTTCTAAACCAGAAGTAAGTCCCACCAGGATTTCAGAGGGATTTATCAAGGAGTACAAAGTGTCTTTTGGGCTCCTTCCCAAAGGGGAGGGGCAGGGAGGGCAGTGACAGGGGCAGGATCTGCTGTCTATGGTACCCTGGCTCCCTTTTTTACTCAGGGCATAGGTACAATGTATCCCCAGCATCCATCTTTCATGGGCCCTGGGTCCCATTACAGTGGACTCAGGGCCCAATGTAGAGACATGCTTGTAAGAGACATGTGCTTAGGATTAGAGCTTGAGGGACAAACTGCTTGGGTCCTACAAAGCACACTTAACCTCAATGATTTTCATTTTTTGTTGCTTAACAGCAATCAGATTGGGAGAAGCATGGCCTGACCCAGCTGCTTTGCATACATACACAAGTTCAATTGAAACTAATGGGTTTCCCCCCCCCCTGTGGTAAATAATATCTGGATTAGGGTCATCATGGAGTGGGACTGTGGTATGCAGCAGGGATAAGCCGTTTCTGCCCAACGTTGCATATACGCAACAGGGACCAAATGTGTACGCCTGTGAGCCAGGCAAAAATGGGTTAAAGCCCTCCACCCCCATGGTCTGTGTCCATAGGGGACCCTGATCCAACTGTTATTGACTACAGAAAATTTAAGCCCATCCAGGCTAATAATGCTTTAAACATCACAGGTACTTTCATCATAAAATATAGGCTGTGGAGAAACAATGTCACTTTATGAGGGAAAAGTTTTTTTTCCAAAGCCTTTGTTCACAGTTTATATTTTACCCACTGGCAGGCTGCCCACAGAGATCAAACTATAGCAATATAACTTTAAAACAGTAAACAGAGGCTTTAGAACATACTTTCACCTCATAAAACCTTATTTTCCCAATTAGGTATTTTGGGCTTGACAAGTTATAGAAGGTTCTGTTGGCTATCAAGAAATAACCAATTTTTCCACTCATTTATTTGACGTTCCCCTCAGAAATGTGACAGGTCTACCTAGGGTCAGCTTAGATGCTACACTTGGTTCACTTTGCTGCGTGTTTGTGTTGCAAGCTCACAGACTCCACCTACTTTGTGGCACGCCAACACTTTTGTGCTTAAAATCCTATGGGATTTGAAGGTTGTTTGAAGTTCATTTCAACTGTCCATCTATATTGCACAAGGGATGGGGAAACCCAGCGTGGCTTGACTCGAGTCGAGTTGCCGAGTCACCATCTCCCGTGACTCAACTCATAAAAGAGTCCTAACGGGGGCACTTTCCGAATCACCCTTTAGTGACTCTAAAGGAGTCAAGTCCCCCTGCCTTTAAAAAGCCTGCCGTGGAAAAAGCAGTGCTGCTTCCAGAGAGTGTGTGTGTGTCTGAGTTCTCTTAATCACTTCCCTGATGCCCCCACCCATCTGTATAGAGGATGGAGGGGTGGGAGGAACTGCAAGAGTGCAGGCATGGACGCAGCTAGAGGGAGGAGGGACACAAGCAGCAGCTGCAAAGCTTACAAGGACAATCCGATCCTTTGCAGCCCTACTCCAAAGTAGTCCCACTGTAGCGGGTCATTCAATGAGAATTCCTTCTCCCTTTCCATGCGGTTGGCAAGCATGATCACTATGAACTCCCTCTCCCATCCTTTCCTCCACCCTCTCCCTGGGCTTCTTCAGTCAATCATAAGACAAGAACCACCCCCCATGGCTCTTCCTCCTGCTCTCCCTCAGTCAATGAAAATATCAGAATGCCCATCCTTTTTCTAATGATCATCCATTTCTTCCTTCCTATCAGAGACAGGAAAAGAGAACCCAGTCCCGCCTCCCCCCTCCTGCTCACATTACCTCTTTCCTGCCTCCTGGCTGGCACTTTCCTGCTGCTCGCCCAGTTGGAATGCTGGCCCCATGAGGTTTTCCATGCCGTGAAAACAGTAAGCAAGCACACCCAGACAGACAGACTCAAGTCAGCATGCGCCGAGTCAGGGGGGCCCTGACTCAAGTTTTTTCAGTGTCTTCCATGCGCGTGACTCACAAGTCGCTGAGTCGCACAAGTCACCCAAAATCATGCAATTTCATGACTCGATTCCAAGTCGAGTTCCCAACCCTGCCATGCACCAAAACACTAGTTTAAATACAGTGTACCAGGGCAGTTTACAAATCTCCACCCTCTTTCTGATTAAACTGAAAAGCCCTGAAAAGCCCTGATAGTTGTGTGCACACACATAAGGTACATACAAACTAAACGTTTAAAACGTATCAGTGAACCACGCATCATCTGAACTGGTCCAAAGCGAAGAAAGTGGTCTCAAAATGGGATGAAATGAGTCTTCTTCAACAATAACTATGGTAGTTCTAATGGGACCTCACCACATATTAATTGGGTCTACATAGTGACATTGCTGGTTCTCGTTGGTAGGAAAATTGTCAGTAAAGGAAACAAAGAACTGCAAAATCCCATATGTCCATTTAATATGAATTATTATTGGCATAGTCTCAGTTCTAACAAGTTACTGAGTTCTAAACCTAGACTAATTTTTTGAGCAATAATTTTATATTGCAACACTAATTTTTTTTTTTTAATGATCATTTCATACGGCAACAGGATCTTAAGTGATTTCAAAGAACAAGCTGTGGCACTGAATGTTCAATGACTGGAGGAAGCCCATTTAACTGTAAATTACTTGGCAAAGGTATAAAAAGCTGAGCCACTGGTATTCTGAATGTTATATTAGCTTACAGGAAGGAGGGTTGTGTGCTACATATTGGCCTTTAACCAGAAAAAAAGAAAAGAAAAAAAAACTGTTTTTAGATTTGGACTTTATGACTAAAATTAACAGAAAGCTTATTAAGTTATCTAAATTTTGGTATACAGACAGACAAATATAGTCTTACAGACAAATATGACACCATGGCAAATGCCATGTTCATAAACTGCTGTTCTGATAAAAAAAAATGGGGGGGGGGAGATAATGGGCAGCCCAATCCTAAATTATGCCGGTACAGCCAGGCTGCATGGCCTGCACTACATCCATTGCAGCTTAGGAGTAGGCTGGAGGTTTCCTTGGAGTAAAGGGATATTTTTCCCCTTACCAGAGGTAGAGCCCCAGCCACCCCATAGAGCTTCTCAGATCCATGCCAGCTATATAGCTGGCACGAATATGAAAGAATGGTATAATGTTGGGTGGGTCGGTGAGAGTTAGGATACGGCCTGAGCCATCAATCCTGCCCCCACCCTTTCTGCCCTCCCTCTGCCCAAAAGCACAGTGTTTGAACTCCTGGATGACAGAACTATATTGTCTGAAATGAGTGCACAGGGGAGAGTTAAGGAGAAGTGCAGAATAGGTTGTGCAGAAACAGTCCTCACCTTGGACTGTTTTTCTTCAAGACATAGAGATCTTTCTTTGGCTTACTTTGGCCTTTTTCTCAAGAATGCAAGTCTGTCTTCATGTATGTTTCTTTTTTAAAAACAAATATGTACATTATAGCAATGGAAAGTCATTTTTAAATACTTATCTGACCTTTTAAACTCCAGAAACGTATTTAAAAATGACTTAATTGCCGTAATGTACCTATTTGTTACACTTTTTTCTTCTTCCCTATGTATGTATAAGACAGAAAAGTGCACAGACCCCCTCCTTTACACATCCTCTTGCCCGCCTCTTGCAGATGCATGGATACAAGGGAGACAAGGTGCACATGTGAAGAGAAAAAGTTATGTACATATAGATGTGCGAATAAGTAGGAAGAGTAGTTAGGGCCCTCCAACTCCATCTAGTGAGCAGACTGAGATCTTTTCCTTTTTTTAAGAGTTGATCTATCATTGATGCCTTTGTAAAATAATATTAAGCAGGAGGAATAATTGGGTGATGCAATATATGCTTTGAATGGTAAAGTTGCAAACTCGATCTACGACTCTCCAAAGGCTATCATAGGTTGCAGGGCTAGAAAAGAGCTATGGTCAAGACTTTGGAAAAGCCACTACCAATCAACAGACATTGTATTGGGCAGGTGACCCCAGTGTTTGCCTGGCTCCATATAAGGCAGCTCCATATATCCTTACATGCTCTACTGGAGACTATTCTTCAAGTCTGCTTTGAAATGACACTGTCCAGGCCCAAAACAGTCCACTGCCACCAGTATTGAGGGTCCCAGGGTCAGCCAGACCTGTTGGGCCCTCTGATGGGTGTGGACCCTCAGCTAGTTCTCTAACTGAGCACTGATCAATGAGAGGGTGGGCGCAGGGCTTCGTGAATACATAAGCTAAGCAGGGTCAGGCCTGGTTAGTACTTGGATGGGAGACCGCCTGGGAATACCGGGTGCTGTAGGCTTATACCATAGTCTTTCGAGACTGAAGGTTGCCAACCATCAATTGGTGGGAAACGGATTTGTAAATGCATCATCAGTGGGGGTGGGGCTTGCTGGCATGTTCTTCCTTCCCATCATCCCCACATGTATAGAAATGCATGCGGGGGGAGACACATCTGAAGAGGGCTTTCTTTCTGAGTGGTTTCTGTGCAACAGTGGCCTGCTAATTATACCATTTAAGTTGCCAATACCATGTGTTTAAAAAAATCCTAAATAAATATTATAAAGAAAAATGTTGGAAAACACCATGAAAGATGGGGCATACATCTTTGGATGGATTAAAAAAAAATTAGGACAAATGAGGGCACTTGGGAAGATGTTCTTGATGCATGAGGGAACATCTGAAGAGGACTTCCTTTCTGAGTGAATTCTACACAATAGTGGTCTACACAATCATGCTAATGATGCCATTTAAGTTGCCAATACCATGGGTTAAAAAAATAGTAAATAAATATTATAAAGAAAAATGTTGGAAGCCACCATGAAAATGGTGCATACATCATTGGATGAATTTTTTAAAAAGATTAAGACAAATGAGGGCACAAGGAGGAGTTCTTGATGGGTGTTCTTGAAGGAGTTCTTGAAGGAAGGGGCATGTTTTCAGCCCCTCCCTTCCTCTGGCATTCAGAAATTCAATCCTGTTTTGTAGCATAATGCAAGAATTTGAATTCACACAATTTTTAGTGGTAATGAACATGGGGTTCCCTTTTGTAGGATTTTTATTCTTAACGTATCCAATATTTTAGGAATACATGTTAGAAATCTTAATAAATAGCTTTAGAACGTGAAACAAATGCATCTCTAAAAAAAGATATCAAGTTTTGGAAAGATGCATAGGAATCAGATGTTAAGAAAACAGAGTAAAATGTAGCTGGAGAGGAAGCAGTAGCAACTTCCTGATAGTCTGGTTCCTGTCAGAAGCAGTGGTGCTTCATTAAAAAGAAAGGTTTTGTTTGTGGCACTTCATTGCCCCTGAGGCCATTTCAGGTTTGCTAACACAAATGATACAGAAAAAGGCTATTAGATGAGGTGTTGTTTTTTTTAAGTACAGGTAAGGCAGATCAGGTTCATCATGCAAGCATCATAGTTTTCTCATGGGCATAGTTTAGCTGAACCAACTCAGTGCTTTTCTGCTACATTTCTGTGCATGTCCTTTTGCTGTTGCAAACAAACAAGAGGAGGAGGAGGAAGAGGGGGAGGAAAGTGGGCTTGGAAACCTATTAGGTTTCCATGGAATAGCCGGCATATCTTGTTAACATGTTGTAGAATATCTGCTCTCCTAGCAGGAAGTGACAGTATATCAGCAGCTTTGAAATCTCCCCAAGACATCCTACACATCCCTAATAAGGAGCTGAAATCAAAATAGTGCCCAGGTGCTCACCATCTCTGGGAAAATTGGTTTGCTCCTGGGCTCTCCTTGAGCAAACCACCGAGAGAAGCAGAAAGGGTACGAATATAACCTCATTAAAGCAGACAGCGAGCCTAAGTGGCATACAAGGCTATTAAACAAACGAGATTGGTCCATAATAATAAGAACAATATTTCACATCTGTTGCATGGTGCTAGGGCTTTTAACAAGTAATAGGAGCGCCAAGTTGGCAGAGAGTTGTGCTTCTCCATCCGTATATCATTGTCAGTGGTGGAGCTGTCTCAAAAGAAGCACTTATCTTATACACTTTATTGCTTGATAGCTTGCTGATTGCTTTTACAAAGCAAGAAATTGATGGCCTGATTCAGCAGTGACATTAGGTTATGTTCATTTTTGGTGATTGATGCTCTGAATTAGAAAACTCTTATAGTCCCTTCTCAGCTTTCCAAATATGAAATTTCAAACAGGCAAGCCGAGTGTCACAAGGAAAATGAAACAGCCGCTGCCAAGCTGGTTGAAATTCTGCATTCAAATCGCTAACTACGTCTTGCTGTTTTTAATACTAGGTTCATAATTTATTTGTTACGGTTGTTCTTTCAAATGGTAATTTTAAAGAAAAAACCACGCAGCCAAATAAAAAGGGAGGGACGACTGCGACCTCCTTGCGTCATTGTGGTTGAAGGTTAATTCATAATTCACAAAAGTGATTGAACTCTCAGTTAAATATAATTGAATAATTGTGCAGTTTCTTTGAGAGCTGAGTTGAAAGCATGGGCTGTATCTAAAGAAAGTTTGTTGTGACTAAGCCCTATTGGAATCAATGAGGTTTCATCATGACTAACTTCTTTGGTCATTATTTAATGAAAATTAGGATACAACCCAACGAAGCAAGTTAGTTGTGAATTCAATTCATTGAATTCAATTCATTGAATTCATTCATATTTCATTTCAATCAGATTTAGTCAAGACTTACAGCCCAACCCTATCTACTGCTACCACCGTTTGAGGGAGCTGCACAATGAAGGCATGCCCTGAATCCTATGCTAGAAGGGACTATTAGGAAGCCTACTTGGTAAATGTATGTCTGTTCCCTTACACTCAAGTAACTCACTGTTTCCCTTTGGGTCTACTTTCAACTATACCAGCTGTTTATCTGGTGCAAGTCATAGTGGACCCAAAGGAGAGGGGTAAGAGAGGGCAGGGGGCATAGTGTATTGCTATGCTGCACCCCTGTCTGCCCCACCACACCTCTCAGAAGCCCAGATCCCTGCCCTTTTCCCACCTCCTTGCCCTGATTCTCCCCCTCCCTGCCCACCACCTGTGCTGGCTAACCTGCTAACATGGAAGCAGGCCACCAACAGTGCCGCCATTTTCAAAAATGGCCACCAGCAACATGCTCTCTGCATCATCAGCAACATATTTACAACAGTGGAACAGTGTCCTCCTGTCATAAACTATGGGATAGAATTGGACCTTAAATTTCATTAAATGCAACCCAGTTTTCTTATGACCCAATCCTATTCAGGGCCTATTCAGGCCCTACAACAACAGATCTGATTACCTGCTGCCATAAGTCCCATTCCAGGCCAATCATGCAATGGCTCTGTGTATACACCAGCAGCTTCCAGGTGCCCTATCAGAGCAGGTAAGGTGGTGATGGGAGTGGTTCAGGGGAGGATTGGGGCATGCAAGCATAGAATACCTCATGCAAGGGAGGAATGGGGCAAAGTGGTGGAAGAATGGTATTCTTAATAGTGATGGAGGGTTGGCAATATCAAATGATAAAGAAGATGCTGCCATAGTTATTTACACTCAGAATAGATTGGTTGGCTCTTGTATTAGGCAGATTTTTTAAAAACTTACATTATTAATATAACTCTTAAACTCCTAGATGGGAATCTGGCATCAAAAATCTGTGGCCATTTTTCACCAAATACATTTGAAAATTGAACAGACCATAATGAAATTATATTGATATAAATCAAATCAAGGGGGGGAAAAAACAGGCCAGCTTCCAGAAGAGCAAAACAGCAGTAGACTAGTGCATTATATTGTCCCACCAGATTACTGAACATAACCCAGATTTTTTTAAAAAAAGATGATGATTACTAACTCAGTGCCCACAATGCACCTGGCATTTTACATAGAGGGAAAAAAGAGGTCCCTATCCCGAGAGGCTTGTGATCTAGATATTGATACGGGGGGGGGGGGGAGTAGACCAGGCTGGAGGTAGAGGTAAACAATTGTTTCAGTTATACATACATAGTTATAGTAGGAGAGACTACTAAGGTGTACAGTGAATGGCTGCACACAGGTCAGTTTTGAGGACTTTGAAGGAAGTCGGCAACAAAGCAGCCCACAAATGTGCTGGGTAGTAGTTATAAACATAAGGGGCAACAAAGGAAATAGACCAGAGTTGTTTAAGAAAGCAGGGGAATTTTGGAGCAGGGGACCTTTGAATGTCTGAAATTGTGGAACTAGAAAAGCAAAAGTTACAGACAGGAGTGTAGGGAGTGGTAGGGAGAGATGAGGCCATGGAGGGCTTTGAAGGCAAATGCAAAAAACTATGGCTGGATTCTGGAGCAGGCAAAGATCCAGTGAAGGGATTTAAGGAGGCACATGGCATGGACTGTGCAAGAAGTGAGATTTGAAGCACTATAAGTACCTTTATTGATCTCACAGCAACATTTGGTATCATATTTAGAGATTATGTCCAGGCTGACCAGAAACAATGGAAGACAAAGTACCTATACATTTAACCAGTGTATAGAAGAGGGGATTTTGACATGTGTAGCTTTTTAAATCCTTCCATGTTGAGCTGCACCTGCCAAAATTTCCTCTTCTATACACTGGTTAAAGGTACAGGCACTCTGTCCTCCATTGTATCTGGTCACTCTGATTCTGTCTTGTCTAAACAGTAACTAACATGAGTAGATTCTTTTTAGTAAACTTTTATACAGTAACACAAACTTAAAAGTCCAGGTGAGTTAAAATCATTTGATGTCTAAAAAAAAATTAGCAAAAAGAAGAGAGAGGCAAGACTACCTGTTGGTAAAGTTCCTTTAAAAAAAATGTCTATGAGAATAATGTAATGGAAAAATTATCTCTTGCTCTAGTTTTTTCCCACCATCTCTAAGGTATTACACCAGTTTTATCTTTTTTAAAATTGATATCTGCGTCACATGGACTCAGAACCAATTTCAGTATTTTTTTTTCCCCCTAACTGTTAGTAATTCTGTCCCCAAGGGGCTCACAATTTTAAAGGAAAATGTGATTTAGGGGATTCAAAAAGGCCAAATGAGCTCAAAGTGGGAATGATAAAATACCAAAAAGAAAGAAAAGTGAACTCGGAGCTCAGACCTAGGTAAAGTGGAGTCTCTGAGGCACAGCAGCAACTGGGGATTGGATTGCTGCCTTCCTCCCTCCCCCGCAACAACTTACAGTGCTCCCAACTACCTTGTAGGAGTTTGGGAAGCACTGGTCTAGGAGCAACACCAGTTTGGTAGGGGTCCTAAGTTACCAATCCTATTGTCTCCCCGCCCGTCTATATGTGGACACATGCCAGCTTCCTCCTCCCCCCCGCCTTTTCAGAAACAGGGTAGGCAAGCAATGGAAAGGGATCTTTGCTGTGGCAGCATCTTATCCACCCACCCACCCATTTCCTGGTGGGCATCTTGTGGCTTACCAGATACTGGATAGGGAAGCAACCTCAACACCAGCCCTTTTCTTTCCAAATGCGAAAGCATTGGAGATAGAAAAATTGGCAATTTTCAAATGGCCAGCACCAGGAAGTAGGATGGACTGCTACAGATGCTACTGTCTTTCTTATTGCTTAGTAAACCATAGGCAGTGCAGAAGGAAGAGAGGCTACCGAAGCAGACAGGTGGGGCTTGGCTGGCCATAGGCATCACTGAGCCATACCTGTGATGTGGAGCTCCAGACCATGCACAGCCAGGCTAACATGTGATTTAGGCAATCCTGATAATGTCCTTTACATTGAGCCTCTAAGAAAATATTTGCATCTGTTCCTTGTTTAGTCTTAGGGGTTGAAGTGACCATGATTTGCATTTTGCTGAATGATATTGATAGATGTATAAATAGATCAGGGGTGCCCAAACCCTGGCCCTGGGGCCACATGCGGCCCTCAAGGCCTTACAATGCAGCCCTTAGGGAGTCCCCAGTCTCCAATGAGCCTCTGGCCCTCTGGAGCTTTGTTGGAGCCCGCACTGGCCTGACACAACTGCTCTCAGAGTGAAGGTGACTGTTTGACCTCTCGTGTGAGCTGTAGGATAAGGACTTCCTCCACTGCTTGCTGTTTCACGTTTGTGATGCAGCAGTGGCAGCAAAAGACAGGCCAGCCTTGCTTTGTGCAAGGCCTTTTATAAGCCTTGAGCTATTGCAAGACCTTCATTCATTCATATAAGTTCATCTTTAATATATTCATTTATGTAAACTTATGTAAATTTATTCAAATTTTAAATGTAAATTAATTCTTTTTTCCCCCAGCCCTCGACACAGTGTCAGAGAGATGATGTGGCCCTCCTGCCAAAAACTTTGGACACCCCTGCAATAGATGTATCAAATGACGAAAGTGGCATTCTTTTCTGTGGCCATGCAAGAAAAAAATCAAGAATAAATATTAGCTGTTCATAGTTCCATTGCCCATAATACGGCATATCATGAATAATATCTTTATTCTCTGGGTGCATATGCTTTTCCTCTGTTCCTCCAGAATTTTTGCCTCCCTAGTCAATAGCATCACCTGATATCTCAAATGAGTACAGGTTCAATCTTGTTATACACTGATTTTTTTATACACGGTTTTCACTCAACACAAATGGCCACTGCAAATGAGCAGGAATGTGCTGATCCCTGGAGAAGGGGAAAAATGCATCCCTTTAAAATCACAGTTTAAAAAACTGCTTTTTACTGTTGTAGGGAGATAGTCATGCAAGAGATTACAGGTATAACCTAATTATCCACAGATTTTTCATGGGGGGGGGGAGGAATCCGCAGATGATGGATGAGAAGTACCCTTTGAATTAAACAGTCAAAACAGTCTTGTAAATGCGAGAGGGCAGCCAGCTGACAATCCATCAATCATTCTCTCTCTACTCCTCCCTTTTCCCCTGAACACCCTGAAAGAAGGCTAAATGGCAGCTATTATCACCTCCTCAATTCTTTCCCCCTCACTGGGGCTTCTAGTGAAGGGAGGGATTGCTTCCTCCTATTGAAGCCTAAGCGCCTGGAGAGAGCGCCTGTGTGCATTTCAAAAGGTCAGCAAGACTGTTTTTAAATCACCAGAGCAAAAGAGACTTTGTTCTTTAAATTGATTTGCTTTAGTGCATTTTTTGCCTTTCACATGAGTTCTGGGAATGAGAACCCAGAGTCTCATCTGGTAATCTCAACCCAGATGAGACTCAATAATAATGAGATGCACAGGCCAATCCTATCCACACTTTCCTGGGAGTAAGCCCCATTGATTCTAATGGAACTTACTTCTAAGTAGACATGCATAGGCTTGGGCTGTCAACCTGTAAATGCTTTTCTTAAGGCAGGGGTGCCATACATAAGGCCCGGGGCGGGAGCGGATGCGGCCCGTGGAAGCTTTTTATCTGGCTCTCAGCTGCTGAGCAGTGCTGAGATGCTACTGCTATAAGGTCAGCTCACATGAAAATTGGGCTCTCCCATATCTTGAAATATGATAAAGATTTGTGTATTTTCTCTTCTGTCATTTGCAGCTGAGTTCCTAAGTGAGAAAAAGTGCTTATTTTTGGATATGACCTGTTTAATGACATCATTTCCTGCCTAATGACATCACGTCCAGCCCTCAGCAGGCACCATGAAAGCTGTTCGGCCCTTGGTATGAAACGGGTTTGATACCCGTCTTAGGGAGTGACATGTCAACTTCTAAAAATATATTTGTCTCAAATGATCAGTGTTTTAGGACTGGTGCCATAGTAAACATTGGCACAGGGATGTTTACAGACACAATATTTATGCTCTTCTATTGTCATTACTGTGCTTGCAAACATCCCTGTGCCAATGTTTGTTATGGCATCAGTTCTACACCAGTGATCAATAGGACTTCTAGCAATTTGTAGTCAGTTATACAACCCGAAACCGATTATTTGGCCATCTTATCAATGCCATTGATAAACTCATGCTCGCTTTATGCTTCTGATCCTTTTGCAATTACAATGTATGTGGCAACCGATGTGTCAAATTTCATGCAGTTTCATCTGTCCGCTTATTCCTGAAAGGAATCCATAGAAACAGTACAACATTCAGTAACCTCTCTAGATTTAATACTATAATAAAATGCACTACAAACAACATTGGTCAATATCTTTGTACAGTACTTTTGAACATAATCTTTCACAAATAGCTAATACGTCCATCTCATTTCCCATAACACGTTCCCTTTGTAAACCTATTAAAAGCATGTCTAATGGATATTATATTAAGACGAAGCAGTTTTCTATCAGCTCAAATCCAACATATCCTCTCTAAACCTGAGAGCTAGATGCTATTTGCCTAAAGGATAACATGCTATTGAAGGACTGAATATATATACCTTAAGGCTAAGGATGATGATCTACACTAAACCAATTTGAAAACCTTCCCTTCAGTATGCCTGAAACCCAAGGCAATTGAAAGATGATGCATGGGGTCAGAATATCACATGGTGTGTGTGTGTGTGTGTGTGTGTGTGTGTGTGTGTGTGTGAGAGAGAGAGAGAGAGAGAGAGAGAGAGAGAGAGAGAGAGAGAGAGAGCTGACACCTGACTAAAACGTGTGTCAAGAAACCTGGAGAGAGGGTGGACTGATAACAGGTTTGGAAGGAGAAAGTAGGTGGTTTATCATAACACTTCTGAATTTTCTGAAATAGAGATAAAATAGCAGGCTGTTAGACCTAGCTGAGAAAAGCTCAGTGCAATCCACAAGGGAGCGCAAAAGTGGTTTTAAACATTTTCTTCAGATGGACTTTGAACTATGTCCAGATAGAGAAAATTTGGAGCCGCTTATCCCAGTGCTTTGAATCATACCAAATGCTAGTTCACCAGGGATGCATTACTGATTGGGTTTTGTGTCATGCAGTGATGACACCAATGTTCAAAATTGAAGGATTTTTTTTTTTAAACCTTCTCTAGGTTTTATTTCCATTATCTGATCCTGGGAGACAGTATAAGTTCTTAACTGGTGTCTAGTGGTAGTTTTGGAATGGATGCGGGGGGGGGGGGAGATGAAACACAATGAAGTGTAATTCAGACATGACAGCAGTATTGTTGGTTGAAGATCTGACGACCTGGGAGGAGTAGTGCAGGTTCTCTCATGGACATACATAAACCACACACTTCCGTACCACAGATTCAGAGCAGTGTGCAGGGGAAAATGGACCTGCGAATGAACTGTGAATCTTCAGCTGTGAACTCACACACATTTGCATCATAGTGTCTAAGAATATTTATTTATTTCATATATTTCTACCTTGCATTTCCTCCACTTGTGTGGATGTAAAATCAATCTTGTGAGGAAAATTCCAAGCGCTGAGTGCAACAGGAGAGATGTGTAGAAGTATGAATACAGGGGCTGAGGGCCCAATCCTATCCAATTTTCCAGTGCCAATGCAGTCCTGAGGTAAGGGGGGAAAAATACTTTTTTATCTTGAGGAGGCCTCCATGACTTTCCCCCTCCTGCTGGATGCAGCATATGCCCAGTTGGCATGGCTGCATCAGTGCTGGAAAGTTAGACAGAACTGGGCCCTGAGTTCATGCTTCCCTGAACATGCTTCAAGCATGTTAGTTCATGCTTCCATCAAGTCATGTAATGAGGAAGTGGTGCAGATTGTGTTTGCTGCTTTGCTTTGTGGGAAAAAAGTTATTTCCCACAATCTGTGCCTAGCGCTGCCGTTATGCATGTTGTGCTGGTACTAGGAGCTTCCTGGCTGTTGCAAAACATGAGTCACCAGAGTGCTTGGGCCGGCCACTGAAGCAAGCAGTGAGCGGACAGCTCCTCATGGGAGGGGAGCCGGGATGCCCGCTGACCCAGATAAGGGTGAAAGTGAGGCACAGATAGTGAAAGGGAGGCAGGGGGTGGGTGGAATGAGGCAGAGAAGGGGGAAGGAAGGAGGACGTATTGAGAGCAGGAAGTGGGCAGTTTCAGCAGCAGTGGTGCATGCTGAAAACCTAACCCCTTTTCTGGGCTTGATCCACCCTCATGGGTCCCAGCAGAATTGCTTCCTCTTACCCTGTGTTGAGCTGCAGCAAATAGCCCTATGGGGCTATTTGGATCTGTATCATCTCAAGTGGTCGCGGAGAACTGAACAGCATGGAGTTGCTCCAGGCTGCCGGGACCAGAGTTAGGATCTGGCACTTGTGCCAGATACTGCCCCCCCCCCCACTGAATTGTCTCCCACCCACGGACCCACCCACTGCCTGCCTTCCTCTCACCTCGAAATGCATCGCCCCTGACCTCCCTCTGCCCCATCAGACCCCCCCCCCCCAGCCTGACTCAGCCGGTGCGGAATTACCTATTGCACCAATCCCTTGGGGCCCGAGCTGGTCTCCCTGCTCTTTTGGTGGCATGGAAGTGCTTTACGGCAGTTTCACTACACCGTTGGGCCAGCACAAGGAACTTGCTGGTCCATTTCCTTTCTTGGATTGGGCTCTGAGTCTGTTTGGTGTTTGAGATGTCTTTAGCCAGATGATTTTTAAAAACTGATTTAAAAAAAAATAAATTTAAACCTCATTTTTCTTATGCTCCAGTTTAGTATTACTCTGAGTTTATGGAATTCTGAGCACAATCCTCTGCATGTTTACTCAAAAGTAATCTTCAGTGAGGCTTAATATCAGGGCAGTGCACATAGGATTGCAACCTGCATTCGTTTGTGGTTGCTTGTGTTGGGGGCGTGGCAGGTTCGGGGAGCTTTTGCTGAAGCTTTTTGTTTGAAATCTTTTTAGGTACTGATCCACAACAGCACCTAATTGATTTTGTCTTTCCCAGAGTTTTGGGAACTGATGTCTCTAGAGCTTGCTTTTGATCAGCTGAGCAGTTCATTTCAAATCTCCAGGCTCAAAAATAGTCATCTCATATCCCCTTTATACCTTCCTTCACCATATGCAGCAATTTCAACCTTTTTCGTCTCACTGACAAGGTGCTAAAATTGTCAAGGTACACCCCCAGTTTTTTGACCAGGCACACCATGCTGCTGGTAGGAGGCTCAAATTCCCCAACTGCCCTACTAATAAATGACTCCCGTGGCACACCTGCAGACCATCCACAGAACACCATTTGAAAATCACTGTGCTAGGGTCTGGGGTATTGTTTGCTGGAGTGAAGTTCTTACCTTACATTATTCTGAAGGACTTTGAGGAAATACAGCTTGCCATGATTCAACTGATCAAACAACACACAATTCCAATTATTTTATTTCTATTTTCAACTCCCTTAGATGGCAGTTTGGCTTTGTCTGCCTGTGCATCCTTTTTAATGTCCCCTAAAATAAGGCTCTTTGGTCCTCCCCATCTAACACAGTGATTTTCAACCTTTTTCATCTCATGACACCTGAGAAGATGCTAAAATTGTCAAATCTTGACCAACATTGATTTGATCATCAAAATCATTTATTTTGATTTTGGTCATCAAAAACATTGACCATCAAAATCTTGATGGGTTCTGAGCTGTCTGTGACAGATCAGGAGAGAGATCTTGGGGTGGTGGTAGACAGGTCGATGAAAGTATCGACCCAATGTGCGGCGGCAGTGAAGAAGGCCAATTCTATGTTTGGGATCATTAGGAAGGGTATTGAGAACAAAATGGCTAATATTATAATGCCGTTGTACAAATCTATGGTAAGGCCACACCTGGAGTATTGTGTCCAGTTCTGGTCGCCGCATCTCAAAAAGGACATAGTGGAAATGGAAAAGGTGCAAAAGAGAGCAACTAAGATGATTATGGGGCTGGGGCACCTTCCTTATGAGGAAAGGCTACGGCGTTTGGGCCTCTTCAGCCTAGAAAAGAGACGCCTGAGGGGGGACATGATTGAGACATACAAAATTATGCAGGGGATGGACAGAGTGGATAGGGAGATGCTCTTTACACTCTCACATAATACCAGAACCAGGGGACATCCACTAAAATTGAGTGTTGGGCGGGTTAGGACAGACAAAAGAAAATATTTCTTTACTCAGCGTGTGGTTGGTCTGTGGAACTCCTTGCCACAGGATGTGGTGCTGGCATCTAGCCTAGATACCTTTAAAAGGGGATTGGACACGTTTCTGGAGGAAAAATCCATTATGGGGTATAATCCGTGATGTGTATGCGCAACCTCCTGATTTTAGAAATGGATTATGTCAGACTGCCAGATGCAAGGGAGGGCACCAGGATGAGGTCTCTTGTTATCTGGTGTGCTCCCTGGGGCATTTGGTGGGCCGCTGTGAGATACAGGAAGCTGGACTAGATGGGCCTATGGCCTGATCCAGTGGGGCTGTTCTTATGTTCTTATGTTCTTAACATGAGAAGGGTAATTGAAAGGATGAGGAGAAATTGCCCTGATTATCTCATTGAAAGCAATAGGTTTTCAATGCATCTCAGGCTGGTTGAGCTGAGTGCTGGCTGAGGGCCCATGCCACCAGAAGGCTCATCTGGCTAGCCAACCTCTGGACCTTCAGCATCACCTAGTCCACCATCAAGAGGCATGTGGGGGACACCACAGGGGAACCACAACAGGGCTGTGCCTCAGGGCCCCCATCCAGGCACCAGTGATACTTAGATGTCACCTACAGTGTAATTCAGCAGCATCAATAGAAACAGCATCAATAGAAACATATAAAACTTTTATCGGAAACAACTTAGTATTGCATGGATCCTTCTTGCAAGTGTACTAAATACTTGGAAAGTTTTCTAAATCACTTGTTTCCCTTAGGATTTAAGAAGTCAAGCTCTTGATTTAGGTCTTTGCATCCTGAAGCATAGTTTTCCTCTCCAACAGCATGCACTAATTGCCTAGTAAATGATCTCCACACATGTTTGACAGCAAGAAGAAATTATTATTCCATAGTGTGAGAGGTTATGACCTTAATAGCTGGATAACAAAGGCAACGTTATTCTTAATGAGCTAGGACCCATTATATCCCATGTTATTTTCTTAATTGCTTGATGCACATGATCAGAAATTTGACATGGGAATAAGTTGCTTTTACCAAACAGGAACATTCCACTTTAACAGAAAAACAAAACATAACCCCTCTTTGTATCTTATCAAGTTGATAAAGAAAGGGAAAACACTTCTCACTTTTTATTTTGTTCACTTGATATTTTAGTCCAACATTCCAATCAATAACTTAATAGCAACTACTGCAGCCTTTTGGTCCCTAAGTGAGAGCTGGCATTTAAGTAATCTAATCAGTACAGAACATTTAGATCTATGGAGTAAAAGCTATTGCACTTACTGAAAAAAAAACAAAAAAACAGGATATAGACTCGGACCAAAGGGAACATTTATCATCTTGAGTCGTACCTTATGCAACTTGTGCCTTACCTGAATGTACTCTGTTCTTTAGGATCATATTTATGGGTAAATAAACACTTAAATTTATCAAGAGTTTAGCTCATCAAAAGTTTACTAACAGGCAACTTAATCTTTTGGGGGGGGGGGAATTGCTGAGTTGTATAAAGGAGATGGCTACAGCTCCATAGTCCTCGGTTTACAACAGAACACCATAACCATCATTTGAAGCTGATTTAAATAAACATGGGATTGGCAAGCCAATTCAGACATGCAGATCAAGAAGTCAGTCCCACTGAGTTCAGCGAGATTTACTTTCTAGTAAGTATGCCAATGATTGCACTGTGCTTGTTTCTATCAAACTCTGTCCAAAACTTATGGTCTCTAATGCACATTTTTTCCCAGATAAAAATCAGAGACATGCTTAACCTGGAAAGAGTAGCTGTTAAGAAGATGTGTAGGAGTTATGTTTTCCTTTGAAAAAGGTGAAACAGATCCATTCGGTCTTCCTCCAGACTTCTGCTCTCATATTTTGAAATTGGTTTTTGATTTAGGAGAGAAGTTTAGACTTTGGGAAGACTTTAGGAATGTTGAACTGGTGTCATAGCCAGCCTTGGTTGGCTGGGAGGCCCCTCCCCATGGCAATCCAGAGGTTTTCAGGGCTCTTCACTGAGGAGATGCACACCGCTTGCTGCCCGAGTGTTCGGAACAGTGAGCAGAGCTTTGAAGGGCCCTCCTGCCTGCCTACACTCCTGTTTGGCTCCAAATCAGAGCCATTCCAGGTGACACAATGACATGGAGGTGACGTGACGGCTCTTATATTTCAGATAATGGCGCTTCCTCTGTAAATATAGATGACTGCAAATAGCTTTCCACAGTCTGTTCAGCTTGCTGAATGTGATCCGCTTCGCTCACCATTTCAGAGCACTCTATATCCAATCCTCAAATCATTTACACTGAAGTACTCCCATTCACTTCTGTAGAGTTAATGGTTTGGCAACTGCCATTTGAAAAGCTGGAAACGAGTCGACTCACATTGAAAGTAAAAGCATGAAATGAAGGAGAGAGATCTCCAGGGCAGAGCCGCATCTCATTTGGAAATTTCAGATGGCTCTTTAACAGGGGAAAACAAATCAAAACAGTAATAGTCTCTGTAAGATTTATCCCTTTGACCTTTTAGCTTTACTAAGCTGTGGATTTTCTTTTTTCTCTCACGTGAAAGAAATCCAATCCTTTTGCAGTGAAATTACTTGCTATGAAAGCCAGTCCATATTTAAGGAATTTTGAGGTTATGCTAGTAACAAATTAGAACTTTGTTTTTGAAGGTGGAAGATTAATTTGGCAAAAATATTCTGGGCAGAAACTGGAAATGCAGAAGCAAGGACAGGACACTTGGAGCTTCTTTCCTAACTGAAAACAATGGCAACTTTCACCCAGGCAATACTAATCAAATCTCTTGAATTGGTTATTATTGTGTTGTGTTTTTATTGATAGCGGCAAACTAGTTGGGTGGTGAAATTTCCCATAGGAAAAGCGTTCTTCTGCTGGTTATTCTGCTTGCTAGAACCCCCTTTTCCAACACTTTTCCTATGGGAAACCTTGATGAAATGTGCCATTGGGGAACGGGTGGGAGATTAGGGGGTAGGTGGGAATGAAGTGGAAATCAAGCCTTTGCCTTAGGGTCCGAAGACCCTGGTACCAGCACCGATTAGGGATGCTACCAAAACTCATAATTCCTTGGCCAGAATTTCTCGACAACCTGAAACACTCACCTTAACAATATTTGTTTGTTTGTTTGTTTGTTTGTTTGTTTGTTTGTTTGTTTGTTTGTTTGTCTGTCTATAACACTGCTTCTCAACAAATATTTCACAAAGTGTTTTACGCAACAAAATAAAAGAAATGTCTGCCAATTCCAAAAGTATTCATGAACTGAACAAACAAAAAAGACAGAAGCCAACAGCCATGGCACGTTCTAACCTCTTCCAGAGCCGCCACCACCACCATCATCTCTGTCCTCGTCACTCTCAGAGAAGGAAGCATGTGGGCTTAAGGGGACTGCTTCTGCCGATGCCATTACCTCCTTTTCCCTTCTAAGCTGGTGGACGTGTGTGTGAGTGTGTCCTTCTGTGTGAGGACAGCAGTGGCGGCTTTAGGCCAGGCTTGACCCTTTCAGCATTTTCCAACTCAGATTTTAAATTGAACTGGAGAGGAACCCCTCCCTCCCCTCCACCCTTACATGGCTGCTGCTCTGCTAATGGGAAGGCTCTCTCTCTCTCTCTCTCTCTCTCTCTCTCTCTCTCTGTATGTCTCCTTTTCTCATTAATCACCTGGAATACTTCTGCCTCTCTCCCAGTAGCATAACTACAGGGGGGAACGTAACACTAAGTTTTGCAGGGCACCATTTGTGGCGATAATAGCAAAGTGGAGGAGAGTCCTCCACTTTGCTCTTGGCACCATAAATAGCTCCAGCAGCAAAGGGAGGGGTAGCTTACAAGGCACGCTGAGGCATCCTGCAAAACCTAGTGCTGTGCCCCACCTATGGCTACGCTACTGCTGTCTCCCTTCCCTCTAGAGCAGTGGTTCTCAAACTGTGGGTCAGGACCCACTTGGCGGGTCATGATCCGATTTCTGGTGGGTCACGAGAAGCTGGTGGCAGCCATCTTGGAATATGGCAAAAGACCTAGGTGGCACCATTTTGGAAGTGGGCAAAGCCTGGGCGTTGCCATTTTAAACTTCCCGGCATTGAGACGTAACTAAGAGCAGCTTGCACGTGTGCAAAGAAAGTAGTGTGCCACTTTTCCCCAGAAAGCGTGCTGCTGCCTTCCAGCTGGACCTCCCTCTGCACTTGGAGGCTTCCCTCAGGGGGCTAATCGCGGAGTGCAGGCTTGGATTGCAGGCAAAGAAGGACCCGGAGAGACGTGGATGAGCCAGCCTGGCTTCCCCCACCAACCTTTGTCAGCTTGGCTGCCTTGATGGGATGGGATGGGATGGGCTGCCTCAGGGTTGCAAGACAGAGCAGCTCCCCCTGCAGCTGGACTTGGCTGGAGAGTGTAGGCAGAGACCTGAACTCAGGGCTTGGGTGAGTAGAGACAGACCTGTGTGATCTCTTGTGAGCCTGCCTTGAAAACAGCATCGCCGCTGCCACCACCCCACTACCGTTCTCGTTCTCTGCATCACAACCTCTCTCCCTCTCTGAAATCGCCTGGAAGCTGTGATCCTTTCCTGCCCTGGCTAGCATGTCCTCTCTTTATGTCCTTGCTGGGGTGAGGGGGGATCCCTGGTTGCCTGGCTGCCAAAAGAGCAGCCAGGAGGGGGAGAGGGGGGGCAAGCCTGGCATTTGGGGGGGAAGCACCCAGGGAGAGTACTGCTCCCCCAGCCACTTCTCTGATGTGCACCCTTCCCCTCTTCCTACTTCTCTGTCTACTCTTACCTGGGAGTAAGCCCCACTGCCAATAATGGGAGTCAATTCTGAGTAGACGTGCTTAGGTTTGGGGGAGATGAGGGGAAGCGTTCCTGCTTATCTTCTGAGGGGAATACTACTGTTTTTATTTCCTTTATTTACAAAAGCTCAAGCTACTTCTTGTATTGAGGTGCATGAGTAGGGTGTACTTGTTTCTGGCTAGTGCTGAGCATAGTATCAATAGCCACATCAATGTTTGTTAGTTTCAAGCACAATATAAGAAGTAGCTTGAGATTTTGTAAATAAAGACAGAAATAAAAACAGTAGTAAATAAATACACAAATATTTTGTTCCAGGTGTTGTTTTATTTTTTGCTTGGTAGCAATGGTAGTGAGGGCAGGGAGAATCGGAAGAAGCTTCTGAGCTGGATTACTGTCTCTTGTCATTTACAGTTTGAGTTTCTAGGCAAGAACTTCCTGCTTGATGACATCACTTCTGGCTCTGACATCACAGTGATGTCACTTCCTGTTTGATGATGTCATTTCTGGCTATGATATCACTTCCAGGTTGCTGACATCACTTCCGGTGGGGTCCCAGACAGATTGTCATTCTCAGAAGTGGGTCCCGGGCTAAAAAGGGTGAGAACCACTGCTCTAGAGAATTCCACTAGTGGCACGGATGCCTGGATTCCTAGGAAACATAAGATCCATTTGAGTTTCTCATTTGCCTTAGACAAATCCAAGGTATTTTCCTGTTGCAGGGGGAAAATATGAATTGCATATCTAGTTATAAGAAAGTTTTCTTAGTCCCACTCTTTATTGCTGCATGGATGTTCGAATGCCTGTGTCCTTTCATCACAAGCATTTTTTTAACTTGATATTTCAAAGTCTAAAACAAGGCATTTTGCATAGGCATCTGTTAGGACATTTGGCAGTTATCAGCTATGCTTTCAGAGAAATCTGAAATGGTCAGCTGACAGAACTACTGATTTACATACTGTGTTGAACCTGGGCACAGGTGCAATGCCTCCTCTCTGTGAATTACACAATCTTGTGCAGTTGTAAACCTTTTCTTTTTGCCAAACCACAATTCCTCCACCTTTATAAACATAATTGATCTGATTTACTGCTTGTCCCTGAATTGTTGATAACAGTCCTAATTTCCTGCTGATTCTGCAAGACAGCATACTCCTGAAGTTGACATCATTCTTTCTTTTGTTGTCTACTTTTCAGATCTCCATGCTCTTTCACTTTAAGGGTGGACATTGACTGCTGGATGGATGAAGAAGATAAGGGAACATGTCTTTTATTTAAACCATAGCCCTTTATCATATCAACAGCAAGCTTCTGAACAATTCTGGATTTTAAATTCTATCAAAACACTTGGGTCATTGCTCCTGGATTTAATTGATGGCCACAAGGATTTTATCAATTTCAGACTTCTTTTTACTGTTCATGGCTTTTCCTGCCCTGAAATACCCAGAGAGAAAAGAGCAAACATTTGTACTTGTAGTTCCACTCAAGATTATCACAGGAGACAGAATAAACTCTTTCTTTCATGCTACTGTTTTCTCTGAAGCTGCTAAAACTCTTTAAAAGTATTATTTCTGATGGATTTGGTCTCCTGTAGTTTTTTTACCAGATTGCTAGTCATATTTCATTTACAAATTATTCATTTTAGTGAATGCCCATTCTAATCTAAAGAGGTTCAATTGGTTTCCAAAGATAACACAACTGCTAACAGACAAGAAACAAGATTATCCTGATAGTGTCCTTACAACAACAATTTATGGTAATTATCTGCATATTGCAGCTGAGTCTTAGAGGGAACAGCTTGCCTAAGGTCACCTAATGAGTTCAATGCAGAGGTGAGATTTGAACCAGGAAAGTCCTGATTCAAGATTCAGAGCCCAATCCTATCCACAGTTTCCTGGGTTTAAGCCCTATTGAATGCAATGGGACTTACTTCTGAGTAGACAAGCATAGGATTGTGCTCTCAGTCTTTTACCCACTGTTCTACCCTACCTGCCTGCCTTTTCCTGGGCTAGGGTTTTCCTTTTTTGGTGATGGGTGGATCAGTCTTTGAGTAGTGTTGATTGGTGCTTCAACAAAAGTGGTTGTGGAAGAGAAGTTGTCTTGGTGCCTTCTGTGTATAAGTGGGAAAGAAGTCCCAGTGTAAAGGTGGGCTTGCCCTGAAAAGGATTGGGTGCAACAGCTTATCCCCATGAGGGGCAAAGGGCACCAAAGCTGATATTGCTAGGGCCTCTTCTTGGCTTCCTGTTTCTGCAAATAAAGTGATAGCAGATTTCCTGAAGGATGGGGTTGCTTTGGCTTCAAGATTCCTTGTGTAGGCAATTGGGTTCCCTTGATTGCTGTGCATGGTATGGAGGACATAGAACTAAGGCTTGCAAGACATAGAGGCAGGTATCTGATCTTTATGCTACTTATACCACCACCTGAGGGTTTCTCCTTTAGGTGGAGTTCCTTAGAGGATATCAAGTTAAAGGATGATGCTTCACTGTCTTATCCTATGGGACAGTCAGTCAATGACACTATCAACCCAGACCATGATCAGTGTGGCGTGCATCTTTTGATTCAGTGGTTGCCATGGTGTTGACTCTTGGACTTTGATGGCCAAGTGTGGTAGAAAATCTACCTTAAGGCTTTTCCCTGTGCACCCTGATGTTCACCAGGTAGGTTTTGCATCTGAGGGCAGCTTTTGTTTTGACAAAGTATTGCTGATGGGTTGCTGGATCTCTTGTGGAGCTTTTGAATACATATGTCTCTTTTTGGGCTGTGCCTGAAGGTGAAGTCTGGCTATCCTACTGTTACTCATTCTTTGGATGATTCTTTTGTTCACAGACATAGCAGGGCACATTATCTTTGACCAATTTGAAATGTTTGAAGGGCTGAATGGTGATCTCTGTGTGTTTTTAGCTCAGGAGAAGATGGAGGGTGGCTTTATCACACTTTACTCTCCTTGGAATCAAGCTTCATTCAGCAGGTCTGCCTCTTCCTTGCCAGAAACCAAATTGACTTGTTTACAAAACCTGGTGCAGTCCGTGATGGTATTTAAGAAGGCAATGCTTCATGAGTTTCAAGATCCGGTGGGGCATTTCCACTTTACTTGTCAGATAGTGGTGCCTGGTTGAACATTTTGTTGACAATTGTATGCTGCTACATGGGGAGTGAAGGCTCTACGCTATTTCATGAGGATTACTTGTGAAGGTCGATTTGGCCCAAAGTTTGTCATGTGTTAAAAGAGGATATCTTTTTAGAGGGAGCCAATGCATTTGACAGCAGATTTGCCCTTGGATGCAGCTGGAATTTTCAACCTCAGGCTTTATTGGGCAGGCAGGTAGTATGCCAAGCCTTGGCCAAAGGATT
Source organism: Tiliqua scincoides (assembly GCF_035046505.1). Classification (NCBI taxonomy): domain Eukaryota; kingdom Metazoa; phylum Chordata; class Lepidosauria; order Squamata; family Scincidae; genus Tiliqua; species Tiliqua scincoides. The sequence continues at coordinate 66,439,354 of NC_089824.1, forward strand.
GGGTAGTTTCTGAGAGGATACAGGACCTGACTTTTTCAGAGTCTTGTTTCAATTGTGGTGACAGTAGTCCTCTTCTTTTCCAATAAGGTAGTGTTGTTTTGGTGTAGCAATACGGCTGTTATACCTGTTCTGACAGTCTGCAGTCCTATGCATACTTGCCCGGTAGTAAGTTCCATTGAACACAGTAGCATTTACTTTTGAGTAGACATGCACAGAATTGCACTGAATGTCTGCTAGCCTCCCGGGCAATGTATCAATTCAGAAACTTTGTTTGAAGAATGTCTTTCTACTGCCAGGCATGTCCTTATTTGGACCATGAGATAGCTGATGTTCTGTCCTGTTTTCAGTTTCACAGGTTCTGGAGTTTAGCAGCAGAAGCAGAAGTGGCACAGTTGATGCCAGGGACCTGCAGAACCTGAAGACACTACTGAAGTAATACACAATGCCATGCCAGCAGAGAATTTTCTTTGAAAATATTCAAATAAAAAATAAAACACCTGTTTAGAATGAAGCCGGTATTTGCAAATCTCACAAAGTGAGCAGGTGTGGATCCCACCTATCTACACATTTAGAAACTGTATATACCTCACTCACAAGGGAATAAGGTGAAATATTCTTTTACACTCATCAACAGTGATAAGCTTGCTATAAGTGGCACAATCCTGTTAACCCATTTCTGCCCGGCACACAGGTGTACACATTTGGTCCCTGTTGCATATATGCAATACTGGGCAGAAATGGCTTACTGTATGATTTCAGAAATTGGGGCTTACTGATCACTATGACTGTGAAATGTGAAATTAATTTTAAGTATTTATTTATTTTTCACATTTTTATACTGCACTTCCTCCAAGGAGCTCAGGGCGGTTTACATAGCTGCTCCTCTCCTCCTTCTTGTCCTCACAACAACCCTGTGTGATAGGTCAGGCTGAGAGAAAGTGACTGGCCCAAGGTCACCCAGGAAGCTTTGTGGCTGAGGGGGGATTTGAACCTGGATCATCCAGGTCTAAGTCCACCTCCCAAATCACTACACCACCCTGGCTCTCCTCGATCTTGGAAAGGATTGGGCCATAAGTAAATGAATAGGACTTAACATCCATCACAGCCACTTTGTCACAGTGATTTCAGTAGTGCTTGGTCATAACTGCCTTAGGAGACAATCCACATCATTGGGTGTTAAGAAGAGCTTACCCAGTTAGCTCTCTAAACAAAAAAAAGTCCTTTTTGTTTGTTTCCAAATGAGATTACCATAAGAAAAAGTTAAATATTTAAATATGTGCATAAACTCAGAAACGCTGTGAGAAGAAATGACTTTGGAAAGTAGGCCTTTTGTTCTCAAAAATAAGCACACCAAAACTCTTGAAAGTTAATGCATACAGTTAGCACATGATGCTGCTGTGCTGAGAGGTTCACTTGCAAGAGCTTCTGCTTGCCCTTCTTAAAACCCAGTGATGTGGACTGTCTCCAAAGGTATTTATGACCAAGCACTACTGAAATCATTGTGACAAAGTGGTTGTGATGGATCTCTTGCAAGATCCACAGGGTTTCCTATTTTTGATGCTGGTTCAGGCTCCATTTGGAGGAAGCTGAAGATGTGCACATATTTGCCCCTCCAAATTTTTTCCTTGACTGACAAGGCAAGGTGACCGCCCAGTGGCAAGGCAATGTCTCCATAGGAAATCCTGGGGTGCTCAGCTGAGTTTGTCACAAACCCCCTGAGTGCTAAGGCATTCTGAGAGCCTATGAGCTGGCCCAGAGCCAGGTTTTGTGCCTGGCTGGGCGTGGCAGGGATATTTGGCAATGCAGCATGAAGGGAGGGGCACCTTGAGTGGTCCGGGATAGATATAGCACCAGCCGGAGAACCAGGGCTGATCCTGGTAATTATGAGGGGGAATATCTTGAGGGGGCCATCACTGGCCACTGTAAAAGTGCTGGGGAACCGCACTAGATACTTGGCCCAGGGGTGGGGTTCCCACACGGGTGTGATTGTGTCATAATCTGTGTGCAAGGCCTCACCTGCTGCTGGTCCAGCAGCAGTGTCCCTGACCTTGGGGGGGCTTGGGTGCAGTTGGTGCCGTTTGGTCCTGGGCACTGGAGAAAGGCCCGCTGCCCAGGCCAGTGAGGGAGCCAGGCTCGCTGCGCTCCAGCACGAGGTGGCAGAGTGGAGGAACGGCGCTCCCCGCCCCACATGCACACCACGGAGGCACCAAACGCAGCCTCGCTCCTTCCCAGCTGCCTGCCAGCAGAGCCTACTGCCCTGCAGTTCCCCGTTATATGACCCACATAATATGATGGGGACTGTAAGATCTCCCCTTATATTGGGAGCATAGCTTGGGTTGTTAGTCACAGCTAACTTTTTCTGGAAAGCAACAATATTTTTTTCCTGGGTCCCCACTTGGTTGGCAACCTTCAGTCTCGAAAGACTATGGTATAAGCTTACAGCACCCGGTATTCCCAGGCGGTCTCCCATCCAAGTACTAACCAGGCCTGATCCTGCTTAGCTTCCAAGATCAGACGAGATTGGGCATGTGCAGGGTAACACTTGTAATTACTAAAAGTGCCATAAAAATAGGTTCTCATTTATGAATGAGATGGCATCTCGATAGGGTCTTGTTAAGGGAAACAACAAATCCTGATTCAGCCTTTTAGTGCAATGTAAAGCAATTTTCTGCAGCGGTAAATTGCTGTCAGTATGTAAGACATGAAAGAAGCCAAGTTGTGTCTTAAATTAATCAAAACATCTTGATTTGCAATTTGAAACACAGAATGACAGGAATAAAAAAATATAATAAGAAACAATACAAACAATGAGGCAGCCTGTGCATGTTTTATAGAAAATTAAAGTCTGTAGGAGGGGGAAAAAATGAGCAGTCTAATCTAAATATTTTATAAGCTCTGATACATGGTGAGAAAAGGGAATTTATGTTTAGTTTTTGATGTTTTATAGAGGCAATTATGTTAGCAGAAGCTACCATATTGTAAATATTTAGAAGGCTTTTTTTAAAGGCATATTTTGTGCTGGTAGAATCTGTTTAACATGCCAACACAGGACAGGGTCCGAAGATTATTCAGAGAGTTGCACTGAATTATTCTGACAGTTACTTGTTTATGGATCTAAGTCAGCAAGTCTGTATCCAGCTTAACAGGGAGAGATATCCCATTGAAATGCGTGGGACTCACCTCTGAGCTGCATGGTACCTTTAAGCGGAGGACAAACATGAGTGCTGAAAGGTGGAGCCTATTAGAGGTGACATTTGAGTTACCACCTGACATAAGAACCCTTCTCCCCCAATAGATGGTCTAGTGACCAAGGCCCTACTCGCATGACATGACATGGACATGAATGTATGAAGGGGGCAGTGGTAGTGGCACCTGCTAGCTCTAACCCCAGTTTCCATCAGAAGCTATAACCTCTGTTGTTCATAGCTTCCGATTTCCACTTGGAGTTTGAGGTCAGGGCCATTGGACACAGTCCTGCCCATCTCCACTTATTCATAAACACATGTATGTTGTATAAGCATGGCTTAGGATTTCCATCTTTTAATGTCAATAATACTTAAGCCTTGAGCAAGGCCATGGAGCAGGTCAAAGTTCTATCAGTTCATATTGAATGTAGGAGTGGGAATGGACCATAAGTTAATGGCAGAGCATATGCCTTGCTTGCAGAAGGTTTCAGCTTCAATCCCTGGCATCTTCAGATAGGGCTGGCAAACATCCTTGCCTGAAACCCTGGAGAGCCATTACCAGCCAGCATAGACAATAGTGGGCAAGGACAAATAATCTGTCTCAATATAAGACTGCTTTCCCACGGAATTTGGGAAGTTGACTACACCTGTAGTTTGATGAACTCTGTTGAATCAAGAGCAAAACCTATATAGGTACAGGTGGATCAATCTTGTAGTTCATGATCCATGCCTTTGAGAGTTTGGTGGCTCAGAAGTGAGCAGAGTCAGCAATGAGGTAAGCAGTAAATATGTGATGACAATTATATTTCCAGGAGCGCAAGCTGCTGGGAACTAATAATTCTCTTACCCACTCGCCCAGCAGACACACAACAAAATTCCATTGTGCCCAACTCCATTTGCTTATTCTTCTCCATTTCTCTCTTTTTTGCTTCATTACTAATCCCCTATCTTCTTATTTATCTGCCTGAAGACAGAAGAATATACTGTGAATTCACAGAAACTGATCGGCTAACATTATCTGATTTTTAGAACCTTCTTCCAGATAATTTGTGCCACGCCAAAAGGAAGCACATTCACTTGTTTCCCCACTTGAGCATTTGAAGAACATTGAAGGACAACTAACTTGAAACCAGCCTGATTTCATTTCCCATGACCATACAAATATTCCAAGTCAGGACCTGGAACCTGCTAAATTTCAGAATGGACATGTTACCTGTTTGAAGCTGGCAAAGGAGAGAAAGCGGCTAGCTAAAGATGTTGTGCCATGAGAGGTAATTTCAAGACAGAAAATGAATGATTTAGGGAAGAGCTACACCTCAAGCCTCTGTTGACTTTATACCACTTTAACTGTCATGGCTTCTCCTTAAGAATCCCAGGAGTTGTACTTTGTTGGGGTGCTTTGAATTCTCTGTTTGAGGAGTCTCATTTCCCTGTACAGAACTACGATTCCCAGGGTTCCTAGATGAACCCATTGAAGTCTATAGTGAGTGTATGTTCTCAGTAATATTGTGCAATGACTTGAGGGAAGGCAATTGAGGGTGTCAAGGTGTAGACTGTGATAGAATTTGACATTCAAAAGTCTGTCCAGGTAAGGAGTCACAGTAAGCGATAGCAACAGCATTTTCTTAGCACAAATATAGTTAACAGACATTATTTCCTCTTTTTCTTTGTTTGTGACGGTAGGGCTTGGTAGAAATTTGACAGCCTTTTCCTACATCCTGTTTTAGTGGCTTCTTTCAAATTCTTCTTTCAGCTGTCTTCCCTGTGCAGCAAAGCCTAACAAGAAGCACAGACTGCATTAGGTCCCAATGAAGCAGACTAATGAAGGAAAAGAAATGGGAACTCTTTTTATATCCCTCTATGCTGTAGGCTGCATTTCCTTCATGAAAGGCAATTTCACTGTGAACGGTAGATTCTGCCACCCAAGAGATGACAATGTACAGTAGCGAGGAAACAATTAGCTACTAGGAAGCAAACACTGCTACCGTTAAACTAAGAAAGAAGCAAAACACTGCAGACCTTGAGCAATTAAGATCTAGAGCAATTAAGCATTGGAGGTGACCTTGTTGGTCCACAAGCCACAGTCTGGTGGTACCTTTAGAGGGACCAATCAAATTGACACACACTTCAGAACTCTTCAACAGGCTTGCTGGTAAGAAAAGCAAAAGGGTGTGTGTGTTGGAGCTGGTGAAATAACCTCAAAAGTTATATAAAAGATTGCAAAATTCTTAAAATGGGGACAGAAGGACTGATGTGGACTCCAGCTGAGTTAACTAAGGCCCCAATCCTATCCTCAGCTGGGCTGCGGGGTGCAGTGGGGCTGACACAGCATCCAGTACATCCTGTGGGCCAGCCAAGGACTATGGCATGATGGAGAGGTAAGTGAAATAATTGTTTAGTCCCCGATATGTCTACTCATATTTGCACCAGCTATTTGACTGGCGCAAGTCCAAGTGGACCCAAGGAGACTGGTAAGGCCAGGTGGGGGGAGCATAGCATATCTGTGGTGCTATAGCCACTGATAACAGCCCCCTGCCCTCTCCTAACATGCCTCCCAATTCGGGATCAGTGACCCCAATCCTCCCTGTCTGCCTTGATCCTCTCCCTCCCTGCCAAATGCCCATTCCCCATGCCAGCTTACTGCCATTGAGAAAGCCAAAGGACCTGCTGCTGTACATGTAGGGCTCCTTAACATTTCTGGCAGTATGATAGTGGCTCAGCTTCTGCACTGTTGAAACACGCCTTGCACAGCCAGAATGTGAATTCCAGCAGCTCAGTCTACAGAATTGGGCAGTCAGAGACTGAACATATAGATCTATAATAGAATATGGTGGCAGGCAACCCAACTACGATTTAATTTTCTTCCTCTTGTCCAACCTGCATCAATCCTGTGACTAAATATTTGTGTGGATTGTGCTTGCACAAGCTGCACTAAAATAAGCCACCTTCCTCACCCTTCCTTGCTACTGAAGCCCAGAGGCATAACATCATGCACTGGGGCAGTGATGTGCTGACATCACATGACATCATGATGCCATTTCTAGGTTCTCCCCAGAGGAGGAGCAGGCGGATATGCAGCACCTCCTCCTCCAAGGAGAACCCAGAGATGACTGCCTTTGTGCTGTAAGCAGTGCAGAAGCAGTCTCTTCTGGGTTCTCCCCAGAGGAGGGGACGGTTGCTTTGAGAGCAACACTGCTTCTCCTCTGGAGATTCCCAACCTCCAGAAGAGTTGGAATGGGGTGCAGGAAGTGGCCACAGCACGTACCTCCTTTGTAACTAGGGCAGAGCCTGGGGCAGTCTTGTTCTACCCTTGGCAGAATGCCCAGGGTGAGTGCCCCTAAGGTTCTGCCCTAGTTTCAGCTCTAGAGAGTTTCTGTCTAGAGACAGCAACTGTTACCCTGCACATACCCAATCTCGTCTGATCTCGGAAGCTAAGCAGGGTCAGGCCTGGTTAGTACTTGGATGGGAGACCGCCTGGGAATACCAGGTGCTGTAGGCTTATACCATAGTCTTTCGAGACTGAAGGTTGCCAACCATCTCAGTTTCAGCTCTGCTGAAGCCCCTTATGAAGCCACTGCAGAAGATCTGGTGACCTTCAGCAATAGTATGAGAGATGGTGCAGGCGGCTACAGAGGAAAAGGGAATAACTGGTCGTTGGGACGGGAACCCAGAGTTGCTTCAGCAAACATTGCAAACTGGATGCCTCTTGTTTTCATTTTTCTTCTCAACGTATTCTATCATTCAATATTTCCTGAAAGGGTTTTTGTTTAGAAAGTTTCTAAAGGTAGGGGGAGGGGCAATACAACATATGATGCTGGATTGGATTTTATTTGTCTGAGATAATTCTTCTTGTACTTAATGTACTCTTATCAACCAATTTCTTGTGGTCTGGAGTCTTACCAGAAAAGGAGGACATCAGCAATCTGGTTCCAAAAGTATGTGCAAGCCTTTTACACTGCCAAGTTAGTAGTCTGCAAGCCACAGGCAAAGGAAGCAAAACTCTTTGTCCTTTACATTAGGTCCCCTGAACATTAATAGGATGGACATGGGAATTCAAATAGTTGTTTGGGAACAATGATAGAGCATGGGGATTTCTGACGATTTCTGAGAAAGTTACCCCTGCCCACATATCCCCCTTTATTCTGTTTCTTGCAGCTTGGCCTTCTCTGTCCTGAGGCTTTCTGAAGATATAAACATGTTTCCATTTCCCAGTTTACTAATCACATCTTCTGGGGTCTAGTCATCATGTCTTTGGGGACACCCAGAGCTGTAGGAAGACGTCCCACTTCAAACAATGTTCAGATCTAGAAATGACCACTAAATACCCTTGTTTCTATTAAAACTGTCTGTCTGTCTGTCTGTCTGTCTGTCTGTCTGTCTGTCTGTCTCTCTCTCTCTCTCTCACACACACACACACACACACACACACACACACACACAGCCAATCCTATGGTTTCCCCCACCATAGCTTGCAGCTGCGCCAAAATAGGCTGTGCTGTATATGTCAGGGGAGTGGATCAAGAGGTTTGGGAGACACAAGGGAAAATATTTTCTCTCACCTCTCCATAAGCCACCTGATCACCAAGGGGTCTCCTTGGACCTGTGTCAGCTCTTTAGCTGGCTCAAGTCCATGGAGAAAAATGGGGAGTGTCAGGAAACAAGGAAGGGGAGTAACATCTGGTACAAATCACCCATGCCGGGTGCCACCCCCTCTCACCTCAGGCATGACTCCCCTGTAGGTCCCATCATGCCTTTCCTCTGTCCCATTCTGTCCACCCTGCTGACTCACCACCGTCAGCAGGCCTTCTTCACCCCACCACTGCAGATAGGGGTTTTCGCATTGTGAATGATAGTATTATAGTATATGTGTGAATTATATCAGTGGTTCTTAAACTGGTGGGTCACAACCCACCAGTTCGTGTAACACTTCCCCTGTCTTTTTAAGGAGTGGGGGAAGGGGGGAGACAGCAACATGATCCCCAAGATCGTGTCACTAAGGGGGACAAGGAAAGTGCTTTGTATTTACTTGTAAGTAGGTAGGGCTGCAGGAGGTACAGGGAGCCCTCCACAGAACTCTCCGAGGCTTTGAGTCTTCAGTAAAAGCGGGCACAAAGCACTTCCTGCAAAACGGAAGTGCATTGTGCCCGCTTTTACTGAAGATTTCAAGCCTTGGGGAGTCCTCTGCAGGGCTGCGCAGGGCTTCCTGCACCTCCTGCAGCCTCCAGCAGCCCTACCTGGTTCCTCCCCCCTTAGTCCTTGCCCCGCAAACACTTACTGAGGGAGTAAAGCTCCTTCAAAGTTTGAGAAATGCTGAATTATATCATAATAAATTTGGTACTATGAAGTGCGTGTGCATTTTCTTGACCCGCCCTCTATACGTTCAATACAGTAATCACCACGAGCCAGCAGAAGCAGATCTGCTTAAAGCAAGCAAAAAACAACCTGGAAGAATCCTTTCTTCTTCATCATAGCAGCATAGTGGAAAGCAGAAAAATCCTTCAAATATATCTAGGCGGTAGCATAGGAATTGCTAGCCCACCATAAAACAAAACCAAACAAAGCCACACAAACAATGAACAATCAATAATTCTAACTACTGTGAAGAACTTTCCCTCGAAGAATAAATGAGGAATGAGCAATTCACGCAAACGTTGAGCAAGACATGGCTACAACACATGGTAGAAAGTTCTTCTGGAGCAAAGATCTTCCCTGAGATTTCAGAATGATGCTTCTCCTTCATGGATGTTTCTTCTTTGAGTTGGTAGGCTAAAGCACACATGGGAGGGACATGGTGGTATGCAGGGGTCATGTATGGTAGCCATTGGCACAGCAGTATAATTTGGCAGGGAAAGGACAATGGAGGCAAAGCTGGCAGATTCATTTCAATGTACGTAAATGTAAAGTCATGCACAGTGGGGCAAAAAATCAAAACTTTACATATAGGCTAATGGATTCTGAGCTGTCTGTGACAAAACAGGAGAGTGATCTTGGGGTGCTTGTGGACAGCTTGATGAAAGTGTCAACCCAATGTGCAGAGAGGAAGGCTAATTCTATGCTTGGGATCATCAGAAAAGGTATTGAGAATAAGATGGCTAATATTATAATGCCGCTGTTCAAATCAATGGTAATGTCACACCTGGAGTATTGCATCCAGTTCTGGTTGCCACATCGTGGAAATGGAAAAGGTGCAGAAGACAGCAACCAAAATGGTTACTGGGCTGGAGGACTTTCTCTTTGAGGAAAGGCTACAACGTTTGGGCCTCTTCAGCCTAGAAAAGAGGCATCTGAGGGGGGACATGATTGAGACATACAAAATTATGTAGGGGCTGGATAGAGCAGATACAGAGATGTTCTTTTCCCTCTCACATAACACCAGAACCAGGGGACATCCGCTTGAGTGTTGGGAGAGTTAGGACAGACAAAAGAAAATATTTCTTTCTTATGGTATATGTACAGTATAAATATGTGGTAGGTATGTACAAGGTAGAGTTAGGCTGCCTCTGATTGCCAGATGCAGGGGAGGTCATCAGGATACAGGTTGTGTCTGTTGTCGAGTGTGTGTTCCCTGAAGCATTTGGTGGGGCACTGTGAGTTACAGGAAGTTGGACTACATGGGCCTTTGGCCTGATCCAGCGGGGCTCTTCTTATGTTTTAAAGGTGCTACATAAGGTCTCACACCAAAAAGAATTTCAAAATTGGGGCCTAGCTAAGCTTGCTCACTCATTATCTAAGCTAGATAGGAGAAAGATATGTTATCTACCATTCACTTGCTACAGAGCCTTATGTGAAGGCTGGTAGAAGAAAGAAAAAGAAGGAAAGGAGAGGAGAAAGGAATCCCTTAGAACAGGGGTTCCCAAAATGTGCACTGCAGAATCTTTGGGCATCGCAAGGCACTCCCCCAGGGTGTTATGGGCTGCCAGTCAGCTGGAAGCAAGATCCATAATGGAGCTCCAATCAGTCACTTTGGTGGACTGAGTTCCAGTGCACACTCTTTGAAAAGCCTGCTTGCCCAATCGCCTGCCCTCCCTGAGCTTCCTACCTCTGTTTGAAGGTCAATTGTGAGTCTCCAAACCCCGAAGTAACTGGCAATAATGTCATTGCCAATCACCAGCGTTGGGAAAACCCAGTAGGGCTTCTCCAGTCAAGTCATCAAATCATCACCCCCCACAACTTGACTCAAAAACGAGTCATCATGGGCACTTTCCGAGTCTCCAAGTCACCCTTTGGTGACTCTAATGAATGAGTCGAGTCACTCCTCCCTTTAAAAAACCCACTATGGAAAAAAAACAGGGCTGCTGCCGGGGAATGTTTGTGTTGGAGTTCTCTTTGAACACTCCCCTGCTGTCTCTGCCCTTCTGTAAACAGGGAGGGAGGGGTGGGCGGGACTGAGTGAGAGCCAGGTCAGAAGCGGCAAGAGGGAGTAAGAGGGTCACGAGCAGCAGCTGCAAGGCTTACCAGGACAACCCAATCCTTGCAGGTCTAATCAGAAATAGTCCCGCTTCAGCTGGTCATTCAATGAGGCTTGCTCCCCCAAGTAACAATAGAGACAAGAAACCATGAGGTTGGAAAGCAGAATTGGCACAAGAGTTTTGTCACGCCTCCCTGGACTTTTGAAGCCAATTGTAAGGCAAGAACCCCCTTGGGCTCTGTCTCCTGTTCTCCCTCAGCCAATGAAAATATACAAATGCCCACAGTTTGTCCAATGATCATTGCTTCCTTGTTCCTATCAGAGATGGAGAGAAAGAGTTCACTCCCACCTCCTCCCCTCCCGTCCGATTCATTAACCCTTCCTTGCCTCCCAGCTGGAACTCTATGTTGCTTGTTGGTCAGAATGGCAGCCCCATACAGTTTTCCATGCAGTGAAAACAGTAAGCAATCACCCTCAGTCACAGGCAGACTTGGATCAGCATGCGTCAGGACAAGCGCTGAGTCAGGGAGTCCTGTCTTGAGTCTTTTTCAGAGTCTTCCACGTGTGTTACACGTGAGTCGCCAAGTCACCCAAAATCATGCATTTTCGCAACTCATCTGAGTCACCTGACTTGAGTTCCCAACACTGTCAATCACTTCCGAGAGCCATGCACTGCATTTGCAATGTGCAGGGGGGAGCATCACGGACCAAAGAAGATTGGGAAGTGCTGCTAGTAGGAAAAGGGGCAGAGCAAGAAAGGGGAAATGGGGGGGAAATGGGGGGGGGAGAGAAGGCATGTAGACACATTAGCTGAGTTTCCCAGAAGAACCCAGGGGGTGGAAACAAAGGTTTTGGAGTGCAAGAAACAAAGGAGAGGAACATTGGAGAGACTGGTGGGGAAGGAGAGATAAGAATTCTGAAGGTTCCAACCATGGCCAAAGACCAGTATTTATTTATTTTTTCTGTAGATAAGGCCTAATAACTATTGTGCATAGTTGTTTTGAATGTTTGCTTCCCTTCAACTTTGCATTTCCATGTAGAATTAAAGTCTCCATAAAACAAGTTCTTGCTTCGGAGAAATACTCTGGAATCCTAAGGAGGTCTCCTGAGAACTTTCAGGCTGTTTTACAACATGTTTTACAAAACTGACTCTATCTTTATTGAGTTATCTGCTCTCTTTTTCCTGGTCTGGTTAGAACAAAATTAATTTTGAAAATAAAACTTAGTTGCTCCCCGATGTCCTCCAAATGGTATCCGTCATTCTTTATGCAAGTGAAATCTGGTAATTTTGTCTGCCGTGGGGCTTTTTTTTAGTGGTGTTTAAAGTTTAGTAGAGCTAGAAACAATGCACTTAATTGGCAGTGCAGGAGTGAGCTTTATGGTAATCATGGCAGGAATGTTTTATATACTTCAGAGAGAGACTCTCTGGAGCTATGACAAATCGCATGCAGAATGCAAGATAGGCAAAAAGGCCTCTTTGCTGATTTCACCGTGGAAAGCAAGTTGGACGCTGATATTTGGTAGACTCTGGGGCAGTGGAAGCAACAACACCAAGATATTCAGCAACTAATCCATGAAGATTAATTAATCTCTGTAATCCGTGAAAGTCATTTCAGGCACCATCCAGTCAGCCATTTGTGTGGAACCTGATGAGAGTGGGACTGAGTGGTGCTTAGCAAAAAGGCTGGCCCCACAAGATGCACACAGGATGTTGCTGCTGCGATGTCAATGCAGCTTACTTCATGCTCCAATGCAGCAAGACTTACCGTATCGGATCATTGTTGTGCTATTTAACCACACTGTATTGCAGTGATTTTCAACCAACGTGCCAGGGCACATTGGTGTGCCACGAATGGTCTGCAGGTGTGCCGTGGGATTTTGGGAGAGGGTCATTTATTAGTAGGGCCATTAGGAGTTGTGAGCCTCCCATTGGCGGGACAGTGTACCTCGACAGTTTTAGCACCTTAGTGTGCTGTGAGATGAAAAAGGTTGAAATTTGCTGCTCTTTTGTTTCATCCTTATCAAAGAAGTACAGTGATTTCTTTTTTAAGAAAACTGGCTGAAGGTTTTATTTACAGCTAAGCCATAAGTTATTTTTAGAACATTTTTTCAGTTTGAAAATGGAGGCTCAAGGGGACAAAACATTCCATGAAACAACCTACATCTTGCTCACCCTTTTTGTTGACACCATCATTGTCATGGGCAGTAGTGATTGCCCTCCCAGCTACTCTAGGGTGCCATTATTTTTCTTGATCCACAACACTCCACAGTCACAGCAAGAAGCAATTTGGCCTCCGATGTTGACTTCCGCAGCAGGGACCAGGATCACCACTGCTTGAGACTATTCTGTTTGCCCAATTTTCCCCCCCTCTGTTCACATGCTCCTAACTGCTGGAATTCTCCCCAACTTCACAACCTACAAGCAGTGTGGTTAAGCAGGGGGAGGAAACCATTTTGTCCTAGCTATAGTTTTTTTCTCCAAAGCATTGTCTGACCAAACATTTTACAGAGAGGATTAATCCCAGAATGCTTCATTTTATCAACACAATGAAAAACAAGGGAGGCACTTGTAGATCTCAAAGTGGTGCTTTTGGTTAAAATGTAATATTCAGGCAGCAGTTATAAACAAACTCGTACTCTTTCTTAATCTAGGCCTTCTGCTGAGAATGCTAATCTTAACTTATTTTTGCTTTCCTTGATATGTGTGGATCAGGCAGAACTTTCCAATTTCCCCCCGAATTTTCTCTTAGATGCTGTTCAGCGTCAAAATTTTCTGTAATGTTCAGTCAGTTCTCTTTATAAGCAAATTCACTATCTGCAAATGGCAGAATTGCTTTCTATCTCTTGTTATCTGCAATGCTTGTTATCCACGAATACTACACCAGCGCAAGCTGAAAGTTGTCTGGATTGAGTCAATTTTCCACATCAAATGGGCATCGATCTTGGCCCATGGAGAATCACTGGACGCATTTGTTCTGGTTCCAGACTTGCTCCACCACCTTGGGCACCATCTCAAGGTCTCCAGCTACACCATCACCTTGTGATTGTGAGAAGCCGATGAGGAATGGAAGGCTACCTGGCTGCTCTGGGGCTGGGACAAGCCCAAGGAAGCAGTCAAGAAACAGGCAGAGGAGGAGGAAGATGGATGAAGCAACCTCTTCCCCACTGCTGAACTCTGAGGCCTTGTTGTTGGGCCAGTAATCTTCAATAAGTAGAGGGATAGCCAACACAGAGAAATCACCATCGCCACAACCTTCAGTGCATTGAGGGATATCCAGCACGGACGAGGAAGCATCAGATGTTGGAGAAGCTGAAGAGTCCTCACTATGGACTTCAAGTTAAGATTCAGGTTCATAAAGTTCATAGAGTGTATGGCAAAGAGGGTCCCCTGGAATGTAACCCCATTTCCACCGACATGCTCAATGATTTGATATCTGCTAATTCGGTATCCACTAGGTTTTCCAGGAACCTAACGCTGGCTGTATATGAGAACTGACTGTTATATTTCTAGAATAATGACATGTGGGATAATTTTATTATGTAGGGTGATTTTCCACCCCTAGCACACTGTTGCATCTTTTTCACTCTGCAGCATTATTACTGTCATATGTAGTGCTAACTTAAGAGAAGCTACAATTCTCAAAGGGACTTGCTGTGATCTACTCTGCTACATTCTCCTGGATCGACTTCCATTAGAGAATTTAGTTTTATTTGATTGAGGGCTAAAATCTTTGGGCTAGGAGGGCTAAAATCTCCTAGCGCAAAGCATGCAGCACCTCTGAAGGAACATGCTATGGGCACAGGGAAACCAGATAGCTCAGGAGAAGTTTTTTTTTTTTTCTTCCTTACCTCCCTTAGGCCTTCTGGCCTCCAGTTTTATTACCTCCAATGGGTCATAGTTCTGAGAACTATGCCAGCTATTTTTCTGGTGCAAGGTGGTTTAGGACAGGGAAAGATAGGATCTCAGTGTGCAGTTGCAACTGAGATCCCCCCTCTTGCCTTCTGCTCTGCCTAGACCACTTCCCATCTTGAGCCACCCACAATTCTCCCCTGAATTACTCCCACCATCAACCTACCTGCTCCGGCAGGGCAACTGTGAGCCACTGTCTTGTATGTCGGACCTCTGGCCATTTGAAGCACACAACAGCAGTATGGTTTTTGTGCTGGCAGATCTTGTGATCCACTACCATAAGCCTAGGATAGGATTGAGCTGCTCATTGGCTAATTTTGGGAAATTGCAGGATATCTGGTTACTTTCAATGTCCATGTGTACTTTCATTTCAGCTCTACATTTTATTGACCTCTGTAACCCTCTTGAGTTTTAAACCTGTGTGAGGAGCTTGTGTGAATATTAATTTTTCATTATTGTATAGTAAGGCTCCAGAAGGCTGCAGAACAAAATATCACTTATGTACATAGATGTTCAAATTGATGCATAAGCTATGCGCACAATTAGCTATATGAAGCAGGTTTCTACACACAGAACAAATTGCAGTGAGACCCTGGTATCTACAGATCTGGCATCCGTGGATTTTACTTACCATGGATGCCAGCGGATACCAGGGTCCTAGTGTAAATGTGTTTAAAAACCAAAAAAGAATGCCAAAAGCAGGGTTCCTACCTTGGTGTGGCAAAACCCAGCCATTTCCAAGGCTCTCAAGGCTAAAAATAGCTCTGAAAACTCACTTCCAGTCCCGCGGAAGTTCCTCTTTCCTCCTAGTATTGCTATACCGCATTCAGACACTAGATGGAGTTGAATGTAATGGAAACCCGTCACCTTCAGGGGATTCTGGAGGAAACTGATTATCTGGATCCCTTTCAATCTGGCTTCAGGCTGGGCTAGGGTTATCAAGGACAATTCATAGCTTTGAGTTCCCTCATATGAAAGAATAGACAATAGCTGGCTGTCTCTCACAAAGCTGAGAGGGCAGAATATGTGATAGGTAGGTTAGAGAGCAGCTTGCCAGTCTGTTGCAAAATAATTTAATAATAGTGTAACACATCCTGTAAGGTCTTTCAATACTGTAGAGCATTGGTGTCTATGCGTTTGCCATACAGACACGGATTCTGCCATTTCAATATGTATTCAGCTGTAGGATCAAATATCTTGCTAAAGTAGAAGACGCGAAGAAGATGAACAATTTCTGCAGGCTTTGTTACAATCATTTATTCATTCATATGGCACTTTGACAGTGTTCATATAACTTCCCTGTGACACATACTCCATTACTGATCTGGGTTAATTATGGGGAATGGAGGCTGACTTATTGTGACATGTCCAAGGCCACTCAGTGAGACCTATATCCAGGGATCCCTGGTCCACATTAATCAGACTCTCTACTCCACTAAATTTGGGTTGCATTTGTTAACAGTCTAGTCAATTTAGGGCAAAGCACCACTCTGATCAAGCATGATTGTCTCTTGGTTCTACTTAATCTTACATTTCCTCCTAGCAATCAAAAGGAAAATAAGACTTGTTCAATAGACATTCCTTCATATTTCTCGAAACGGATCAATATTCTGTATGTGCACACACAGAGATAAAGCTTAAAAATGGCTAAGAGAAATACTTGTTTACCAAAATGAATGCTTTTAAAAGACAATTTCCAGTTAATTGTCTAAAAATCTGGATCTAGATGTTTTTTCTAAATTTCTATTTTATAATCATTTGGCATGTGCTCCAATATGGAAATTAAATGTGCACAATAATTGTCAATAAGACACAATGCCAGATTACAGCGGTTATATTGCCTCCTGTTATTGTCAAACATGATGCATTTTACAGCATTGCCTCTTATCCCCAAATACATGTCAAATCTTTATTAAATTACAGATTACAGTCTATAGAGAATACCAGAACTGTATTAAGGCCAAAGTTTAATGAAACCATATAATTTACATTTCATCACCTCACAAGCATCTTTCTTGCAGAATCGCTTGGTGTTTTCTTGTTAATCACATAATTCTCCTGCTGATGCTAATGTGATGTGAGGTGTTTGGCATAAAATATATGCCTATTATTTAAAGGTTTCCATTCCACCCATCCTAATGGCTGCAGGCAGCTCACATTTTAGATTCAGCCAATTCCACAATTCTACCACAACTCTTTTTTGATGGTTTGCGTTGGTGTGACACAAACAGGTGGAATGAAGGTGCTTTAGTACGAAGCACCTTCATACTATAAGCTTTCTATAGAGTCACCTCCAAACTGATGATGAGATTCACTGTCAGCAACATGTTGCTGTGGGTCCTGGGCAAAGCCCTGTATTGGACCTCAGTGGTAATCCCTTCCCACCCCCAATGGCACTTTGGGCTCCACTACTGCCATTGCTACTGAGGGTTGAATGGTCAATCCAGTTGCATGAGTCCTCTGATGGATGTGGGCCATCAGCCAGTGCTCCTGACCTGACCAATATTAACATCACATGTTAATGCTAATGTATCATCCCTGCTACACTCGGCTGGGTTTTGAGCAGTGACCATTTCATAAATTGCACATTTGAACTGTGCCATAGGAAACATGTGCAAATGAGGAATGGCCTGACCTGTGATGCACACATGCTGTGGTGATGAGAGATCTGAGAAGGAAGTAGAGCCAGGAAGGTGTAGTCACGTGGTTCTGGTGTTGGACGTAGACCCAGAAGAACCATGCTCCAATTTCCTCTCAGCCACTGAAGATTCACAATTGAAATCTCTTCCCCTTTCTCCTCAAGCGTAACACATTATGGCCCAAGTCCTAACCAACTTTCCCACACTGACACAGTTGTGCCAGTGGGGCATGTCCTGTGCTGCATCCTGTAGTTGGGTGGCAGTCATGGAGACCTCCTCAAAGTAAGGGAATGTTTCTTACCTTGGAACTGCATTGCCCTTACCTTGGTGCTGGAAAGTTGGTTAGGATTACACTCTATAAGTTAGATTTCATTATAGTTTAGCCAATGCTTCTTAGTCTAACAGCCCAGTTCTGTGGTTTTCTCTGCTATAGCATGCAGCCACACCAAAATGGGCTGCACTGCATGCTTTGGTGGGAGGGATTCAGTTAGGAGACTTGGAAGGGAAACTATTTTCCCTTACTCCTCCATAAGCCACTCAACCAGCAAAGTGTCTTCTTGGACCAGAATTTTAGCTGGCAAATGTCCAAGGAGACAAAGGGTCTAATCAAGACCTTTACTTGGGCCAATGCATGTCCCTTGCGCAGGCCCAGGAGTGTTGCTAAAGTGCTATAAAGCACTTTTGTGCCACTCCACATGCTAACATGGGCCTCAAGGAACGAGTGAGTTGCATCAGCTGAGCTCGGCCAACACAGGGGTCTGGGGGGCCATAGGGAGGGCAGGGAAAAGGCAGGAGGGAGGCATTTGGGGCAGGGGAGGGCAGGCAGTGGGCATTCCTGAGGGTGGGCAGGGAGTGGGAGGCGGGGACAGGATTCTGAAATTATGCCGGATCCTGACCCCATTCCCGGGCAGCACAGTGTGGTTCTTCATCAGGTGGCACAAATCTGAAGAGACCCATTGGGGCCACTATAGCGCAACACGGGGTAAGGGGAAAGGCTTCCCCTTGCCTCAGGCTGTGCTGCTTTTGCACTGTATGCAGTGCAGGCTCACTAGTCTGCCTGTTTCCTGCGTAAGTTAGGAATGCACCCAAAGGGGGCAGGTTGGCTGGCATTGGAGGGGAGAAGCATCCATCACAAGTCACCCATGCCTGGTGTTACCTCCTCCTGCCTCTGACTTTCCCTCAGTCCTCCTCATTATACCCACCCCTGTTATGCCCATCTCACTAACTTGTCTCTGTCGACTGGCCTCCGTTATCCTGCCGCTGTGCATGGGGCCTCCATGGTCGCGCTGACCGCAGTCTAGAAGTGTGTAGCTCTGCATTTATGGAGTACATTTTGTGACAGTCTGAATGCAAATTCTACCACTGGAATGCTAGTATCAGCAGAGGCAGCAGCCCGTATGACTGGGCTGTTAGTATATTTCTATAAGATTTTTTGCTTCAGGTTGGTTCTCTTTACCAAACAGCAAGATTTCTGCATGAACAGACCCAACATTTTCTATCTGTCTGAACTCAAAAGTTTTAATTGGTCCATGAGCTCCATCTTTGGAATTCTAGTGGTCTACACACGGTCACTTAACTGTCCGATTGATAGTTCTTTGTGGCAATGGCTACACATCTGAAATGACTTGGGTTATCCCATCAGAGTTTGAAGAGACACAATCACACACTGAACATCTCCTTCCAAGCGCCCATGAGATCTGGAGTGCCTGGCATGGGCCCAACATGCCCCCATACATCTAACAGATTTATTCCAGAAAAACATCTGGTGTAGATCTGAATAGGCCCATTGGGGACCAGGGAACAGTGCAGGAGGTTAAAATGGTCCGCACTTAAAATAGGCCCATTGGGGACCAGGGAACAGTGCAGGAGGTTAAAATGGTCCCAATGGTCCGCACAAGCTAGCACCGGTCAGTACTGAGCTCGACCCGTGCTCGACCCGTGCTGAGGGCCACAAATGTGCCTCATTGCACGTTTGCAACAGTACATGCCAGCAGTGAGCCAGCGCACCCTGCATAGGATTGGGCCCGAGTCAGCAACACTGAATTGTGCAGGCTGGCTGAGGATAGGATTGGATGCTAAGCTTGTTTATCATAAATCCTTTAATATAATCATGTCATCACCCTTATGCCACACCTACGTTATTAGGAATTTTACCTTCCTTCTTTGAAATCTATTGTTTCTTTATGAGGGTTGTTGGTGTCCTACTCAGGTAGTTAGGAGGAACTTACTAATGTTCAAACCACATTGACCTCTCAGTAATTCAACAGTATTGCTTCTTATGCTGTTTGCTACTTCTCTTTCACATAACATTTTTCCTCCACTCTGTGAATATTCGCAGCAGATCTCCAGCTGGACTTTGTGTGCTGAGATATGTCCATGGCCACAATTTACAGTGCCTCTGAAACCATAATAGAGGCAAAGACGCAAATTACTATTGTGCTAATGAATCATCCTCTGTTCTAAATTGTCATTAGGTTCATTGAACCTATACTAATAAATGTTAGTTGAAACAGCATGAGAAGCATCAATCAAATGAAAGATAAACAATGCAGCCCAACATTTTGTCGCCTTAACTGTATGCTAGCATCATGATTTTAATCACAATGCTCCTGGGCTGCAAACTTTGATTTGTGAGCACCTGAATTGCTGGTGACAGCAACGAATTCTCTTTAGTTATGAATGCAGGTAATAGATATTTACTGCTTGATATTGCGCACATAAAATTTTCATATTTGCAGAGTTCATGAATATAAAGCAGAAGACTTTAATATCCGAATGATGTAGAACAGTCTCGATGACATTGCACCTAAAAAGCTGAACATGTACAGTGTTTTAAACTGTCATTCATACCATGTTTGTATGTCAGAGTAATCTTTTCTTTTCAATTAAATACGAATGTCCTGCCCCAGTGTACAATACTCACCCTCCTAATGCCTAATGCACAAGCATGTTCACAATCTATGGGGGTTGCAATTGTCATTGAGTAGTGTCATCAGGGTGTCATCTGATTTGTTCTCATGTCACAATGGGCAGTCACAAAGAGATGGGGCTATTGTAGGAGGAAATGAGATGTGACCATGAAGCCTGTTCCATTATTCTGAAGATGAATTCATAGAATGATTTATCCGCTCATATGATATTGTTGAGATAATAAATGGAACAGGATCGTGCAGAAGGTCTAAGTTGGACACTGTGATCAGGGATCCACACATTTCTGTCAAAAAGACTAAACTTGCCCTGGCCCACATCTGCGGGACCCCACTCTTAGCACCTGGGATCATATAGGTTTCAAACAAAATGATTACAGATAATGACAGCCCTGTCTATTAGAAGCCCTCCCACTGATGGATATGCCATAGACACTAGCACAATGAAGAAAAATCATTTTATTGACATTGCTGGAAGTCACGTGGACACCAGCACAATTCTGCTGGTGGAGAGGCCAAAACAAAGATTGGGGTGTGAAGTGGCATGTAAGAGGGATATGAGAAGGACGAGGAGGAATTGATGTACACCACATTGTAACCACTAACAGACAATGATCATGCCCCCAACACTGAAAAAACACTACACTGATGAAAGAGCTGGTGTAGCTAGGAGTAACCCCATAAGTAATGGGGAAGGGGGAAATGACTGAAAATTGCACCTCCTACCACCCCTACCCCACCCACTTCCCTACAACAGAGCATAGGATATGGGCTACATTTGGAAGCCAATCAGAGCATACTAACCCCAGTAGTAATGCCCCTTCCAGAAAGTCTACGTCTTGGGTAAGAAGATACATGGCAAAGGACGTTAGCTTTTTGATCTTTCAACTGAGAAATTTGGTGATGGGAGCCATTGTGAAAGGCCACATGGCGCACAAAGGGAGCACTTTGCACCAAGAACTTCTTGTCTCTCACAACGTGTATGGCAAGGCATTAACTCTTATCTTCTAAGAATGGTATTCTGCCCCAGGAGGTCTCTACTCACAAATACCCAACAGGAACCACTATGTCACCACCACAACAAGGGACAGTCAATGCATCCCACAGAGGTAAGCAAAGGGACAATGCCCATACGCATTGCCCATGTGGCAATGTATCAATGCTGCATCTCTGTCTCTACCCCTCATTCTGATCCTCCAGGATTATCCATGATGCGTCTCCACTGTCAACAGTGTTGCCTAATCATCCCTTCCTTTTGCAACACTCCCTTCTCTTCTGCTGCTATCTTTCAGGGAATGGGAACTCGGAAACATTTTAGTTCATTACGTGTCTTCCATCTGCATTTAAGTTCATTCTAATTAGGCAACATATTTCCACTTTACACGGGTTTCATATTTTATTGGGGATCCTTCTGTAAAGTATGCAGAAGTCTTGTGATAAAATAGTAAATAAAACCAAGCAATAAATAGACAAGCCGGCAGGTATGTCTGAAGACAAAAAGCAAATGATGTGACGTGCTTCCCTTGCAAAATACGCCTCTCCTGAGGACAGTCTGCCATCCTTCTTACTTAGTTTCTGTACCTTCCTTCCCACTCATCTGCCCATCAGTTTCTGATTTTATTATCTGTTGCTCTCTAATTTAGATTGGAAGCTCCTTAGGGTATGGACCTTGTCATACTCCATATCTTTAAAGTGCCATACTTTACCTCTAGCACTAAATAAATAATAATAGGATCTACCGAGTCAATTTAGCAGCCATCTCAATTTGCAGTGAAGGTTCTCCCATGTTTTTCGGAGCACACAGCACTTTTTTTTTTCTTGCGCCTGCTGACAATGGGGGTGAATGAATATAAATCCCTGTCTCTAGGCCTCATGCTGAAGCAAACTTGCTCATTACAGTCCCTTTTGGCAGCTCGCGTCGGCTAGTCCAGTCAAATCAACTTTTGCCAGTTTTCCCTGCAGTCAAGTCAGCTGGGCCAGTTTCTCTCCAGATGACCATTTGCAGTACACTTTTAGCTCATCCATTACTAAATAGTTTTAGCATCGAAAAAGCAGAAGATCGGCTTCCAGCAACGTCTGCCGTTTCACAGAGCAGTTGGAAAGGCAGGCTTAAGTGTCAAGGAAATGTCTCAATCTTTTGGATCTAAACACACGGATATGAAGAAGGAGTCCAAGTTGTTTCAGGAGAATTTGTTTCTCTGCATGGCTGGGTCCACTGGAGTACCTGGGAGAGGGTCAAGGGGGAAAAATACCTCTGGGCAGCACACCTGGATGGCACTGTGACACCATCAACTGCCCCTGTGGCTTGCACTTGTTTTTCAGAGCGAAAAATGCTGGCAGCACTCAGAGCTGCGCCTCCTTTTTCCTCGGAAAAAACCTGGAATTGTGGTGATGTCATCATGTCACTGTAGCTATATCCAGTTCAGGTGGGGGCAGTATTTGCATTCCTGGCACCAGGCAGCACAAAAGCCTGGAATGCGACTGACTGGGGGAGTGGAGGGGGCTTTTAAAACTGTCTGTCTGTCTGTCTGTCTGTCTGTCTGTCTCTCTCTCTCTCTCTCTCTCTCTCTCTCTCTCTCTCTCTGTGCATGTTTCCACTCAACAGCCTTGTGAGTTAGGTGATAGGTGAGGCTAAGAGATAGTGACTGACCTAAGATTGTCCAGTCAGCTTCAGGTCTGAGTGGGGGTTTGAATCTGGGTCTCCCCAGCAGTAGATCACTACATCTCACTGGCCCTTAACCAGTAGTAACCCCTAGTGGTCAGTCCACACAGTTGATTAGCTGTACTAATTTTGGTGGCCCATAAACTAGGCAGGCCTGACTTAACTGGCTTGTGCTGGAAAATGTTTCATGGACATGAGTAACATTTCTCATTTGGCGCTGTTAAAGTTTTCTTCCTCAGAGTCATTGCAAACGCAGAACTTCAAAAATGCAGAACAAGCCTTTTACCTTTAAGCATAAATCCATGAGTACCATCACTTCTCTTTAGAATACCCTTCTGGGCCCTTTGACATTTCGGTGCATGACAGGTTGCCAGTGAAAAAGAGAGACTTCAAATTCCTAGGCTAAAACTGTGTATGTCACCACTGGAACAAATCAAACTTGGCAGCTTTTTCCAAACTTCTGGTAAAAGAAGTTGAGGTTCTCCTGTGGCACTACAAATCATGTACGCTGTTTCAGCCTACAAGCCTTAGATGTACACCAGAGGCCATAAGCCATGATCCAGCAGCTGAATATGGCAAGGGTGGCCAGGGTCTCCCCACTGTCAGTCTTAGTATGATTTATTTTCATGAGCTGTTGCTTTCCTTACATAGCAACATGTCCTATGTCTCTAAACACCCTCTAATATCTTATTCGGTGCCACCTCTTTCTTGTCTTTCAGTTCTGCCATGCAAACCCATCATTTCCATGATCCCTTGGCTTAATCCCCAGTTGAAATAAACCTTAAACACACTGAGCAGCATTTTCTCACATTCAAGGCTTCCTTCTCCCATTTCTCTTTCCTATGCATTACTCATGTTCAGGGTTGGCGCAAGACTGTATGACACCTAAGGCAGCATGTCAAATGCTGCCCCTCCTTACCTGATGTGCCAACATCTTCTCCTGCTACTTGCCAATGTTCTAGTTCAGTACTCCACTTCACATTGCCTCTGTCTCCTCCCTCTTCCAATCTATGGAGTAGAAGGAGGAGCAGTGCAGATGAGTAGGCAGACAGAAGTGGGCACACCTCCACCAGTCTGCTCCCTGAAGCAACTTGTTCTGTGAAGCACACAATAGTGGTGGAATTAGATATTTAAAATGGCATAGGATTTGAGGAATATGAGCACTGAACTAAATTGACAGCCCAATCCTATGGGCTTGGTCACAGCAGAACGTGTGTTCCACTGGTAACCATTGCTAAAAAAGAAACACTTTCTGGCACACAGTAATGCACTGACTAGATGCCGATGGGAAGGCCAGAGCCATCCTGGTGAGACAGCGGAACCTCAGGCACACTCAAGAGATAGGGGGGAGGTTGGAATGGGTAGGTAGGGGGCAAAATTTGAGGAAGGTTGGGAGAATGTGGGAGGGCATCCAGCGGCGATAAGTCACAAGGATTCTACACTCCATTTTCATTGCCTCCTTGCCCCCTTTCTCTCTTCGGACTTGAACCAGTGAAATCGCTAGCGCAGGTCTGGGGAGATGCATTGCTGGTTAGGAGGCTTACATGGAGGTAAGAGGATTCAAAACACCTTTCCCTACTAAAGCCCCTTCCCCATACAGTATACCTGTTTTTTGGTGTGGCTGCACTAGTGGGGGGAAAGAGGATAGGATTGGGCTCTCAGTTTCACATTTTAATTTAAATGTAATCTGCATTCCATTCAAAATTACCTAAAGGAATGCAAATATCAAACGTTTGTGTGTTTCAAAATATCTAGTATTGTAATGTGTTATTTCAACATGCAATTTTATGAAGCTGTTCTATGCCAATTTTCATTCTTCAAAATTTAAAACATCAAGGTCTGAAAAGGGTCACAATCTTAAAACCAGTGCGTTAGTTTCCATGCATCCTGTCCACCAAATATGTGTTCATAAATTCCTAATTCACTTAGTATACAATCATATAGTAGAGCAGAGATCTACCTGCAATGCAGATCCACAGCTCAGTGCTTGAGTTTTAGCCAGTCAACGAGGGCTATAGTAGACTAGGTGGATCAGCATTCAGGCCAGAATATATAGCACCTTGCAGTTGACATGTTCAGAAGTGTTATTTAGATATGCAGCATATGTTTTTATTTTTCTATGGGGGGGAGATATTATATCCACATATGAGACATATATAGCTGATATGAGACATATATGACACATGTATATACATGCTAGTATACACAGACATGTATAGCTGCTTCTATAGGAGCTGCTGTATCTCTTATTAATATTATTAACCCTAACCCCTTATGTCAGTGCTTTCCAGCACTGACATAAGGGCAATGCAGCTCTGAGGTAAGGGAACAAACATTCCCTTACTTTGAGGATGCCTCTGTGAGTGACACCCAACTGCGGGATGCAGCACATGTCCCATTGGCACCGCTATGTCAGTGCAGAAAGCACTGACGTAAGGGGTTAGGATTGCATCCTTATATTAAAAAATCCAAATAAGTGCTATTAATGCACAACTTTTTGTCAATTTAATTTTGAATAAGTCCAGGAACAGACCTTTGAAACTCTTCATAAATTTGGCTGTACCTCCACCTAAAATGATGCCCCAGGGCACATCATACAAGTGCTAAATGGATCTCACCCAAACTACTGTTATTTTAATTTTTTTCACATTTTTATATGACCTTTCCTCCAAGAAGCTCAGAGTGGTATACATAGTTCCTCCCCTCCTTTTGTCCTCACAACAACCCTGCGAGGTAGGTGAAACTGAGAGATAGTGACTGGTTCAAGGTCACCTGGGAAATCTCCTGATTGAACAGCGATTTGAACCTGGATCTTCCAGGTCTAAGTCCAACTCCCAAACCACTGCACTGTCCTGGCTCTGAATATTATCATATTCAGAGAAAACTGAGCTTATCAGCCATAGTCATAGGTTTTGAAAAAGATAAATTCAACACTGTGCAATAAAAAATGTGCATGTGGAACTTGTTGTGGCAGGTTTTAATGAATACTGTAGTATCTGTCATCCCTGAAGGATCAGGGAGCAGGAGTCTGCTTGAAATCCACAAGTCTCTTGAGATTAAGAGTGCTCAATAATTTACCAAGCTCCAGCAATTTATTATTGGGGAAAGGACTCCATGACACAACATGATTAAATTATTCAGTCAATAATGCAGAGTTAGCTTTTGTCATGAATGCATCTGATGATGTAAAAACGCCCTGTAACCCATTTATCGTATTGCTTACCACTTGATACATTGCAGCTTGGGTTGTCACCGACCCATTTCCCCACTCGGCTTTAAGAGCACTAATTAATGCATGAATGTGATGCATTAACAGCAATAAAAGTGCATAAGTTAGCTGACATATTTAGAAAAGCAATTGAAGACACGTTTACTAATGACATGACACTGTGTTTCTCAGTCATTACGGGATACCATTTCAGAATATGGGAACTGCCATATTGGAAGACATGAGTGGTCCAGCTAATTAAAATCCCTTTTCTGAGGGTTGCCAATAACAACAACAACAACAACAACAACAACAACTCCTCGGTATTTATATACTGCCTTTCTGGTCATCGGATTACTCCTCTATTCAAGGAGGTTTACATAGGCAGGCATTTCTAAATCCCTCAAGGAGATTTTTACAATCATAGAGGTTCTCTCTTTCCAGAACCAACAACATTTCAGAATGGATCTTCCTGGTTTGGTCTCACTTCTGGTCTCCAGTTCTCCCATGCAGGCTGACAAGCAGCTCCATCTCTCACATGGAGGGCAGCCAAGACGCTTCTTGCTCACACCAAGAGCAGGTGGAATCACTCAGCTTGGCTTGTCAGCTGCTTCAAGGTCTCCCCATTCTCAGCCGTTCAGGAAGCTGCCAGTGCCCTCGAACTGGCGACTTTCTGATGTTTTCGGGCTAATGGAGGCTCTACCCTGTAGACCAGACATCCTGCCCCTGCAGGTGGACAGGAGCAGAGTGTAATGTGTGTGGCACTGTAGGAGAAAATTACCTCCTGTCCTAATAAAAGGATTACATGGTGCCATGGAGGAGAAAATCCAGTTCTTCTAATTCTGTACCAGCTTGCTAAAAAAAAAAATGCTGATTATATTTTCAACAGGTCTAGTCACTTTATGCTAGTTTGCTTAAAGAAATGACCTATTCAGTACAAAGAGGCACAGTTACTTCCTCAGCACAATCCTATGTATGTCTACTTAAAAGTCAGTCCCATCCACTTCAATGGGGCTTATTCCCAATTAAGTGTGCATAGGATTTCAGCCTGACAGCACAATCCTACTGTGAAGCTGGATCAGCACAGGCAGGGAGAAGGTGTTTTTTGGATGGGGGAGGGTGAAATGAGAGGAGGATCCGGCCCAGGAGGGGGATGGGATTGGCATGCAACCTGGCTGCGCAAGCACAGATTAGGATTGGGCTGTTAGTCAGCCGTGTCTGTTGTACGTACATGGTAAGCAGCATTTGGTACACTTATAAGGTGCTGTTTTAGGAAGCTGCTGTTTTTGGAGAGACCTGTCCTGACAGAACCATAAAATGTAAGAGCAAAGTGGTTTGGTTTTATGGGACATCTTGACGTAAGAAGGGAATTAGCATTGGGATGGATGTCACTGACAGATGTATTCAACTGAGCATGTGTAAGGTCTAGCCATGGTGCAAACCTTGGTGGTTTGGTGCAAATCTTGGTTCATGCAAACCTTGTTGCAATCCTGGGTTGCTGAAGGGTCAAACTAAGATGTGACATTAATCACATTTCTCCATCTTGTTTGTTTGCTTTTTAAAATGTAAATAGAAGCCATGTGGGCCAGATCTTGATAAAGGCCTTAGGTGGGAGATGGAAGCTGTACTACCTCCCCCCCCCCCATGGTTCTAATCCATATTAAGGGAATCTGTGACTGCTGTTCACCCCAGCAGACAAGTTTTCATTGGTGCCAATGGGAGCGTCTCTTCCAGAGCAAATTTCAACTGCAGTGGGGACTCAAGTATCAGGACCACAACAGAGACAATGGGTTACAATCCTTCCTCTCATATGCACACTATGGTCCCAATACAGATTCCCTCCCAGTTGTTATTAACATTTATTAAAAAAAAACAGCAACAATTTTTTTTTATTTGACCTTTATTGGCATAAAATAATTTCCAGGGGATAGAAACAATGGACAATATAAAATGCACACAGTAAAAACACGAACGTAATTAAAAAACATCAAACATTATACTACTGTACTCAGGGCACAAGATAAAGCATGTGGGGGGGGGGAATTATGGGTTATCCCATTTTAACAAATTATTGGGAATGAGAAACTAAACTCTAGCACAGTGTAACTCCTGTAGCTTTGTTAGCTGCATTAACTATTATGCACCTCATCAATTCATATATGTTTAACTTTTCAAATGAATAAAAGCACTTTTAAATGGGCAAGGCTACAGTTCTGGAGAAGCAGCAGGCACTAAGTTAATATCTTTTCTAACAGGGTGAAGGGTTTTGCTGACCAGGTATGAGATGAATTCAGCAAAAATCAAGTCTACTGCAGTCAACAGGAAAATAGAAAGAAAAATAGAATGTAACAAACAAAGCATAAGAAATCCACAGTAGAAAATCATT
The DNA here is from genome assembly GCF_035046505.1 of Tiliqua scincoides. Lineage (NCBI taxonomy): Eukaryota > Metazoa > Chordata > Lepidosauria > Squamata > Scincidae > Tiliqua > Tiliqua scincoides. Next base: position 66,467,679 of record NC_089824.1, read on the forward strand.
ACTTGGACAATTGTTCACCTTGTTAAGATCCTAGGCTGTATGAATAACTATTGGCACTCACTGCTGCATTTGTGGTTACTCTTTAGTGCCATGTCTAGTCTAATTAGGTACAAAGTGGTAGTCCAGGCTGAAGAAATTTGCCATTGTGTGAGGTTTCTGAGAAATACATATGTCATAGATACATAGTCTGGCACAAGCGCAGTCTGGTTATAGTTGGCACAGTTGGCTAAGATTGAATCAATACTAAAGGAAATCCAGAGAATGCCAACAGAAGTAGTTTACAGAAATAGTTCAGTGACCATCAGGTTTTGTCTTCTGTTTAGGAAGGTGCCTATGGTTGGTAAATGTTGTTGCGGGCTCTTGCAAAGCAGATCTTTCCTCTAGGTCAGACTCTGGAATAGTCACACAACCACCTAGTAACAGCAACAATGTGCAGGACCAAAAATATTAACTATCTAGTGCAGTCCTGAGTCAAACCAATTTTGCTTTCCTGCCAAGTCTACTTCTATTAGGAAATGGAAATGTATGTCAATAGGAATGGGGGGGGGGGAGAGATTGTAGTGCTCAATTGCAGAAATATCACATGATCAGCTATGAGATTCCTCACATTTATAGTGTTTCTGATTGTGGTCTTGCAGAGCGGAGCTACAGAGCTGTCACCTATTGTTGTCCAACTTAGTATCTGGGAACTATGTGCCAGCTGCAAAATGGCAAATTATAATGTGTGTTTATAAATGTCTGCAGTGACTTAAGTTCATACAGAGTTCATGCAGTAAAGTTCATATAGAGACCTGCAATGGGGGAGGTTTCTATCTTTTCCTCCCCCTTCCTGAGGTCTTCTGCAGACCCTTAGCACAGGAATCTGACACCCAGCCTATGATGTCTCTTTCAGTATTGATGCTGGCCATAGGGAGTTTGAGAGAGGAAGCCAGGTAAATGAGGAGGAAGAAAAGTCAAGCTTGTGCCAGGGCACCCTTTAAGATGGTTTTGCGGTGAGTTGAGTGCAGGGGTCTTGAGAATGGCTGAGACAGAGAGCTGGGTTATGTAGAACAGCAGCATTGTAGAGGATGATTCTATACATAAATAACTCCAAGCGGTGGCTTATCAGCATGGGGTGAGACGATTGTGCTGCTGCTCACAACTTGGTGAAAGCTACCATGTGGAGTGATTTAAAGCTCTCCACATGCCACATGGTGGTTTTAACAAGTACATCATCAGCTCTGGGGTAAGGAAACTTTCTGCTTCCCTTTTGTCAAACCCTTGAACTCCCTTAGGTGCCCCAAAGCTACATGAGGATCCGATACTATGTGACCCATAGCTTATACCTCCTTGTAAACTGCTGCAGGTAAGAATATAAGAACAGCCCCACTGGATCAGGCCATAGGCCCATCTAGTCCAGCTTCCTGTAGCTCACAGCAGCCCACCAAATGCCCCAGGGAGCACACCAGATAGTAAGAGACCTGCATCCTGGTGCCCTCCCTTGCCTCTGACATAGGCCATTTCTAAAATCAGGAGGTTGCACATACACATCATGGCTTCTAACTCGTAATGGATTTTTCCTACAGAAACTTGTCCAATCCCCTTGTTTGCACCAACCTTGTTTGCACCAACCTTGTTTGGGATTTTCTTCGCTGTCCTGCTGAAGCAGGCCTTTGGAACTGCAACAGAAGGCATCTATCTCCGGACCAGATCAGACGGAAAGCTCTTCAACCTCTCCAGACTGAGAGCAAAATCCAAAGTCCAGCTGAAATGTCTGCGTGACTTCCTCTTTGCCGACGATGCAGCTGTCACTACCCACTCTGCCAAAGATCTCCAGCAGCTCATGGATCGTTTTAGCAAGGCCTGCCAAGATTTTGGACTGACAATCAGCCTGAAGAAAACACAGGTCATGGTTCAGGATGTGGACTCACCTCCCTGCATTACAATCTCTGAGCATGAACTGGAGGTTGTCCATGACTTTGTGTACCTTGGCTCAACGATCTCCGACACTCATTCTCTCGATGCCGAGCTAAACAGGCGCAGCGGTAAAGCAGCTACCACGTTTTCCAGACTCACAAAGAGAGTCTGGTCCAACAAGAAGCTGACGGAACATACCAAGATCCAGGTCTACAGAGCTTGCGTCCTGAGTACACTTCTGTACTGCAGCGAGTCATGGACTCTTCGCCCACAACAGGAGAGGAAACTGAGCGCTTTCCACATGCGCTGCCTCCGACGCATCCTCGGCATCACCTGGCAGGACAAAGTTCCAAACAACACAGTCCTGGAACGTGCTGGAATCCCTAGCATGTATTCACTGCTGAAACAGAGACGCCTGCGTTGGCTTGGTCATGTCGTGAGAATGGATGATGGCCGGATCCCAAAGGATCTCCTCTATGGAGAACTCGTGCAAGGAAAGCGCCCTACAGGTAGACCACAGCTGCGATACAAGGACATCTGCAAGAGGGATCTGAAGGCCTTAGGGATGGACCTCAACAAGTGGGAAACCCTGGCCTCTGAGCGGCCCGCTTGGAGGCAGGCTGTGCAGCATGGCCTTTCCCAGTTTGAAGAGACACTTGGCCAACAGTCTGAGGCTAAGAGGCAAAGAAGGAAGGCCCATAGTCAGGGAGACAGACCAGGGACAGACTGCACTTGCTCCCGGTGTGGAAGGGATTGTCACTCCCGGATTGGCCTTTTCAGCCACACTAGACGCTGTGCCAGAACCACCATTCAGAGCGCGATACCATAGTCTTTCGAGACTGAAGGTTGCCAATATAATACCCCTTCATTCCCAGTTTGCTGCCATCACGATGCCTTATAATTCCACAGGAGT